>NC_140299.1:17779183-18379183 GCF_964211825.1 Aythya ferina
CTTCCCTTCCCTTCCCTTCCCTTCCCTTCCCTTCCCTTCCCTTCCCTTCCCCTCCCCCTCCCCCTCCCCCTCCCCCTCCCCCTCCCCCTCCCCCTCCCCCTCCCCTCCCCCTCCCCCTTCCTTCCCCTTCCCCTTCCCCTTCCCCTTCCCCTTCCCCTTCCCCTTCCCCTTCCCCTTCCCCTTCCCCTTCCCCTTCCCCTTCCCCTTCCCCTTCCCCTTCCCCTTCCCCTTCCCCTTCCCCTTCCCCTTCCCCTTCCCCTTCCCCTTCCCCTTCCCCTTCCCCTTCCCCTTCCCCTTCCCCTTCCCCTTCCCCTTCCCCTTCTTCCCCTTCCCCTTCCCCTTCTTCCCCTTCCCCTTCCCCTTCTTCCCCTTCCCCTTCCCCTTCTTCCCCTTCCCCTTCCCCTTCTTCCCCTTCCCCTTCCCCTTCTTCCCCTTCCCCTTCCCCTTCTTCCCCTTCCCCTTCCCCTTCCCCTTCCCCTTCCCCTTCCCCTTCTTCCCCTTCCCCTTCTTCCCCTTCCCCTTCCCTTTCCCCTTCCCCTTCCCCTTCCCCTTCCCCGTCCCCTTCCCCGTCCCCTTCCCCGTCCCCTTCCCCGTCCCCTTCCCCTTCCCCTCCCCCCTCCTTTTTTATTTTTTTTTATTTTTTTTATTACTTCAAGATTTTTGGAAAACTAGTTACTGGGGAATTATAGATCCCAGTGAGGATGATGGGATGTTTGTTTTTGTTTTTGTTTTTGTTTGGTTTATTTTCAGAAAAGAAACCCAAATGAGGCAATTACCATCAAGCTGTTACAAATGTGGAGGGATTTAATGAATATGTCATCCGTCAGTGAGAAGCGTCTCACCGTCGGCCAGCCCACCTTATGCATTTAGCAGTGAAGTATTGCGTGTGGTAATGCTTGTATGTATGCTAGCTAGTACATTTATAAACTTGACCTATTTTCTGAGACTGGACAGGATCTGTGTTTGAGTAGATTTGGGGCTTGGTGCAAATATTTACAAATATTTACAAACACAGTTTTGCTTTTTTCCAGAGAACCATACATCTGCATTTCTAAGCCAGAGGTTTCTTTTTCAGTAATAGGCTTCCTATCTTTTCAACACTCTGATTTGACCAAAAGGCTTTTTTTTTTTTTTCTTTTCTTGAATAAAACTGTTTTCTTTAAATCAGCTTTTCATCAGGAAAAGACTCACTCATGCTCATGATCACTTTCTTCTTAAACAAAACTGCTATTTGACCTTACCAACACATTAATTGTCATTAACTTATTAATTCATACATCAAGCTTTGAGATCATTATCTTCTTACTGAGCAGCTAAGATGTGGAAGCAAAGACAGACAGAATATGTGACACTCCTCCAGGGCACAAAGAAATCATCAGCTGAAGACAGATTAAAATACTGTTTCCTTGTCTGGTATTTAGATACTTTTCCTCTGATAACTTATTGTCCTGTTGCTCATTGTGCTAATAAAATACAACATTTCTTACAGCAACTGAGTTTTGAACCACTGTTTTTAGAGGGACCTAACAACAACAGCAACAGTGCCCAAACCCTCCTGGGTTTTATGAAGAGCTGAAAGAGAGATAAACCATATGCCAAGGGAAAGGGGACATCATTTTGATCTTCTGTAAGGTGAAGTTGTCCAAACAGATCGCTAGTAGGTAGCTAACAAAGCTTTTCCAGCTTACTGGAGAAAGAATAGCATAGAACAGTTCACTTGGATGGGACCTACAAAGATCCTACAAAGGATTCCACCTGCCTGACTTCTTCAGGGATAACCAAAATGTAAAGCATGTTGGTGAGGGCATTTTACGAATGCCTCCTGAACACAGATAGGCATGGGGCATCAACCACCTCTCTAGGAAGCCTATCCTAATGTTTGACCACCCTCATGGAAACTATCACTACTGTTTCAAGACCACTATAAGTCTGCCTTGTTTTACAGAAATAATACCGAAATACCTCTCATCTAATTTGAATGCTGTTATTTTCTAGGAGAGATGGAGACATCCTCTGCAGATAGATATCTGCAAAACTGTATAATGTGGTATATAGTCCTTTTTTTCAGTCTTTACAAACAAACAAACAAAAACCAACCACCACCACCACCAACAACAAAAAAACACAGATCTTGCACATTAGCAAAAACTTTTAGGTCTTGGCTACTTTTTCCTATTAAATATGTCTTGGCACTTGCCTAGATTATGGAGTAATCGCTTGCACAACATCATTCTTTAAATAGGTCAGCCAAAACTCTATATCCAAATACACTCTAAGCATTGCTCAGATCTCACTTAGAATTTTACAGTTGGGTTCTGTCTCTCTAATGGCCTGAATCAAAACTGTGGATACATCCAAATACCCTGAAGCAAGGGTATTGCAAATGCAGATCCAGTCTGTCTGGCACAAGTCTTTCATTTTCAACTAAGGCTTCTTCTTTTTTTTCCTTTTCTTTTTCTTTTTCTTTTTCTTTTTCTTTTTCTTTTTCTTTTTCTTTTTCTTTTTCTTTTTCTTTTTCTTTTTCTTTTCCTTTTTTTTTTTTTTTTTTTTTTTTTTTTTTTTCCTCTCCTTCAGTTAAAGCAAAATCACTTTGTGATTCCACAAAGCCTAGAAGTGATTATTTTCCAGGAGGTGTGATATCCATATGTGAAAAAATGAGAAAGTGATTAACTTGCAATGCATCTCGAGTGAAACTGATGGAGAAGAGTAAAAACATGGAAATTCAGCACATATGTTTTGTAAAGAAAATCTATTGTCCTCTCTGGGAGGCTTTATTTCCTCAACTTTTTAGGCAATGCTTCTTTGGCCCATAAATCAATATGGAGGAGGTCCTGGTGCCCAAGCCTATGTTATTAGATACAGTTGCAGAAGGGCTATGTGTATAACATGATGGGCACCAAAGGTCTACATCAGACCTCTCAGGAGATAACAGTAGTTATGACTACTTGAGGTAATCACATAACTTACAATGCTTATTGTTTTACTTTGATATTTGGCTTTGTACCTTAAGAGCAGAGTTAGAACTCTAATTAATCCTAAAAATTGCAGTGATAAATTTTCCAGAGGATATGTGAACTGAGACTAGTTTTTCCATGGTTTCATAAAGTCTCACAATTACTTGATTTTGTTTTAAACTCTGTATTGTTGCCATAGACAAGTATAGGATAAGATCTCAGCATTAGTTATGTCTTGTCCTCCAGGATATAATTTTTCATAACTGTCTTTGACTGAAAGGAATTCGCTTTCCTTTGTATGTCTATAAAATGTGAGGTGTGCTCAGATGCCTAAGTGCATGCATTAACATTTATGTTAACCAAGGTCTAGTTTTGTGACTGAACTGTCTAGAACAGCATACCAGAGCTTGGTTTTGGCATACTGAAAGCTGTCTTCTGGCCGCAGGTATTTATATTCCAGCACTTCCTATCATTAAGAAAAAAAATAATAACTTCATATTTACAAATTATTCTGCGAATAGTAAGGACAAAAGGAATTTGTAGATACTTTCTTCTTCTGTTGTTGTTGTCTAATCATGTCCCGAGCACCTTGATATGTTGTGACTGCACTGATACCTCATTCCATACTCTTTAGTGATACAGCTTTGGTGCCCCATTCATCTCACAAGTACAGCCCTTCACATTGCCTCATCTACACATTTTTCTCTACTGTGCCTCAACCCTTCCTTACCATTGTCACCTGCAGACTGGAATACATACATGAACTATAATGGCAGCTTTATTCTGTGAAGAGTAGTGCCAGAAAATAGAGAAAACATTATACGAAGTAGTTCATACATCTCCTCTGCATAACTCTCAGCAATCTTCAGTGCTTTATCTTGCCCTTCATCATCTCTCCCTTTACCATTTGTGTTTCCACAAGAAGAAGAGTGTCTTGGACTAGGCTTGACCTCATTGCATAGGTGTCAGAGCCAGTGGTAGCATGTCTGTGCTGGGGCAATACCTGAAAGTCCCTTAGAGTTCCTGTGTTCTAAGTACTGTACACAAGTACTGCATAAAAGATGTCCTCACCCCAAGTAAGTTACTCTTTGTTAGCATGTGTTTTCTAATTTAGCCCAAGTACCAGAATTAGGACAGTCTGTACATGAGACCATGAGAAAGGAGATGGACTTCCTAAATCTTTATGCTACAAAAGCCAGAATCTGACCATAAGTTTTGCTTTTGCCTTTTTTTTTTTTTTTAAGTCCTACTTGTTGTTGGCATGATTCATTTTTTGTTTTATAATGTTACCCAGATGTCCAAATCAGTGTCCAGCTGTGCTTAGCACTACAGAAACATATAAGATGATAGTGGCTTTCCTCTGCAGAACTTAAAATATAATTTAGAAGAAAGCATAACAAGGAAACATAGCAAGCAAACATAGGGACGTAAACAAGGTGACATGGGTTGCTGTAGGTTGGCAGTACTCACCAACAAACAGTGCTAAATCATGCATAGGGACTTTTGATATAGGGAAGCCTCAATCAGTGGCCCACTGTGGTTATGTCATCAGCCAGTGTCTATCTCTTGCTGTCTTTGAGTGTGAAACAAGGCCTGAAGCAGCACTTGGAGTTGCTAAGATAAATTTAGTAAATAAAGCCTTGCAGAGTGAAGGGGAAACATGTAGATTGGTTAGGCTGGGGTTTGGTTTTGTTTTGTTTCCCTTTTTTGCCCTAATGAAGGGACTGGAAATCCCTGGCAAACTAATGTTGATGGGCTTGGGGAACAAAAGCTGTGGAAAGGTATTGAAAAGGAAAGGAAGGCTCCTTGGTGCAGCAATGAAGGGGAAAATTTCAGTTTAGACAGATGTTCAGCTGTCAATGAGGGCACAGTGTAGAGAACATTGGAACTGACAGAATGAAGTTTAGGAAAGGGGATTCAAGGGGTTAGATTTTTTATTATAATCCAAAAGGTTATATACCTTTATGTAACCCAGTAATAATTCCCCTTTGGATCTGAAACACCTAATATCCTATTTTCTACTGATGAAATACCAAGTCAAGTACCAAATTCATTATTTTATGAACAAAAACATGTTTCTCAAACAGGCCACATAAGTCATTTCTGAGAATACTAGTTATATTTTCTAGACTATAGGGGAAAGTGGTGCTTTTAATTCAATTGACCATGTGGTGGCAGTACACGTTAGCAGCAATGCCTTAGTTTTGAGATGATATAACGTTATTCATGATATTTACATCTCAATTTTGTTCCTCTCAAGTGTATCAACTGCAGGACCCAAATCAGTACAATCTTCACTGCTGAAGGATGAATGCCTACTCTTAAAGCACAGTATAATACAAACAAGTACGTGGGACCTTCATATGACAAAGATAACTGGGATGATTTGTTTGCTTGCCTTTCATAGAACCTTACCTAGTATTTTCATGGTACTATAAAGAAAACAGTTCACATTTTCTTCCAGATATTGTTTCTTCTAAGAGGCTGTGACATTTTCATAGGAATTCTGCACATCATGAAGTATCACCAATATGCCTGTTGTCCTTTGTTTACATGTAAAAATAAAATGAAGGCAAATTAAACAAAGTTAACTTTAATGGAGTGCATACAAGGAAGGGATCCCATCTATATGGAAAAAACATAGAGAGGATTTCTGAGGGGATGCTCAGCTATCTGTGGTGACAGGCCTGTGTTACCACCCTCCTGTAAAACAAAGTACACTGGACTCAAAGGGAATAGTTTTATCTGGTACAGTTTAGAGAGACACACAATATCCTGTTTTTAATGCAGCACAGGTGTTGCCAGATCGAGTTTCCAAGTCTCACTAAATCATATATATATAGTCATGAAATCAATTTTCTATTTCTTGTATTTGTGTACTAGATTAAATTGTTAAAACTAAGACATGGGAAGTGAAGAGGGGCCAGTTATGGTACTCATAGGGGTTGATAGTTGCTAATCTCTGTTTCAATCCAAGCAATATTTCATTTGACTGTTTATTTTCATTAAGATTCTTTTTGAACTTATTTATTGAGCTATGGTACTTCTTGGGTAGTGTTTCTGGCTGTGGACAAATACCATCTGCACTAAAGTAAACTTGTATATAAAAAAGCTCATTAGTACAAACTAAAACCAGAAAAGGATCATAGAAAGGGCCCAGGAAGGGAACCTACAACAGTAATAGCAGGATGGAAGGGCAGAAGGACATGGCGCTTCAGGACTTGTATTACAGTATGGCTTCCAGTTAAACAACAAGTACTTGTTGTATTAATATTACTGTATGCTCTGGACCATGCTTCAACCACCCACAAATCATTCCTGGAAGCAAGATACTACCTAACATCAGATATGGGGGAACCAAATCATGTATCACATATATATACAAATTGTATACACACAGAAATTGTCATATTTATCACATACACATATGAATATGAACATATATTCATACATATATATGAATATATATATGTGTGAATAATTTTTTTAAAAATGAAATAGAAGCTCTGCATTTTCAAATCACTTTGTCTGAAGTTTAAAAAATGTAATCAGATATAGGATAGTTAACAGCCTCAACCTCATAGGTCCCTCTGTTTTCCCCATACACTACAGGTGTGCACTTGTTTCCAGTAGCAGCTGGTGCAGCTAAATGCTTGAATGGAGAAAAAGCTGTTTAGCTTGTTCTTCCCTGGTTTGAAAGTATGGCTTCCTACATTTCATAGTGTTTGCATTTTCTCAGTGCAGAACATCCAATAAAAGCTCAGAACACCTCTCGGCAGTAGACAAGCATTGCTACTCCTCAGTTTTGACCTCTAGAAGTGAAACAACAAAGCCATTAAAAACATTGCAATGCCATGCAATGGCCAGAAATACAGAAATAGACACAGTCTTGAGGTGGAAGTCTACAGCTCTGAGTCATGTCATGAATATCTTTCTTGCCTTTGCAGCCTGTTTAATTATTGTACTGGGAACACCACTGCTTCAGTTCAGATTTCAGAAATCTGTTTAATGCATACCTTTTGCAGTAACAACACAGTTCTATATAAAAAGTACTGTGTATTCTTGAAAGTTGGTCAGTATTCTCTTTGAGATTTGGACATAGTTACCTTTATTAGCAGTACTTGCAGAGATTCAGTCCTACCTGCAAATCCTTATTCCTATCATTGGGAATACACAAGATATTGTAAATAAGAGAAGGCTGGGAATTTTCAGTGAAAATCTCAGCAGCAGAAGAGGAGAAGTTGCCACCCTCTTCTCACCCTCCAGCTGTTGTATTATCTCCTGAAATGAGAGGATTTCACTGGCTAAGGAAAGTTTCTTAAACATTACAAATTTGAAAGTTAAAAGGAAGATTAAAAAAATGTAACAGGCACTGATTTAATGAGCTATTGTTTGTAATAGATAGTATCTGATTTCTTAATGAGTGGATAGTTCAGACAAAAGAGTGATTTGTGGTGTATACAGGGAGATCACCCTGGAAGATGAATAGTTATTGAACATTGACTTCAGGAAAGATGTGAGTTCCCTCAGTTCCCGTATGCCAGGACTTTGTCACATGAACTTGTTGACATAGATCCATGTGTCACTTTGGCCACTCCATGGAGTAGTTCCTCGACCACCACACTCTCTAGTAAGTACAAACTAGCTTACTCCTGCTGCCATTTAGGAGTGAATTTCCTGAAGAGCAGGCACAAGGACAGTTATCACAAGTAGCTAACCCATGTGGTAACCACAGCATGTTTGAAGTAACAAACTCATGTTCCAAGAACCAGAGACTGAAGAACAAATACAAGGTAAAAACTAACTGAAGACAACCCAGCTTGAGGTAAGCCACCTCATGTTAGAAGATATATATTTTCCTACAACCTACCAAAATGTGTGAAAATCCTGTGCTGGTGTGACCTCAAGTACTGTGAAAATTATGTATATAAAAGTAACAACAAATAGAACATCCAAAGGAGGGCTACAAAGCTGGTGAAGGGTCTGGAGGGCAAGATGTTTGAGGAGCAGCTGAGGCCCCTTGGTTTGTTCATCTCAGAGCAGAGCAGGCTGAGGGGAGGTGTCATGGCGGCCTGCAGCTCCCTCACGAGGGGAGCGGAGGGGCAGGCGCTGAGCTCTGCTCTCTTGGGACAGTGACAGGACCCAAGGGAATGGCATGGGACAGGGGAGGGTCAGGCTGGGGGTTAGGGAAAGGTTCTGCACCCAGAGGGTGATCAGGCACTGAGACCGGCTCCCCAGGGCAATGGTCACGGCACCAAGCTGCTGGAGTTCAAGAAGCGTTTGGACAACACTCTCAGGCACATGGCCTGGTTTTTGGGTGGTCCTGTGCAGAGCCAGGAGTGGGACTTAGTGATCCTTGTGGGTCCCTTTGAGCTCAGAACATTCTATGATCCCATGAAATCTATAAGCTGCCTTGTCTTTGCTAAGATTTTGTACTGTGGTAGTCATAATGTTTGACAGATCAATTTTCCAAATCAAGAAGCACCCTATATCTGTTTTCCACATTTGCAGTGGTCTAAACCAAAGACTTTAAATACAGTTTTTTACCCTTTTCATACAGTTGAAATAGTGAAGTGATCATAGTTTTTTGTGTGGTTGTTGTTGTTGTTGTTTTTAAAAAGGCGGGGCCAAGCCCTTATTTTCAAAATCCTGTGTCTGTCCATGAAAACTGGAACAACAGCATGTATCTACTATTTGCTGAAATGAGGTACAAGTATCTTCAGGTAGCATAATACTTGGTGAAAGTATAGAGAAACCACAAACTTTTAACTCGTAGAAATGCTGGGAAGCAAAAATGCTTTTTTTTTTTTTTTTTGCAGGAAAACCATGTCTTCTCACCTGTGATGGAACCATCTGGACTCACGTTTTTGCTTTTCCTTTCCTCATTGTTACAAGATTCTTTGGGATCAACACTACAAAGATTTATTCCTACCATTGTCCCAGCAGTGAAACCACGCTTTGGCTACTGCTATTTCTGCATTAAACAACTCCCATCACATTGCTTTGATATGTGGCTACATTGCTGTGATGAAAGAAGTGTTCTGATCAAATATCCGTGTTTTTTACCCCTACTCACCACCTACTGCTTCCTCACAATATGGTGTCAGCAGCATATTTCATGAGCACAGTGTATCCCACATGGCTCCAAGGAACGGGCAATACAAATCAGTATCTTCAGTATCAGTATCTTCAGTAGGAGCATAATATTAGACAGAATCCAAAGAGTTCCAGATGCAAAATCCAGCACTCTGGGACACTGTATGTTTTTGTGACTCCAGTTCCCTTTGTGTCAAAAAAAGTAAACAAATTAATCATATTCATCCTTCTGCCTTATTTTCAGACTTGAAAGATACGGCATGGCTGTGACATAGTATGCTCTGTGATGGTAGACAAACTCTGTGTGCATAAGATCATTCTATGTGAAAAAATGAACCTTTTGTATCTGCTACTGTCCTTTTTGGCTATAGAGCTCCCTGTCTCTTAGTTTTTAAAAACAACATTAATGACTGAAATTAATGATCATTGACGGAATCAAGATGTATCAGATAGATCTATCAGACAGATCTATCACAGGTAGCAGCATGGTCATGTGAGCTGTCCATAAAAGTACCTGCCAGATCATTTGTAGAGCCAATATCTCCAGTCATGGTATTAGATTTGGGTGTTTTATTCAAGGAAAACCACAGCTGTTAAGAAAATTTATCCTAAGTTTAATTATTGAAGACATGGTTGCATCTCACTGAATCAAAAAAGAGCCCAAAGTAATCACTCTAGGTTGGACAACATGACCTTCAGAGGTTTTTTCCAACCTCAGACCTTCAGTGATAACACCAAGGGACAAGAGCAGCATGCAGGCTTAGGTGTGGTATTAAGCTCTGATTTTCTCTCCTTGGAGAGGGACCCACAGTTCATGCATGCAGAAGGATGGAAAAAGATGGTTGTGTGCCTCATTTTCAACCCAGGCAAGCAGTTATGTCCAGTCACCACTGGGAATATCACAATGCCACCTCCTTTATTTCTAGAAGTAAAAGAAATCCAGACACTAGGATCTTAATTTCTGCTATTGGCTTCTTTTTCTGTAAAGTAGGATATTAGGCCTCAGTTCAGGAATGATACCATGGAGCAGAGCCAGAAAGTGCTCAGTATGGCCCCATCTTATAATTAATAATTAGTTATGATGCTCTTACTGGACCTTTGGCTTGACATCAAACAGAAAAGAGGGTTGTAATCTGATCTCTCCTTGTGCGTGCTTTAACCAGTTTTTTTTTTTTTTTCCATATAGGACATTGAGTCTATCTGTCTGTTTACACCTTTATTTTGTAAGTACAAATATAAATAATTGATGTTCCCAAGCTGCCCCTTATTCAGTCACTCATAAGCCAGTTGATTTCTGATCCTACAACAGCACAAGCAACATAAAGAGAGGATCTGGAACAGGAGAAACTTGTTTCCAGTCAAGAGCCATGTACTTCTGTTACAGGGAAAAAATCACAAAATCATTCATTGTTTAGAAGATGTTGCCACCTCCCCTGTAGAAGAAGTGGTCACACAGGCACAGCTATTCCTTCTGTAAAGGAACTACCAAATTCATCTTTGCATGAATTTGTAATGTCAGAAAGAATTTGGTTCTGCACCAGCCAGTGGGAGCACCCAGAGAGGCCTGTGCATGCCTCCCCTTGGTGACATAACTGTAGAGCCATTGTGTTTTAAACAATGGGGAGGGTAAATGTAAATGAGGAGAGGAGGCAGGAGGACTGGCCTCTGAGGACAGAACCTCTGCTACCCTCCCTGAAAAGAAGGGAGGAAAGGGATAAATAGGAAAATGAAAGGAAAAAGAAATCGGTCAGAGACCAAGGGACTCATCCTGGAGACATGGCCTTGCTTACATTCTCCATCTTCCTGGCACATGGCAGGACAAGGGTAAGAAAAACTTGAGAGACTGAGAAAAGAAACTTTAGTGTGCCCATTCTCTAGGCTTGATCCATTTTAAAGAACCAACCTAGGTTTTCAAAACCTTCCAGATTTCAGAATTCCAAGTCAGTTGCCAATAAATTGTCCATGCACATTTAGGTATCTTAGAGCAACAGCAAAAACCTAAGAGCAAGCTAAGCCAGGAGCTACCTTATGTCAGTTAACATACAGCTGCCAGAAGCCAGCCAAAAAAGAGACCCCAAGGATATCATGTGTCTTAGATCTTACCCTTTACTCAGGGCTGCAAGAAATTGCTTTTATGTACTTGGTATGCACAGCCAGGACCCTCACTGGAAGGTATATGTCTCTAAAGAGCTAGGCAGGGCTCATTTGTTTCTTTTAAAACATAGCCAGAACCTGTGCTGTGCCCTTCAAAACTAGTGAGAGTGCTCAGGGGAAACAGACTCATTTCTTTCCTCATCTCAGAATGCCTTAATCCCTCTTTCTTTTACCACTTTCCAGAAAATGGAGATCACCAAGAGGTTATCTAGTCCTAATGTGGGAGGTAGAAAAGGACTCGTCTCAGCCCCATGGGAAAACTGTGCTTCTGTGCAGAAAATGCTAAAGACTCACTGAGAGAGGCAGAGCATGACTGTATAGTCTAGTGGTTAGTCTGACAGTGAGGAAGCACAGTTCTGATGCCTGTTTCCATGACTGCTCCTGTATTTTATCTGTTTTATCTAAAATGCAGACTCTGTCTTGGGAGCAAAAAGCAGAACTCAGATCTTTTTCTGTAGAGCGTAGCCTCTTAACCATTAAAATCCTGAATCATGTCCATAAACCTTGAAGGTTTTTCAGTGAAGTGTTGTAGTGGTGAACGTACTTCTGTCCAGAGTGTTGTGTAGCCTGGTGTCAGGACATTTCCCTCTAAAGGAGGATGTATAGTGCTGAGTCATCTCGTAAAGAAGAGGGAACTCAACTTGGCTGCCCATGTCAAAGTGGGGTGATAGAGATATACAAACTGAGTAGCTTTGGATGAAAATGTAAAGTGAAAAAAGTCAAACATCTATTAACCCTACATGCCTCCAGGGTTGGGCAGGTATTTCCAATGTCAGGTTTTGAACTTAAGTGCCTGAATTCCACCTAGATCCCATATAAAGTGCTTAAGTCTTCTTTTGGAGCTGGCCCAAAGTCACGGTTAGATCTGAACACAATATTTACATTTAAACTCAGTGCTTTCTCACCTGAGTTTTGGGTGCAAAGTTCACTGAGTTCATGAACATACGCCAACAATCAAGAAAGTTTGGCAAACACAAGCTAAGGTGGTTCAGAGAGCTGGGAATCTGGCAGACCTACAATGCTAGATTTCTACTGTTCGTACATCCTCAAAGCAAGAGTGATTATATTTATGACCCCAAACACCAACCTGAGTAGGGCTCAGTGTAGAGAGCTGGAAGGGAAGTGAAGGAGGGAACAAAAAGTCTGGACAGGTTATGGTGTGCCCATAAATGCTATGACATTCAAGATGCTGCCCAAACTGCTGTGTGCACAGGGAGCTGCACTTCAACAAACCTGCAAGCTGTTCGTGAGCACAGTTTGCAATATCCTGGCATTTAGGCTGATTGCTTACAGGTGGTTAAGGAGACCCCAACATACACTTTGAGAGCACCTTTGCTGAGGCTTGCATGATATTAGCCACTAAGGCACACAGTGCAGACAGGTGACAAATTGCACCTGCAGCTCTTACTTACATGTCTCTGTGCATTTACAAGGAAGCTGCATGGGAGAATGATAGGAAAGGTGGCTGGAAGGGCTCTCTAGGGATCACCCAATCTTGCCCCCCATCTGGAGCTTGAAATTGAGAGGTTCTTTTCAGTGCCTCACTCTGAACGTCTTTTCAGACCCCTTGCATGCTGACAGACTCAGAGATGTGGAGTACTGTTTGGGTTCTGTGCTGTAAAAACTAAATAAATGATTAAAAAAATATATAAAAAATAAAGAGAGAGAGAGAGAGAAGAAGAGGGAAGTCAGGACAGAGCCTCTAGTTTCCAAAGGCATGTTGAGATTCCCAGGCAATCTCATAAAGACTGAAGTACGTGGAGCTTTTTTGCCCTTAACCTAAAGATGAATGACTTTTTTTAAAGACAGTAAAAATGCCATGTTGTGCAGGTGTCTGTATGTGTGGGTAGATTTCTCAGGAGGACTTCAGGGACTATAGCCACAGCAGTTGCACTCCTGGGAAGCAGCTGCACTCCTGCACAGCGCTTTCCCCAGGTCCTCCTCCCTATCACTGTCCCATTCACCTCCAGACCTGTGCATGTGAAACTGGAGGTAATTAAACAAAATGTGATCTGAGTAGAGCAGAGACTAATAAATGAGCAATAGACATACATGTATTTGAACACCAGGGGGCAATTAGAAAAGGAGTTGAAATGGGAATAATTAGATAATATACTTCTAAATGAATGGCAAATCATAGTTAATCCTGTTGACTGTTTATGATAAATAGAACAAATGGCTTGTCAAAGTACTGTTAGTTTTTCTATGGCTTGATAGATCAAGGTTAGTTACTGTTAGAACCACAACATTATGCTTTGTTTCCAACTGATGAAGGAATAAGATTGATTTGAAACATATGGTGAAAAATACTGCAGTTCTTTGTTTGCATCTGTTATACTTTTGCTTGTTAGTAATTGGTTCACAAGTTGCTTTTCTATTTTTTGCTGTATTTTTTTTAATATATTAAGTGAAAACAGAGACTTTTTAGCAGATGTACAAATGAGAGGATAAACATCTCAAAAAGCTTTGAAGCTGTGTTGTTTTTTTCCTCCAGTTTGTTTTGTATCTCTTGGACTACACACAGGATTTTCTGCTAGTGAGCATGGGAGTAAAGCCCTTTTATTGGGTCACCTGGACCTGGTGAGAAAAAGGTCTGTATCTGACATCCTGTGATAGCATTTTTCAGAGAAATGAGATTTGCAGAGAAACTATGGTATTTGAAACTTTTTCTATGGTATATTCAAATTTTTAAGGGGGTTAACTCTTAATGTTTAAGAAAGGTTCTGAAAGGAGTTTCTGAGTGTTTAGCTAACTAAAGCCAAGGCACCCTCAAATGATTAATTCTTTTAAAACGCCTTCAAATTGCAAGCAACATAGCACTTAAAATTAATTCTTAAGGATGCAATGTCATGTATTCACGTTTTCACATCTTTATTCCCTTGTTAGACCATGAAGAACAGCTAATCATAACCCTATGATCTGTGAGTGTATACCACAGCAAGCCTAAAAGCCAGTGGAAATTACAATGTGTGTGCTTCAGTACAATCAATTTTGTTTGTTATTTTAGTGGCATGATTCCTGTTTACAGCAATCAAGCCATCATGTCGCACAAAGTAAATCAATAGGGTGATAATGTAGCTGTTTACTATACTTACAGACTTGTCTGTGACCATGTCTAGGACACCCCATATCCTACAGTGCAATGTTCTTCAATTTTATTTCCCTTTGGATCAAGGTTGACATAACTCACAGGTACTAGGAAATCCCACCATGCTACAGAATTTAGCTTTTATAAGAGATACATCTGGTACATATTTATAGTGAGCAGAATAAGGACTTGTTTCGATTATGCATGTGGATTAGCTCTTTGAAGAAAAAAAGTAGGTGTTACCTCATGCCCATATAAATCCAGTGGTAAAATGTGCCTAAAACTAAAACCCCCTTTACGTGCCTTTACTTGTAGATGCACATTAACATGTTTCAGGCACAGCTCTGAACAAGATACACAGACATATGTTGCTATGAATCTTGGAGAACGCACTGTGCTTTCATTTTTCAAGCTATGCAACAATTCCTGCCATAGATTTATGTTGTGCCAGAAAGGGACAATATATGGATATCCTGTGGGCATAGAACATATTTTCAATATATATCAAACACATATAGGCAGAGGAGCAAGTTACTATTGGGTAAATTAGGAAGTGAACTTTCAGTGTTTCAGCTGTTTGTGGCAGCATCCTGTGCCCACATTATTACCTACTGCATCTCACAGTGCACCCAGGGCATCCTGTCAATCTCTCATTGAGATATGAAAGCACTGAAAACGTATCATTGAGCATCATCTCTGGTAGAGGACACTGCAGGGCAATACTGTCACACGGTCCACTGACACAGTGTGAATGCTTTGCTGCAAACTTACTCCAGCCTACTCTACAGCGGCCGGCTCATTAGAGAAAAATTAACAATCAAAATGGGTCAGCTAATTGGTTTTAAGAGTTTATGCATGTCCATTCCACAAGATGGAAATTGTAGACTGGGGATATACATCCCTTTTCTAGGAGGCATGGGAAGAGAAGGGAGGAGATGGAGCAAGAGGAGGAGGACCTGCTGCAGAAGAACATCCATGCAGAATATTCCTTCCTGGTTCAGCAAGACATCTAGTCAGTAATGGCATGGGTATAGACCCATAATTGCATAATTTTCAGGAGGGCTGTATGCTGTCACTTCATAAACTATGTTTTGTCTGAAAGAAAGAAAAATGAAAAAGCAGGAAAAAAAAAAAAAGAAATTTATGATTGCAAACTTTCTCCTTCCTTGTCTATCACTAAGTTACATTTTGCTTGCTGTATTCTCTTGAAATGTATTCATAAGGGGTGAGATCTTGAGGCCTCCTCAGAGGATACTCCTTGCAATATGGGCTTTTTTGAAAGTCAGTGACACTGATTCTCTCTTCCTGAGTCTCTCCTATTTAAATGGTTTCTAGAGTACAGAGTTGCTGTCTCTGTAATGTGCCCATGGAAAGAAACCACAGTATGTCATGGTCTGAAAACTTTACATTCCCCAGAGCCTGCTAAGTTCAGCACTTCTCCCCCCATATTCCACAGACTTCCAAATCTTCCCTTGAGGGGAGCATTCTTTGGCAATTCCCTAAGTAAACCTTCCTTTGTATCCTGGGATTTCTGTATCACTTCCTTTAGTTTTGGTCTATGTGAGTAACTTGCAGTCCTGAGACTTCTGGCAGATGGAGGTCCATTGCTGCAGACTCCTGCAGGGTCTCTTTCAGGGTCTAGATCATACCAGGTAGCAACATTTTCTGTCAGTCCTGTGATAGCTTTTCTATAACATCTTTGCCTAATAAGCATTTGTAAAATCAGATTTGTGTGTTTAATAAAATGAATGCAACTTTTAAAGACAATTTGACATTTTATAGAATTCCATTTATTTGTGTCTCAGCTAGCCTTGTTAACGATGGCAAAGTTAGTAATGATGTTTGGCAATCAAAACGTGTTATGAAGTATTCAAACAATACAAGGTTAGTTAAGTTAAAGGAGATGTTGTGCAGAGCATTTCAAATTGAATTTGGATAGTGGCAAGCATCTGTGTGTTTGGAAATCTCTAAGTTTCTGCCTGAAGGGTAAATTGAAGCTTATATAAACAAGAACTTGTGATCTAATGTTTGGGCTTTTACTGACACAGACACAAAGACACACACAGATGCACACACATAAACCTCTATGGGAGGTTACAAAAGATACAAAAAAAAGAGAGAGAGAGGGAGAGAGAGGACGTAGAGGAAGAGATGAGACATGTTAGCTGTCTATTTAATGTTTTTCACTCATGTAATACAGTCTGGCAAGGCTTTTTCCACAGTTCCACCAAGCCAGACCTGTAAAAGCAATTATCTGTCATCATAACGTGAATCAAACTTGCAACTGCTGTGGTTCTGAGAAGCGTGACAAAGTTAATTGAAATTTAGGCATTGAATAGTTTTCACTTCCTGAGATAAGGTGTGTTTTCAGGGGAAGTTTGTTGCTATGTTGGCTTTGGTTAACTATTCTTAAGACTCTTGTTAAAGGATTTGTGTTATTTCTGTGGGTGGATCGTAGTCTCATCCAATTATGACTTCAGTAGAGCCAAACTTTGTGTCATATGCTTTACTAGCCCATACTGGTTTGCACATTCCTCTCACTTCACAAGAAGATAGAAAAAAAAAAAAAAAAAAAAAAAAAAAAAAAAAAAAAAAATCTCTCTCAGGCAATTACAAAAAGTACTTTGGAAGTATCAAATTTTACTGAAAGTTCAGTTCACTCCAAAAATATCATTTTGGTGGCTTATTGGCGTATTGTTTTAGTTGCTACAATAAGATTATTTGAAATGTCACAAAAAATATTAATTCTCAGCCCAGAAGCCAAATGTGAAATATTCTTAGGTTTTCTTGGCTAGTTATCTTCTAATCTGATTGTAGAGCAGCATGCATTTGCTTTCACCTGGTTTTACAATCTTTTTAAAATGTCACCTGCAATAAAATGTCTTGCTGTTAACAACTGAAATCCTAAAGGCATTCATGGCATTGGTACTAGTGTGAGTAATATAAGAATATGGAAAAGAAACTGGAACTTTCTGAGTCCCTGGGGTATATTACTTGCCTGATTCTTTGATTCTCTTTTTAGCCCTATTTTCCTCTAATACTGTTCCACTGTCTTGCAGTAGAGTGGTTCCAGAGCATGATCTTGTAAGATGCTTGGTATCCTCAACCCTGACTGAAAGAGTACACAAGGAAATTGTGTCTTCTCTCCATTAGAAGGGAACAACAACAACAACAACAACAACAACAACAACAACAACAACAAAGTTGGACTGTCTTGATGCCAAATCAGAAGAAATATAAAAAGTAAAAAAAAAAAACATTTGATTTTAGGAGATTTTATATAGACCTTATTGTTTTGATCATAGAATGATTCATAGAACGGTTTGGGTTGGAAGGGATGTTAAATTCAATCTAATTCCAACCTCCAGCCGTGGGCAGGGACACCTCCCACCAGACCAGGTTGCTCAAAGCCCCATCCAGCCTGGCCTTGAACACCACCAGGGATGGGGCATCCACAGCTTCTTTGGGCAACTTGTGTCAGTGCCTCACCACCCTGTGAGCAAATGTTTTCCTCTTAACCTCTAATCTAAATCTCCCCTCTTTTAGTTTAAAGTCATTCCCCCTTGTCCTATCACTACACCCCCTGACAGAGTCCCTCCCCAGCTTTCCTGTAGGTCCCCTTTAGGTACTGGAAGGCTGCTGTAGGGTCTCCCCAGAGCCTCCTCTTCTCCAGGCTGAACAAACACAACTTCCTCAGTCTGTCTTCACAGGAGAGGTGCTCCAGCCCTCTGACCATCCTCATGGCCATCCTCTAAACTTGCTGCAACAGCTCCATGTCCTTCCTATGCTGGGGGCCTCAGAGCTGAACATAGATTTTGTTTTGATGTTGACCCTTGGTTCTTCCTTGTGGGGTCTTTTAATTTCTTTCTTAAAGCAATTTTTAGTCACTTTAAAGGAAGAAAAAAAAACTTCTTAAGAACTGATACAAGGTAACTAAAAAATATTTTGTGAAAGTATAATTATTATTTCAGTGAATGTTTCCAGGGAATGATATACCAATAATAGAGCTAGGATCTGTATTTACTAAAGACATTTTCAGATTTAAGCCCTAATAAAGAAGAGAAGGAAGTGTTAGTATTCCTCTCAATCTCCATGTAACATAAAAGTTCAAAATAGCATTAAACAATGTCCCTAAACCCTAGGACCCCTGAACCTGTAGGCAGGGGCTGGAGAAGTGAAATCCCTCCCGTGTTAAGTAAAAAGTAAGTTTTAGACCACCTGATGAAACTGAAGAGGTACAAGTCTATGGGGCCTGATGCCGTGTATCCCAGGGTCCTAAAGGAACTGACTGATGGAGTTGCCAAGCCTCTCTCCATCATATTTGAAAAGTCCTGGCAGTCAGGTGAATTCTTCATTGGCTGGAAAAGGGCAAACATCATTCCCATTTTTAAAAAGGGCAGAAACATGGACCCAAGTAACTACAGACCAGTGAGCCTCACCTCTGTGCCTGGGTAGATCATGGGAAAGATCCTCCTGGAAGCAGTGTCAAGGCACGTGGAAGATGAGGTGATCAGAGACAGCCTGCATGGCTTCACAAAGGGTCTGACCAGTCTGGAGGCCTTCTATGACAGAGTGACTGCATCAGTCAACAATGGAACACTGACTGATGTCTACCTAGCCTTCTGCAAGATCTTTGACGTGGTCCCACAATATCCTTATCTCTAAATTGGAGAGATATGGATTTGTAGAATGGGCTGTTAAGTGGATTAGGAATTGGGTGGATGGCTGCAGTCAGACAGTTGTGGTCAACAGCTCTATGTCCAGGTGGATGCCAGTGCCAAGTGGTGTCTGTCCTGGGACCCCTGCAGTTTAATATCCTTATGAGTGACAGAGACACTGAGATCAAGTGCACCCTCAGCAAATTTGCAGATGACGCCAAGCTGAGTGGTTCAATCAATACACCAGAAGGAAGGGGTGACATCCAGAGGGACCTGGACAAGCTGGAGAAGTGGGCCCATGTGAATCTAATGAGGTTCAACACATCCAAGTGCAAGGTGCTGCACCTGGGCTGTGACAATCCCAGACACAAGCACAGACTGAGAGAAGAATCCATTGAGAGCATCCCTGCAGAGAAGGACTTGGGGGTTCTGGTGGACAAAAAGCTTGACATGAGCCAGCAGTGTGTGCCTGCAGTCCAACTGCGTCCTGGGCTGTGCCAACAGAGGGGTGGGCAGCAGGTGGAGGGAGGGGATTGTGCCCCTCTGCTCTGCCCTTGTGAGGCCCTACCTGGAGTGCTGCATCCTGGGCTGGGGCCCCCAGCACAAGCAGGATGTTGATCTGCTAGAATGGGTCCAGAGGAGGGCCACAAAGATGATCAAGGGGCTGGAGCACCTTTCCTATGAAGACAGGCTGAGAGAGCTGGGGATGTTCAGCCTGGAAAAAAAAGAAGGCTCTGGGGAGATCTTATTGTGGCCTTTCTTTAATTAGATGAGGCTTACAGAGAAGATGGAGAGTGACTTTTTGCTCAATCAGATAATGACAGGATGAGGGGGAATGGCTTTAAACTAAAAGAGGGGAGATTTAGATTAGGTATTAGGAGGAAATTCTTTACTCAGAGGCTGGTGAGGCACTGGAACAAGTTGCTCAGAGAAGCTGTGGATGTCCCATCCCTGGAGGTGCTCAAGCCCAGGCTGGATGGAGCTTTGAGCAACCTGGTCTGGTGGGAGGTGTCCCTGCCCATGGAAGGGGGGTGGAACTGGGTGAACTTTAAGGTCCCTTCTGATGTAAGCTGTTCTATGAGTCTCTGAAGTCAGAGTTACAGGGTATTTCCTCTCAAAAAGACTAAGCTGCTTTATGGCAGCCTCCTGCAGCTCCCATTTCATCTTCTTTCTAACCTCAGCATTCCCCAAATATCTTTGAAGCAAAAGACAAACTAAGAGCGAGTATGCAAGTGAGGGTCACACCAGATACTAGTCTAGAAATTCTGGGCAGTTGTGAGGCTCTCCAGGACTACTGCAAGACCTGATACCACTACATGAGACTTAAATTTGTTGTGACTCTAATGAGAGTCCAGACTGATGCCATAGAAGTCAATCCAGCTTTTAAGAACAGCAAAAGGGTTTAGACTGTACAGAACAGGCTTCCATGACCTAATAATTTAACAACAATATTTCTGTACTTTATATTTTTTTCCAATTGTAGACGAACTGTGTTCCCTAGATCTACTCAGACTTGCTGGGTTTCTGGGGCTAATGCACAGACCTGATCTTCCTGATACTGAGCCTGAGCCTGGGAAACCTGTGGAATTGCACTTGAGGAAAAGTAAAGCCCAGCATCTGAGCAGGCACTATGGGACTGAATCAGCAAAGGAGGAGCATGCAGCTAACCCTGCAACGGTTGCATTCTCCTTCCCCACTGCTCTGCTAAACACAGTTATTTGATTATAATGATTATAATTCAATCCACCATAATGCAATGGAAATTTCCCAGGACAGACATTTTTTGCTAGAAATAGGCTAAATGAATCTTTTTGGAAGTGTTATTTCCCTGTAAACTGGTCATACTGTCCTCTTTCTTGCTTTTGGTACAAGCTCTAATTTTGGATGTGCTTTCCATTTTTTTTCCCATGCTCTCTACCCTCTCCACGCTGCTGCATTTTTGAACACTGAAGTACATGCATTGTTTAAGTATTACATTTCTCCTACCTGGCCTGCAGCCATGCCCCCTTAGGCAATGAGCTCACTGGATCTCATAAACCATGGCAAGGTTAGGCCAGGTCAGTGTCTACTGGAGAGCATCTCCAAGGAGAAGCTGGATGCTGTGGGAATCGTGGGTGCAGTTCAGTAGGTGGCACTCTTTCCTTTGGGTCTGCCCTGAAACACTGTTGGATTCACGCTTGCCATCCAAGTTCAACCCAACCCTACAGTATCACAGGTCCATGAGCACAGGGGTGAGTGTCCTCTTGCATTCTCAGGGTTGGTGTCATTGCTATCCCATTGCTGGATGCTGGTGTTCCCCTTTCACACCTCTCACCAGCCTCATAAAGCATCTGGGGAGGCATGAGCAGGATGGAGGTGGGGAGAAGAAACAAAGCTTGTCCACACCCTGAGGAAGCTTTCCCATTGGGATATCAGGACCACGTGGGAGCTGAGAGGTGCAAAGCCAAGTTTAAATGTGCTATAAGTATTGGGATGCAACTACCCCAAATCTCACCAAAGTATGTAGGCTTCCAGACCCCTTTGCAGCTCTTTGATGTGTTGCTCTGAATCATCTACTTCTCTGTTTTGTCTTGCAAATACTTGAGGCTCTCTGACTTCTATAGACACTGAGAATATAGCCAATGTCCAAAAATCATATATTAGTATTTCCGCCCCCCCCCCCCCAAAAAAAAAAAAAAAAAGGGCTCCCCAACCCAGTAGTTTCTCAGCTTTTTTGCTCTGGAGACCATTCGCATGAGAATAAAAAAAAAAAAAAAAAAAAAATCACCCTCTGAAGCATTCAGTTCTTTTCCCCAGGATCTGTCAAATATGGCGTAGCTCCCAAAACATTTAATTCCCCAGACCACCTGGGAGAGTCCCACAAACCACTGGTGGTCCATAGACCACAGTCTGAGTGCCGCTGTATTAGGCTACTGCTTAAAGGAAAGGAAATTAAACACAGAAAGCTGTTAAAATGACATTGCATGTGAGTCATGGCTCCACATTAAGTAATGTTCTTACAGAGCACTTGTCTTGTCCCCCTGGATGAAAGCTCCCCACCTTCTGTCTCTAGTCTCTACCCCTTAGTAATAAATATCATGTTTTATTATTACAGGAATGAAAGAAATGCTAATGCTTTGTCTGAGAAACAATGAAGTGTTAGAAATAGAAATATAATGAGAGGTGTACGACTGAATACAGCACTCATATTTCTGCTACTGACATGCAATGAATTCTTTAAATTTCCATTGAAGCCCGTTTAAATGAAATTTGCCAAAGAACACTTCTTTTTCACATTCGCCCTCTCCAAAGTGCACCCTAGTGCAACCAGACTCTGTCTTTGTTCACTTAATATTGGGCTGTAACAAGCTTGCTTCAGACCTGCCTGCTGACTGGTGGGGTCATGTAGAGAAAGAGTCTAGTGGCCAGAATTTCACGCAGTTCCGTGTCTGATTTTTAAGCCATTTTTAATGAGCTCATTTTTATGATTGCAGACTCACTCAGGCTTTAAAAAAGTAGATTTAGATATGTGGAAAGGCTGTCGTGCGGCAATTGGCCCATTACTACTGCAGTCTATTATTCATCTTTCACCATCAGATTACAAATATTTCTCCCTCAAACCTTTAAATCCCAGCTCTGAAAATGCTTGACACAGAACTCAACCCTCCAGATGACCAGAAAAGATGACTTTTTTTGGTGCCCACCCACTTCCAGGTGTTGCACCCAACACACCCTGCTAGTTTGCAGAGCTGTTGGTGAGAGGACAGCATCTCCATCCAGATGTCTCAGGTCCATCCCTGCCTGTTGACATGCACAGAGTGAGCAGAGCTCCAGATTTGGCTGATTCCTTTGGAGAAGCAATGGGACTGAGGTGTGGATCTGTCATACTTGGGACCTTCTCCCAGCACTGGGTGGGGAGACCTTGTGCAACATGTGGCCAAGGGGAAGGGTCAGAACGATAACTGTCTACCAGCAGGGATATGAAAAGTGTCAAAAATATGGTTTGTGATGTGCACAGGATTACTGTCAACCCTTTGAAGTGGTAAAGCCCAAACCCTACATTTTCAGCTCAGTGCCTTCTCCCTAAGGCTGTTGGTTACCCTCTCTCCATAATGCACTGGAGGTGCGGATAGACAAGGAAGGGCTGCCAAGCCCTGCTGCATGAGGCACAGGGATCTTGGCAGGCTGGCAGGCAGCTGTCTGTGCTATTGCAGCAGTGGGGCAATGATCCCTGCCCTTCCTGCCCCAGGGCTGGGATCTTGGCAGCTGTCTGCCAACAGAAAGGCGAGATTTCTAACTCTTGTGTTTCCAGGTGTCGTCACATGAGCTGCTGGTTCTGTGTTTTTATTTTGTGAGAGCCCAATTTGCTTCACTCCTATTCTTTATAAAGGAAAAGGTGCTTTTAAAGCATTTCTCAGCAACTAAACTGTATTGACAAAATTTCTGCATGGCCTGGCAGCATAAACATGGAAAGAAATGGAGGGATGATACAAGTAGGACTCTCCAGGTGAGCTCCCATCAGGAAAGTCTGAAACCTGAATGGTCCAGCTGGTTTCTCTCCAGCAAAGGTTACAAAACACCCAATTGATCTCAAGCTGGAGACCACCAACACAGCTCCTTGGTGATATGTGTACAAAGGGCTGAGTCTGAGGAATTTAAGGGAATTTGCAGGATCATGTTGGCCACTTCTGAATTTCAGTAGTGATGTTCTGAGTGTGGATGGCAGATACATGGTATCAACCATCAATGAAAACACATTGCATTAACAAAAATAGTAGTAACAGGAATAATTAATGGTAGTAATAGTAAGAAACAGGAGCAGCAGTTTGGACCAGGTGATTTCCAGAGGTCCCTTTCCAGCTCAACTGTTCTGTGATTCCATGATTCTGTGGTTCCGTGATATTTTTATTTTTTTTCAGGATTCTCTGTATGTCAATATGCAGATATGGAAAATTTCACTGTGCCTCCAGCAAACTGAGCAGGACACACCCTAATCCAACATTGATTCTAGAACATTTATGATAGTAATGAGTGCACATTTTCTTTGGTTACTTTTAGCATATTTTCATATTAGTGTGATATAAATGAAATGTTGAACTGCTGTTCGTTGCCAGATACTTTACTATTCACACATGGATAAAAAAGTTCAGAAAGTAATTAATCATACATTTGTAAATTGTACTTTGATTAGGCATTTGAGGCATCTTGATAATGCTAGAAGTAGCAAGTAAAAAATTATGAACAAAGCATTGGCAAACCACATCCAGAGCTTCTGGCATAAAGAATGGAATTTATGTCCCTATCAGGTGGGGCAAAGTAAGCACAGTCTGGTGGAACAGTTTGTTCCCATGAGCTTGGCTTCTAAACTTGGTTGGCCTCCATATGGGACATCAGCATTACACCAGGTGAGGCACCTGAGGGAGGACATCTGTGAAGGACAGATCCAGCCAGAACTGCAGAGAATCCAGAGAGCAGCCACATACAGCAACCACTGCTGTGATTCAATCCAAAGATGAGGCTGAACAGATGAGTATAGAGACCCACAAGACAGTCCAGGAACCTTGTACATCTCTCTGTGATCCAGTGACCTGTGCAGAGCAAGAGCAGGAGAAGCTCCTGTTTGGAATTTGAGGTCTGGCAACTTTTATATCCATATGGACTTTACAGAATGCCAGAATTTGGGCAATGGCCAGGGTCTGGGGAAAGCCAGTATCCCAGAACACCAGGAGTTGAGATCCAGAACAAAAATATTATGATAATTGGAGGCATCATAGTATAAGCAGAAACATGAATAAATTATTCTGGAGCTTGAGAATAGGTTTAAAAGTGCATATGGATATAGCCCACAGCAAAATTATTCAATAGATACTTAGCACTTACTAAGTTAGTTCTGTCATCTCCCCCATCTTAGTACATGAAACACTTTGGCATAGAGATGGTCTGGATTACTGTGGGAGCTAAATGAACCCTTAACCATAATAAATATGGAATGGCGCAGTATTCCCTTGTTTATTTCATGGAAAACAGGGCATGATAGCACTTATGACTTTCTTGCTTTTTTATATGGCTCTGTTCACTCCATGCACCTGGTGCCTTTTGATGATTCATTTTAATGTGTTCAGCACATGCTCATACACAGACTGAGATCGCGATAAAGAAGCACTGCAGTGTGAGTATCCAGGGATCTATGCCCAATCAGTTGTTGACAGTGACAGAGTGACAAATGCTGTCAATATTGTATGATGTGGGATTTAAAAAAAAAAAAAAAAAAAAGAAAAGAAAAAAAAAAAAGAAAATTCAGTCCTGGAAAATTCTGAAAAAGAGTTTTTCCAAAGGTTTGGTGATATAAGCAAAAAGTCCCCCAAGCACATATTTCCCTTGAAGAATGTAGATGGTTTCAGTACTTAAAATCAAGCACACACATATGTTCTCTGGTGATCCAAAGCTGTTACCACTCAATGTGTACGGCTTTATCTCAGTTCCCCTTCTACTATGATAATTTATGTCAGATTTATGATTTACTGTAGATTTATGACATACACCAGACTGTCATTCTTCATAACTAGATAGCTGAAGTAATCTCCAAAATATTTAGCATCATACCTAGAACATTCATTGATGGTGGAGTAAGTTTTGCAGAAATTTATGAAATTTCCTTATATGTGCATGCAGTACCCAGTATTGATGAGGGATCCAGTGATGGAAAATAAAGTCTCCTGTTACTGCAGAGTAATACAGCCTGGGTTTTGAGTGCATTTTCAGCCTTGTTTCTTTACCTTTAGGAGCACACATTACTTTTATTAGATAGACAGACAGACAGACAGACTGATAGATAGTTATGGCTAGAAGTACCACAACAGAAAAACAATGTTTTTCATTTAAATTGTTTTGCTTTTCAGTCAGCTTGTCTTACTCAAAAGCAACAGAAGACCCTTGACTTCATTTATATTTCAAAGCCTAGTCACTCTTTGACATCTGTTTTGGTGGAAGTTTAAACTACTTTGCTGACTTTGTTACTTTATATAAATGTTTAAAGACAATTCAATAAAGTGCAATTTCTTTGAGACAGGTACTATCATGTCAGTTTGAGGTAATCATGGCCATGCCTGCTTACATGTTTCTAATGCCATTTGATAGGTGTCATTGACTTTTATGAAAATCTTTTTAGGCACTTCCTTATAGACTGTGTTTGGAATTACTGTACATATCTCTTTCCTGGCCTCTGGCTGAATCTTACAATGTAAATAGGTTCATGTGGCTGGCACAGAGAGGAATAAGGTGTGTATTACTAGAGCCAATACTTCAAAGGGGTATGCATGGTTTCAACCAAAATTAAGAACAGGAGAGCCCTGTGTAGACACTTTTTTTTCTTTCTTTTTTTTTTTTTTCCTAGTTCCTTCTTTAAATTAAGAATGTCTGGGTGAAGCTTACCAAAGAATTATTTTAAATAATTTAAGTAAATTTATGTGTCATCCTGCTTGGATATTTTTTTTGTTTTGAAATTGTTGCTATTGAGACATAATAGCCTAAGAATCAAATTAGTAATGTTAGAACCTCTCAGATATATCACGAATTATCAGCATGTTGAGCAATGAAAAACATATAGTTGATAAACACACAATTGTTACTGACAATTAAATAAAATGCTTGAAAAACACGACTGTGAAAAAATCAGCTATGCAAAGTAAAGTTTTTATAGATTAAAATCAACTATAAAGACTATACAAAACACTTAAAAACTGTATACAGTAAAACACCAAACCTGTCACATGTAAAAATGTTACTGGAGTAAGTTATATTCATTAATATGTTATTTGCCTTGAGAGGTAAGAAATGCAACTGAATTCATGATGTGAAGCTCCTGTACCAAATAATGTGACTTCATATACTTTTAGTGTTGCTAGCAGAGTGAAAAAAGTATTCTGTTTTCATTTCAGGTGGGAACTGAAAACCATGAAACGGAAAAAAAATAAATTAAAATAAAATAAAATAAAATAAAATAAAATAAAATAAAATAAAATAAAATAAAATAAAATAAAATAAAATAAAATAAAATAAAATAAATGCTTCCACTGCAGCTAAGGAAACAATTCTTTCAAATGAATTGCACTTAATCTCATTAACACTGAATTTGGTCTGTATGCACCAGTACAATTGCTGTGGCACAAATGCTGTTATGGTTACTTTGTATTGCTATAATAAATAGATTATTATTATTTTTTTTTTTTTGGCAAAGCCTAGGAAATGCTATTCTCAGTTTAGAGTAGACAGACTTCAAGTCCATAGAGGAAAGTAACAGACTGCGACAGGTTCCTCAGGGGTCTGTCCTGGGACTGATGCTGTTTAATATCTTCATCAGCGACACAGACAGTGGACACAGACATCTCAACAAGTCTGCAGATGACACGAAGCTGAGTGGTTCAATCAATACACCAGAAGGAAGGGATGACATCCAGAGGGACCTGGACAAGCTGGAGAAGTGGGCCCATGTGAATCTAATGAGGTTCAACACATCCAAGTGCAAGGTGCTGCACCTGGGCTGTGACAATCCCAGACACAAGCACAGACTGAGAGAAGAATCCATTGAGAGCATCCCTGCAGAGAAGGACTTGGGGGTTCTGGTGGACAAAAAGCTTGACATGAGCCAGCAGTGTGTGCCTGCAGTCCAACTGCGTCCTGGGCTGTGCCAACAGAGGGGTGGGCAGCAGGTGGAGGGAGGGGATTGTGCCCCTCTGCTCTGCCCTTGTGAGGCCCTACCTGGAGTGCTGCATCCTGGGCTGGGGCCCCCAGCACAAGCAGGATGTTGATCTGCTAGAATGGGTCCAGAGGAGGGCCACAAAGATGATCAAGGGGCTGGAGCACCTTTCCTATGAAGACAGGCTGAGAGAGCTGGGGATGTTCAGCCTGGAGAAGAGAAGGCTCTGGGAAGGCCTTATGGCAGCCGTTCAGTACTTAAAGAGGGCTTATAAAAGAGACAGAGAGCAACTTTTTACATGAGCAGATAGGACAAGGGGGAATGGTTTTAAATTGAAAGAGGGGAGCTTTAGATTAGACAGAAGGAAGAAATTATTTACTGTTAGGGTGGCAAGGCACTGGCACAGATTGCCCAGAGAAGCTGTGAATGCCCCATTCCTGGAGGTGCTCAAGGCCAGGCTGGATGGGGCTTTGAGCAATCTGGTCTGGTGGATGGTGTCCCTGCCACAGCATGGGGGTTCCAAAGTAAACCACCTGTGATTCTAACATAAAAATGACAGCTATTACAAAATGTTTTAGACTTTTCTCTACAGATCACACTAAATTATTTGATGCTGAATGTATATGTAACTGGGTTTTGGCCAAAGCTGCCTACTTAAAAGCTTTCCCTTTTTCTTACTGTTGTCTAGCTTGTATTTTGGGTATCACTCTTAATGTTGTGGGATTACTGTCATAACATTAAATTACATTTTAAATAAATAAATCTAAAAAAAGCAAAAGCAAAAACAAACAAAAAAACACAAATGCGTTTTAATTTTGAATCTCCTATGATTTGGGGTGGGGGAGAAAAACACAACACAGTTCACAACTTTACTGTTCAGTTAGAGATAGCAGCCCCTTTGTCTGTTATGCAGGTAGGACATGGGTAAACCCAGTCACCTGAATGAATATCACATTTTACAACTGAGTTTTATGGGGCCACTCAACTTGAGCTACAACGACACAGCAGATGAAGAATATGCACTGCCTTCCAGACAGTAACTACTCTTGCATAAAAGCAATTTGTTGGACACAAATATTGCAGCGCTATTCTTATCCTACTGATAGTACATACTCTCATTTCTACTACATGTAAACAAAATAAAAAAGCAGCAACATAATTGCATTTTTGTTAATAGAATTGTGTGTGAGACCTGAAACCAAGTAAATAATAATTATGAAGTGATAAGAAAAATAACAATGTTCTGCTTATATTTATAGAAGATGAATATCCTAAAATACCAACTGCAAATTGTGCATCATATGGCATCTGATTCTTTTTTGTTTTGTTTTGTTTTGTTTTGTTTTGTTTTTTGTTTTCCTGAGTATTAAGAAACTATAGTTACATCTGCTGAAAGCAAATGCTGCTTTGACCTTCTGTATGCAGTTTAAGAGAAATCACTACAAGTTTCATTCTGTAGGTAAGATCTATAGCCTGATCCATCTCTTCACCAAAATATTGTTGGCTAATAGTCAATACTTCCAAAGAGCAATTAAGATGAGATTTGATGTTATACTTAAGTCAGAAAATTAGAGGGACCTAACTTACATTTTTGTAAAGAAACATCAGTCATCCTACTGGTAGGAATAATTACTGAAAGGAACATCTATCAAGACAAATTAGAAAGATGCTACTGATGCAAACTTTAGGAAATGAAATACACGTGGAGATGGCATGGGTGACCACTCACAGCAAAAGCAGATGCCAAATTTAAACCTGTGTTTGAATTGTTAGAAATTTATTAAAAATAAAAAATATAAAAAGTGAAGAATTGGATTTTGTTTTTTTATAAATAAAATCTATCCATACTTCTCTTCTATCAGACACACTAAATCTAAAAATAAGTAAATCACTGTTACCACCTAAGAAAGCATTAGTGACCCTCACAGTTTGCTAAATTTGTTTCTATTCCAGAAAGTTATATGACAATTTTACTTCCAGTACGAAGAACTCTGAAATGAAACTGTGTATCAGTGATCCCATTAGCTTCCAGCACTCTTGACAATAGGCCTTTGTTATACAGAAAAAAAAAGACAGTTTATTGCTATAGTTTATTTTCAATTAAGCCTTGAACTGTATTTTTTGTTCCCGGAGTTGACATTTGTTCTTGACAATGCTCTTTAATTTTCTACTCCACCATAAGCCCCTTTTTTTCTTCATTTTGTGCTGGACAGCTAACGATTTTATTCCTTCCAACAATCTGATTAATAGTGTATGTAGTTTGTGCCCAGCTACCTACAAAGACATAGGATTGCATCTGAGGTGTCCTAAGTCTGAAGGTCTTGAATGGCTGGAGTAACTTCTTGGTGGGCTTGTGGTGCTAGACTTTCCACCTTCATTGTCCATAACTGATTTTTTTTTGTGAGCATTTGCCTGCCCTTTGAGGAGATCTCTTCCCAAACAAGTTTACATCCTGCTCAATTTAACGGGCCAACACAAGATCAGCAAGAGTTGCCTGATGTTTAGTGGTTTCTAGACTTAATTTAGTTACTTTAATTCAGTTTAGTCTTAATTGAGAACATTATTAACCACTTTTACTTAAACCACTGGCAAAACCTTGACAGAAATGAACTGTCCTCATCCAAATCCAGCCTCATCTTCTGGGTAGCCAGGAGCAAGTTGAAAATAGAGAAATTTAGTTGAAAATAACAACTTAGGAGTGGAAAAGACTCCATAAAGACCCGAGAGGAGATTCTGAACTTGTTGAGTTCAATATAAGAGAGCAAGCAAACATATAATTCAATATTCAACATAGCCACTTCTGGTTGTTGGCTCACAGGGACATATAACTGATTTTTCTATCACATAGTTTTGTTTTCCAGCACATAACATCCATGAAAAATGACCTGTTATAAGACTATGTAGCTTAAATACCCATTTTCACATTCATTAATTAATGTGATAGTGCAGTCCTTTGCCCAGCTCTTTTTATACAGTTTCTGCAAATGTGCAACAAAATACTGTATTAGTTTGGATTAGTTTCTTTCCTCCTCATACCTGAAGTATGTAATAAGAACTATATATAGGAATACTTTACTGTATGTAACTAGCTAAAAGTAGCAGAATTCCTACCCTAGTCAGAGCAAGCCAATAACTGCAGCATTAACTTTGGCACAATAAAGAAGACATAGAAGAGCTTTTTCTAAAAAATCATTCCCTGACAAGTGTTTCTCATGGTAACTTTGAGAATTATTTCCATTGTGCTTCTGCATAACAGAAAAAAATGGCAGTTAGATTGTACCTTGGACCTTTTTCATAGACCCAGACCTTTTAACCTCTGCATTTAGGAATGCAGAGATTTTTCTTATTTTTCAAGTCACTGGGTATCTTATGTCACAATTACAGAGGTGCAGGTTGACATACATATTTCAGCTCACTGCCCATAGGGTATTGTTGATGTCATGAGGAAAAGGCAGGTGTTTTGCACTCTTTCACTGAAACTGCTCTCAAAAGGTTGGTCCAGTTATAAATGTTCTTCAATGCCTATTTTGTTAATACTGCGGACCCAGTACCAAGCATGTTTTGAAGGTTTGCATTTTCTCTGCACACAAGAGAAATCTCGGGCAACATAATTTGGTCCTCAAGTTTTCTCTGACAAATTTCTTGGATTATGCTTCTTTACAAAAATAAGTAAACAAACATAAGTTTGCCTTCTAGCCCTTTCTAGGTCTTTGTTTGGCACACATGTTCATCTTTCTAATTGCCACCTCAGGGTGCAACTTGCATTTTTATCACGGAGGGGCACAAAAATATGTGTGCATAATGATCTCCACCCCCCTGTGTACATGAACTGGAATGAAATACAAGATGTGTGTATCATATAGATCTGTTAATATTTGATTTGAGAAATTATGTTGGTGATTCAGTGCTGAACTGATGTCTTGTAGCACTCACATTACTTGTACAATTGCATGCTGGAGACACCATATCTCATCTGGACAAGTAGCACCGCAAAGGTCTGGTCTACTTTGAAGTCACTAGAGATTAGTCTTTGAAAGAGAATCAAATGTTGAGCATTAAGTCTAATGTCTCGGTTAACTTGCAAGTCTGGTACTTCCAGAGGCGCACACGCATGCAAGCAGACAAACACATATACACATAAACACTTTAAGAGTTTACATTTAAATGCTGCCTTAAAAACACACTCCAGGACACTGTAAGTGCTAAATATTACAGTTACTATTAATACAAAAATTTGATATTCTTCCAGATAAAAAAAGTTTATCCAGAAATGTAAATTTTTCCACTTTTTTTTCCTTTCATAGTGCATTGGGGCTAATGGGGACCATTAGATCATCTAGATTCATCTCCTGTATGTCACAGACCATTAAATTTCACTCAGTTACCCTTGTATTAAGTCCAATAACTTGTGTCTGAGTAAATCACAACTTGTACATGGTTCCAGCCAGGCATTTCCATCTGGCTGGTGTGACAGGACCCTTCCTCAGTCCCTCATGATCCCACGTTTCCTACAGTATTCCTGTTGCCTACAAGTTTCTCTCCACAATTATTATTCTGGTAAAAATAATAATTGGAAAGAAAAAACAAAACAAAACAAAAAACATTGGCGCTCAGTCCAAATTCAGAGTTCCTACTAGTTGCCCAGTCCAGTATTTTTTATTTGAGTTTGTCTCTTTTACACATTCTGGTCATATGTCCAGGTCTTTAACCTCTACTGACAACAAACATACACGTGTGCCATAAGCGTTGGATCACAGTGTGCTTCAAGGTGATTTTACACTGACCTCCTTTCCTCTGACCTCTTTGCTGGCCTATTAATCAAATATTTGTACTTGTGGCTTTCAGATATGTAGGGCAGCGTAGGCAGTAGACACCTTCATGTTTTATGTCTGTGAAAACAAACCCTTGGTAATTAGTGGTTAGGTATTGAGTTGTTAATCCAACAAAATCTGTATTGCAAGAATTCGTTAACACTCTGCAACAGTGTTTGGGTTACTGAATCAATGGACTTGCTGCCCACTACAAAATACAGAGAGAGGATGGATGACCCCTGAGTTGTATTGTGCTTGCTTCCACTTTCTGTTCGTTGAATGCTTTCCTCCTTGCAGTGTATGCCCACTATTTTGTTAGCAGGGACAGCAAAATTAAAAACTTCCTCTCCTGAAATTATTAGAAAATACTCCCCAAAGACAAGCCAAAGGTTGATGACCTGATGACCTGACTGGATATGCTGTCCTTGTAGATGGCTGCAGCAAGTAGTGCATGTATCTGTCAAAGAGACACCTCTAAAAAAAAAAAAAAAAAAAAAAAAAAAAAAAGTGTTTTCCTCTTTCCATATTGGTAAACTAGTTAATGAGATTTACATTTGTAAAGAAGCCTGAAGCCACACTGCAAAATCAATATAAAGCAAATACAATTTAGAAAGCTAAATGAAATAGTCAGGGTCTGATTTTAGCATTTAAGGGAACAATAGGTCAAATTCAATTATCTGCTTTCCAGATGATAATTTCTATTTTACCAAATATCACAATGTCACAGAAAATGGCTGAGGATAAAAGGGACTCTAGAGATCATCTAGTCCAACCTGCCTGCTCAAGCAAGGTTCCACAAAGCATATTAGCTAAGATTGTGTCCAGACAGCTTTTGAATATCTCCAAGGAGTGAGGCTCTGCAACCTCCCTGGGAAACCTGTGTCAGGACTCAGTCAACCCTTGCAATAATGTTCTTCCTTCTGTTCAGATGGAACTTGCTGTGTTTCTGCTTGTGCCTGTTGCTTCTTCTCCTATCTCTGGGCACCACCAAAAGGAGTTTGACCCCATTGTCATAACACCCTCCCTTAAGATATTTATATACAATGACAAGATCCTCTCTCAGACTTCTCTTCCGTAGGCTAAACAGTCCCAGCTCTCCCAGCCTCTCCTCATGTGACAGATGCTCCAGTCCCTTCACCATCCTAGTAAACCTCCACCAGACTCGCTTCAGTAGCTCCGTGTCCTGCTTGTACTGGGGAGCCCAAAACTGGTCTCCAGGTGTGGCCTCACCATGGCTGAGCAGAGGATGAGGATCGCCTCTCTCAACCTGCTGGCAACATTCATCCTAATGAACCCCAACCCAACATAGGCCTTGTCCACAGGGTCCTACTACTGCTGGCTCATGGTTAACTTGCTGTCCACCAGGACCCCCAGCAGTTACCTTCCAGCATGTCACTCCCTAGCCTGTAGTGGTGTATAGATGTTTTCTTTCCCAGATGCAAAACCTGCACTTGCTTTTGTTGAATTTCAAGAGCTTTCTCTCTGCCCATCTCTCCAGCCTGTCCAGGTCTCTCTGAATGCCACAGCACTCTGGCCTACCAGCCACTCCTGCCAGGTTTGTATCATCAGCAAACTTGCTAAGGAGGTACTCTACCCCTTCATCCAAATCACTGATGAGTAAGTTAAACAATACTGGACCCAGTATTGACCTCTGCAGTCAATATGCCTCTGTCAAGGCTGGCAAAAGCTCCATTAGCGGATGAGGGAAGAAAGAGAGGAAAGCAAGAGTAGCAAGGAGTTATGACCTTATTTTACCTTTTCTAACAAAAGCAGATAACATTGCTAGATTGGAGGCAGCATCCCACAGGCCACCAAAGGCTCTTTGCTGAGACGAGATGCAGTTTTTCTCTTCCAGAACATCTCTCACTTCTAATTTTATTATCTTGACAAAGCCCTCAGCACTCATTGTTACTTCAGAGACAAAAAAACTTCACATTCACCATGGTACAGAGCTAGCACGAGGTCACTTGCTTCCAAATAAGAAGCTGTGCTGAAGAGCAGCTGACAAGACATGCTCCATATTGCTGGTGCTACATCTGTGTAAGGCAGGGAGGTAATCACAGCAGCACAGCATAGCCTAGCAAAGTTGTATTTTGCCTGCATAAAAGGATAGACTGCTAAAATCAAGTAGGATACCAATCAATCCTTGGTTGTAGCTTAGGTTAAATTGCTGTCCCTCCCATTTGTGTACTTACATATGTGTACTAGCACATCACCTGCTGGTATATTGCTTAGGAGTAACAGCATCAGAAACTGTGGAAGCATAGGGTTCAAGTAATTAATACGTAGATGCTGCTTGTGGAAAGACAAAAGTTCTGGCAAAAGATGGGATTATTAGATATTCCATTATCTCCAAAGCATTGGAGGTGTCTGTGTGTTTGGCATCTACTGTGTGTTTGGCATCTACAACCGATATTAAGATGCTGAGACAACTGATATTCTAATGCCAGTGATGCGTTATATTATTTTCTCCTTCTTTTGAAGACATGGGTGATTTTTAGTTGTTCGCTACTCATCAACTTTACATGGCAATGAGAAGATAGAGGGATCCAATGTCAGGCATAATATGTCAATACATTAGCTTGATGCCTATGCTAAAATACCATCTTCGAAATTTCAACAATCTCAACCCTTAATTTGTTGCAGATGCTAGCAGACTTATGTGCTTGATGGTTATTTCTGAAGATCTTGCCCTTCATACAGGGAGACAAAAGTTTTAAATTAATCCACAGATGATAGTTCATAGAGCTGTGACAATGTAAAGATACTATAATTACATTACAATTTATATAGCCATGGAATTACTGGAAACATATTTTTACCTGTTTCAATGTAGAAAACCAAATTTTTTTATTCCCAACAGCACTGTGAGTTCCTCTCATCATATTATCTGGTCAAAATATCACAGCATCATTGCTGAACAAAGCAATAGATAGGATTGATCATTCCAATTTAAGAGGCAATTTATTGTATTGTCTTTCTCCAATTACTGCCAAGATTTCTTTACATTCAATAATAATAATTAAAAAAAATAAAAAATTGCTCAGTTCATTTTGGCACTTCTGTCTCTGAGTGCCAGCCAGCATCAGTATCTGGCAGGGTGCTCTTGAACCACTCTCCAAAATAAACATAGCAGATGTCAGTCAGGTGTTTTTCTACCCATGTTCAACCACTCGCCAAGAAATACATTTTTATTTTAGACCCATATCCTAATAATCTAATGAATGTGTTATCTAAATTAGATGTCCTATTTAAATAAGGGAATCATGAAATATACATGTATGCCTTCAACATCTAATTTGGTAGGTTTGACTCTGTATCTGAGGTACCTGTATTCTAGAAGGCCTACCCGGTCCTTACCTTTTCATCTTGAAGTGATGAGCTATCTAAACCCCATATCTGGCCGCTTATCTCCAAAAGCACTGTAGACAACCCCCCACCCACCCAACACACACACACATACACACAACTTTGCTGGCCTTATCCTTGCAGAGCTGAGATACTGCCTGCCTATGGGCTCATCTGGGACAGCTGAAACAGAGCAGCATTCTTCCCCTAGGCTACAGTGAAGGTGAGCAGAGTGTTCTCTCACAAAGGTCTCTTCGGCTACTAGTCAAAACAATGTGTTAATCTGCTCATGTTGCTGCTTGCTTAAAGTAGAGAAGAAAATAAGAGATTCTAATGAACTATACTTACATCTCACCCTATGTGGTTCATATGTTCACAAAAAAAGATGTTTTTACTTGCTAGTGCTGAGCTATTGTTGCATGCTTTCTACAGCAAGTAGGCTTGATCAGTGTGAGTTCAGTTCAGTATCACAAGTTTCTTACTGTGCAGATAGATGTAGCTGATTCAGCAATACACAACAGGACCTCTCCCCACAATTTTTGAACAGATGTATGATGATCAGGTTTTCCCAGCCTTTGCATGCTTTGCATACTTTCTTATCTTTATACGCTGCATTGTGTACCAACAAACTATTATATGCTGATTTTCCATATTCTTTATACAGAGATGTACACCAGCCCTTGTTATTCAAGTGGGTTCCATGCTTCGTTGGGTTAAAAACTGGCTGGATAGCCAGGCCCAAAGAGTCATGGTGAATGGAGTCAAATCCAGTTGGAGGCTGGTCACTAGTGGTGTTCCCCAGTGCTTCGTACTGGGGCCGGTCCTCTTTAATATCTTTATCGATTATCTGGATGAGGGGATTGAGTGCACCCTCAGTAAGCTCACAGATGACACCAAGTTAGGTGCATGTGTCGATCTGCTTGAGGGTAGGAAGGCTCTGCAGGAGGATCTGGATAGGCTGCACCGATGGGCTGAGGTCAACTGCATGAAGTTCAACAAGGCCAAGTGCCGGGTCCTGCACCTGAGGCACAACAATCCCAAGCAGCACTACAGGCTGGGAGAGGAGTGGTTGGAAAGCTGCCAGGTGGAGAAGGACCTGGGAGTATTGGTGGATAGTCAGCTGAATATGAGCCAGCAGTGTATTCAGGTGGCCAAGAAGGCCAATGGCATCCTGGTTTGCATAAGAAGCAGTGTGACCAGCAGGGCTAGGGAGGTGATTGTCCCCCTGTACTCGGCTCTGGTGAGGCCGCACCTCAAGTACTGTGTTCAGTTTTGGGCCCCTCGCTACAAGAAGGACATGGAGGTGCTTGAGCGAGTCCAGAGAAGGGCGATGAAGCTGGTGAGGGACCTGGAGAACAAGTCCTGCGAGGAGCGGCTGAGGGAGCTGGGTTTGTTCAGCCTGGAGAAAAGGAGGCTCAGGGGCGACCTTATCACTCTCAATAAGTACATTAAAGGAGGCTGTAGCAAGGTGGTGGTTAGTCTGTTCTCCCACGTGCCTGGTGACAGGATGAGGGGAAATGGGGTAAAGTTGTGCCAGGGGTGTTTTAGGTTGGATGTTAGGAAGAACTTCTTTACCGAAAGGGTTGTGAGGCATTGGAATGGGCTGCCCAGGGAAGCGGTGGAGTCACCATCCCTGGAGATCTTTAAAAGATATTTAGATGTTGAACTTAGTGATACGGTTTAGTGGAGGACTTGATAGTGATAGGTCAGAGGTTGGACTCAATGATCTTGAGGTCTCTTCTAACCTAGACAATTCTGTGATTCTGTGATTTATTAGCCAGGATTGCTGAGAAACTGGTCTTAAGACCCAGAGACACATAGTTCTCATCAACATTTGGGCCATGTCATTCTCACTGTACCTTGTGAAAAAGTCACTTCTTGACCCATAGCAACTACAATTACACTAATGCCTGGGAACTTTCCAGCCACTAAAGCCAACTGGCACCAAATGGCTTGAGTCTATGACAGCAATATGCTTTCTCCTCCAAAACGTGTTGGCTGCATGCAGACTGTCTGTTGGAAACAGTCCCTGGATCATCCATATCTCAAACAATGCCTACAGGTTGTTGGGAGGAGCTTGAGGTTCAGGCCAGGTTTGTGCCAGGAACTGCTGCAGGAGTTTGCCGGCCTAGATGACCCTGTCCTGGTGTCTCTGTTTTGAAGCATGCACAGATGTACCAGCCTAGGCACACCCACCAAGTCTGTCTGCTCGTGAAGTGACTTGCTCTCACCATCTAAGTCAGCTATGGTCTGATATGATGTCTGTAAAATCAATGACCTGATGGTCATTGACTCCAGTGGACTTTGGCTGTAATGCATGGTTTTCTGGGCTTTCAGATATCTCTGGTCTGGAGGCACATCTAGACAGATGAATGGCAAAAAGTGACATTTCCTACTGACAGAAATAATTAAAAGACAAAACCCCTGCAATGTATGGTATTTACACATATAAGTATTTGATATGCCAGAACAGTGTAGTAGTTAAAGATTCAAAGGAAACATGTTTGTGACATTTAGCACAATCTTTTTTTACCTTAGAGACTTAGTTCTTTAGTTTACAGGTACTCATCAACAGGTTGAGTTTTCAAAATGCGTCTCTGGAGTTTTATATTTGATTTTTACTGTATTTTAAATGCCAATTCAAAATTATCATGTTTAATTTACTTTATTCTCAGTGGTTTTCCTTAGATTTATGAATTACCTTGGATTAATTGCTATATAGCATTCTGGTTTTATAGTGTAATAGGGTGTGTCTAAGTGCATTCCATTTTATGACTTGCTTTAGGGTATATTTTGGATGAACTGTATAATATAAAATACATTTGGTGTTATGTTTTATATAATGCCAGAGAAAGCACAAAAAGTGCATTTGAGTTTCTAGGTTTATGGGTTCCATGTCTGGAAAACTTTGGAGGACAAATCTGCTTATTTTCAGTTTTTCTCAAATTATTCTGAATCTTTTCCATTTCAGCTTTTCACAATAACTTTTGAATTGTTGAACCTTTTTGTCAGTAACCATTTTCTTTAAGAACAAAATAAATAGTCTACAGTGAATGATAGTATAAATATTGTAAACATTGGTATCACACTTCCTAACACTCTCACTGAAAAATTCAGATCAGAAGAAGATCTAACCAAAACAAAACAATCTCCTTGAGTATAATCCACAGGTGACTGACACCTGTGTTAGACCTTTCTCTTTGCTGGTCTTTGGAGGGATCCAAGTGAAACGCTTTGTGTTAGCTGGCATGCTGCAGCTGTTAACATCTAGAATTTCTACTTAGTAATGTCCAAATGATAAGACTTCTGTATTGGTTGCCATGAACTGTTATTGACTGCACTCAGTATTTTTGGTATGCTTATCCTAAAACTACAATTCCCTGTCAACCTTACAGAGTGTTCCTTGACACTTTCAGAGCTTTTTAAGTACATGAGATATCTCACCTCTTCTACTGCATTTGTATTAATATGTCTCTCCCTTCCTTTATTCTGCAATGACAGAGGAAGAATCATCTTTGTATGGTCAGAATGAAGAAGACTGAAGAAAATAGATCTTCAAAGTTAGACACTTGCATCTTCATCTTCTTTGTGGCTCTCAGGCTTGCCTTTATTGCTATTACATTCCAGATTAACTCTATTGCTATTTGATAGATCCGTGGACTTGTAGCCAAAATGCTACCCAAATGAAGCTCTTCACAAGCATCTAAACTGAATGTTACTTCCTTAAAGCTGCTGACCCTTTCACCTGCCCCAATTTCAAACAGGCCAGTAAGTGATGAGTTTCCTTCCAAAATAACATGGACATTCATGTTGGAATCTAACAACCACTGTCAGGGAAAACAGAAAGCAATTTAGAGAAACCAAATTACTAAGAATACCATTCAAGAATCCCTGACAAATAGGCTTGAAACTAAAAAAGCACATGAGTCACTAATGCTGTTAAATGAAAACTAGAGTGTGCTGACCTGTTTGAGCTACTGTACCAATAAAGAACAGAAGTTTTCTATACAAATGTCACGAGATTGGCTTCGGCATCAGAAGTCTGACTAATGAATCACTAATGTGACGTAACAGTGGTTGATACCTTGTCTCATAACAAAGTACTAGAGAAGTATTCATTTCTCAGAACTGATCCAAAGTACTAAGAATGAATCATTCTAAAAATGAGATAAGATCCAAAATTTTATTCATTAAAGAATACATAAACAGCTCAAGTTATATTTTGTAGGCCAAAGGTAAAGCTAGCTAATGAAATTCCTCGTTTATTTGGGACACTGAAAGCATTATAATATAACTCTATAATTTGATGTTGATACCATTGTCCTCTAATTGTGCACTTCAGATTAACAGGAGTCTATGCTTAGTGTTAAAGTAAACATAGTAGTTACAGTGTGTCTTCTTTGCTACACCTTCCCCTTTCCTTTGGGTACCTAAAAAGTTTTACTGTCAATAATGAACTGAATCTCTCAATGTATGCAAGTGCATGATGAAGCTGGTTGTGCTGCTAATGTCTCTGCATGTTGAATAACCCTACTGTCCCCATAAGCATAGGCCAGCTGAGTTGGGTAGTCAAGGGAATGGCAAATACCCAGAAATGCATGTGAAGCCCAGTGAGTTTCAGTATTTAACATGAGTTAGACTCTAAACTGCTTTTGGAGCTCCTGAAAATCTCCTTAGATACTGCTTTGCACTGCGAGAAACTAAAGTCTCTGAAAATCCAATTTCAAGCAATTTTTCCACACAAATCCAATTTTTGATAGCATCTGGATAAGTATGAAGCAGCAGGAATGTCCTGGTTTCAGTTAGCACAGAATTAATTTTCTTCCTAGTAGCTGGTGGAATGCTGTGTTTTGGCTTAGAATGAGAAGAGTGCTGATAACACCCCGATGCTTTAATTGTTGCAGAGCAGTGCTTATACTAAGCCAAGGACATCTCAGCCTTTGCTCTGTCCTGCCAACGGGCAGGCTGGGGGGGTGCAGTAAGAGCTGGGAGGGGACAGACCCAGGACAGGTGACCCAAACTAGCCAAAGGGGTATTCCATACCATCTGACGTCATGCTAAACAATATATAGGGGTGGCTAGCCGGGGGGAGGGGGCCGGACTGCTCGGGGTTAAGCTGGGCATCGGTCAGCGGGTGGTGAGCAATTGCATTGTGCATCACTTGTTTGTACATATTATTAGTAGTAGTACTATTATCATCATTGTATTATTATTATTATTATTATTATTATTATTTTCCTGTCTTATTAAACTGTCTTCATCTCAACTCACGAGCTTCACTTTCCATTTCTCTCCCCCGTCCCAGAGAGGGAGGGGGGAGGGTGAGCGAACGGCTGCGTGGTGTTTAGCTGCCAGCCGGGTTAAACCACGACAAGGAATAGCATCTCGAAGGCATATAAAGACCTACAATAGTCAAATAGTCAACATGAAGAGAAAAACAGCACAAAGACAAAACAAACAAACAAAAAAACAACAAGGAAACAAAGCAAAACAGAACAACAACAACAAAAAGACATTTAAAAAAAAATAAAGTATATCTGAATTTCCAGAATACTGCAATATAAAAAACAAGAACATCTGCCTGCTATTCACTGTATCCTCCCTGTGATCTTTGCAAGTCTAAGACAGTTCCATTTAATGTTTGTAAGGTGTCAATTGCTTTCAAAATATAATGTTGATTACCCTGAAATCTTTACATAGACATTTGGTCTCAAATGCAGCATGTACACTGATATATATGCAATACATAAGAATGAACATCTGTATAAAGGCTGTGAGGCAATGAAGATTAAATGCTAACTTTATCTGTGAGCTTTTCGTAACTCCTACCAAATCAGCTGCCCACAAACCACAGGAGTTCACCACATAAGCAGATAGAAATGTTGTTTGGAAAGGACAGGATGATGATTTCCAGTTCATAAGATATTTATCCCAAGACACATTCATTCATCTGTTGCACATTTAAATGTCTGCTTTTAGCCACTTGCTAGAGCAATACTGAATTGAAAGAGCATCTCTTTCTAATAACAGCTTCATTCTGCACTGACTTACAAGCAGTCACAGTGTAATCTAAAGCAGTAGAAACAAAGTGTGAGTTCAGGAAGTCCAAGCCACAAGGAAGGAGATTCTGCAGCAAAGATGCAGCTACCCAGGTGTGATTAATGGGAGTGTAGAGCCCAAATCCCCTAGGAGGTAAGGAGAAGAGGAAGACAAGAATGGTACTCTTGTTTGTGAGGAGTGTCTGTCTGCAAACCTGCCTTGCGGCTACAAAGGGCTGCGTTTCATGTATCTCTTTAGCACATCACCAGACAGCTTTCACTCAAGGTTTATCATGTAATCCAGGATTTACCTAATGGTATTAATGAATTTTGATTGTTTTTTTAAGAAGGAAACTAATGGGAAGAGTAAGGTCTGGGGATTGATTCAGCTAATACAGTATGAGAAATCTTTAATTATAACAATTACAAAATGAATTACATTTAATTACAAAATAAAATAAAATAAAATAAAATAAAATAAAATAAAATAAAATAAAATAAAATAAAATAAAATAAATGTGTGGGCATTTAAATCAAAGAATGCTTGGAAGTAATTTATCCCAGTTTGAATGCTTTCAAACTGTTTTCAGGCATATATTAGGTACTTATAACCTTCTTTTTTAGCAATATGTATAGTCATGCATGAACAATTACATTCTTTATTCATTACAGTCTTTAATTTGGTGGAATTTATTCACAGACATCCTTCCTAGGATGGAACATGTTCCTGGAACAGGTTACAGTTTGATCTAAACACTGTCAGTTTGGGTTCAGATTGATCACTTCCAGTAAGGAGCTCAGTAACAAGTTCCTGAAATGAGAATTCTTCACCTTCAGAGACCACTATTCTGAATCAGTGCTTTGTGTTGCAGCCTCCATGAATGATGTGATGGATGCTGAAGGTCCTGAGATTGCAAGACTGAATTAATTAGGAGCTTTGCAGACTAGTCCATAGCTGTGTGTTTTGTTTTGAAATGAATATTCATGTTTCTTAAACAATTGTTGTATTCACTGTAGTATTTATGCTTACATAGAGTCATAGAATCATAGAATATCCCAAGTTGGAAGGGACCCATAAGGATCATCAAGTCCAACTTCTGGCACCGTACAGGTCTACCCAAAAGTTTAGACCATGTCCAGTCGCTTCTTAAATTCAAACAGGCTTGGTGCAGTGACTACTTCACTGGGGAAGCCTGCATGATATACTTGATGTCAGTATGTCTGCTCAGCAGTCCTTTTAAGCCCTAAATTGCCTCTGTCCAAGATGCAAATAAGAAAAAGAGAGCCTTTACCTAGTAATAGCAGGTCAATAAAGTATTAATGTTTTACATATCCATAAGGATATGTTATGACTTTCTTACTGAGTTTTAATCTTTTTTTTTTTTTTTTTTTTTTTTTTTCCAGATGCATTTGGTCTTACCATATAAAAACTTAAGCAGTACTATCATTTAAAAGAATTAGTCTGACAATGTTTTCTGTCTAGTGATCTGTGATACTTACCTTTAATTAGTATTTAGTAAATATTTTAATATAAAAGCAGTAAATTTGGCAGTATTTTAAGGGCTCTAAATGTATTTCTCTGTTAATTACTTTATATGAGTTTTGCTAATGAGTGGTGTGGAATGGTAAACTTTGGAGAAAATCTTATATTACCCAGAAGGAAAAAAAGTAATCCCAAATGATTGTCACAGTCCTATATGACTTCTTTATGCAAAATCACATGCAACATGTATACTTCCTATTGTCTTAGCTGCCAAAACCATTGTCATACATACCACTTTGTCTGTCTGGAATAAGCATTAACTGTAGCTAGGCATATTCACTAATTCCCCCCTGCAAAATCAATATAAGATCTTTGCCAAGACATAGTATCCCACAAAGTTGGCTTTGAGATATTTTCACCATTACTAGGAAGTTCTGATTGCCTCACTAGAAAATTCTGGCCACCAGAAGAAAACTTTGTCAAGTGTCTTTATACCTCCCTGGCCTGTGTGTAGGTAGTTGGTATGTCATCTGCCCTTACATCACAACGTACACACTGTTGGTGTGGTGCTCCTTAGCAATGGAAACAGATTACTCTAATCTTTTTGTGTGGTGAGATTGCTGTCATCTACTGTTTTCCTACATCACTTTTTAATTGCTTCAGAAAAGTGGCTAGAGCTCCCATTAGTGATCAAGGCCCATTAGGTTAGGCAGTGTTTGAAATCTAATCTTCTCACTCCTTGCTCAATGTCCAAAATTCAGTATTTTTCTTCTTTCATTTTAAAAAAAAAAAAGTCTGGGCTTCCTTTCTCCACCTGGCATGTGTACCAAGATACTCTACTTGCCAGACATTTCTTGTACACATAACTAAATCCACTAGTCTTTCAATAATTTACAGTGAAATATGTACGTCTGCATGAGGAAGTTTGGCTAGAAGGCTTTAAAAGCATGCCACTTCGGTTTTCATATTTCTACCAGCTCATTCTGGAAAGAAAAGTATTAACTCTGCAAGTAAGTTGTTTTCAGAGTGAGGAATATGGATTTAATTTATCATTCTTTAAGTCATTGTCATAAAAACATTAGTGAAAACACATCATAAAAGCCTTCCCACGTGAGTTTTGGGAGACCACTTTTTTTCCAAATTGAAATTTAAAATTGATCTATTTTCCTTTATGGTGATCTTTATAAATAAATAAATACAATAGATATATAACCCAGCCACTGCTTTTTAGGGCCTCTTGTTTACCTGCTATCTCTCAGCTATATTTTTTGCTTCCAAAGAACCTGGCTAAAATAATTTCATCTTTGTTGCCAAAGGCTTTCTTATTACATCTCTCAGAATCTTGATCAGGTGTATGTTGTTTAAACTGGCTGAGGCCAAAGCTTCAAAGAAGCAATGTGTTAAACAATTCTCAACAAAGATTTATCATCCAGTGCTAACTCTATTGCTCTCTGAGTCTGTGTTATGTTTGGCAAAGAAACTGTAATGAAGATCAGAATGATAAATACAGAAGATTATTAAGAATTTCTTAGATTTCCAAAGAATTTCTTAGATTTCCAAAGAAACAGAACTAGGTTTAACATCTTAGTAAGCACAAACTTTTTCTTGGGAATGACTATAGGTTATACAACAGACACTTTCATTGATAGTCCAGAAGATATTCCACGTCTAAGCAGGACTCCAGAGACTGATATGCCACAAAAAGGTAGGAATTCTTCTGCCTTCAAAGCACTTGTTGGTACAGCTCTTATCTGTACTTTCTTCCAACTAAAGTTCAAAACTCATCCCACAGTTGGTTCTTGCTGCCAAGACACTTTCAACACAATGGACTCAGAAGATGCACAATGTGCAATGTTGGAAATCCTTGTTTACCTTCATTAAGTGTACCCCCAGGAGCACATTGGCAACAAGGAGACAGAAGTATTTTTCTTTCCTTCCTCTTTTCCAAATTTTTTCACTTCTTAGATCTAAGGCCCAATCTGCTTTTATTGTGAAGGCAGTCACACAGTCTTTGATGTAGACTATTTCTGAAAAACTCATAATACACCAAAGTTGGAATAGCCTACTGTCTTAGAAAGAAAGCAGAAACCAAGACATCACTTCTATGTACCAGGCTAAGCTGTTAATTTAAGCAAATAGAAAATAAGTATGTTGATAAGCAAAACCATTACCTTCTCTGTCCTTGTGATAGCCCTCTGTACCGCATGTGTCCTTGTGTTCTGATGTAAGCTTACCAAATTACCACTAAATAATGGTACATTCAAGAACCTGTCCCCCCGTCCTTTCCTTAATGATACTTAATTTTCCCTTACTCTGTCTCTTCACATCTTGTCTTGATTATATGACTTGGGGCCAGGTCTGTGTGCAGTTATATATTTAGTAAGGCCCAAGCACCACATGCTACCAGAATCCAACTGTTATAGATTTTTTATTGTTTGTGAGCAGTTTTGTAGGCTGGTAGTGATCAGACCATTCTGTATTTGACTGGAAGTTCAGGAAGGAATAGGTTGGGAAGCTCTGAAGGTGGTCCACCAGCCTGACCTCCTCTGAGCCTAAGCCTTCAACCTGCCATCTGCAGAATCAATATGGCTCCACTTTGACTGCTCTGCTGTGTTAGAGGCATACAGAAAGCTTCTGCTTTTAAGGAAGGTAGAGTTTGGGAATTTTCAAAAACCACCATGATATTTCACCTTGCAATGGCAGTTGTTCAGGAGGGCAGACATCTTCACAACAACAGCCGTCCCTCTCCTTCCCCTTTCCCACCTTTTATTGCTGTGTACCATCTCACACTATGGAATATCCCTTGGTTGGTTTAGGTCAGCTGCCCTGGAGATGTCCCCTTCCCACTTCTTGCCTACCCCCAGCCTGCCAGCTCTGGGAGGTTTGGAGGCAGTCTTGTTGCTGTGCCAGCACCACTCAGCAACAGACGCAACACCAGTGTGATACCAGGGCTGTTCTAGCTACAGGTGCAGAGCACAGCACTGTGTGGGCTGCTGTGGGGAAAGGGGAACTCCATCCCAGCCAGATACAGCACACATGTATAGTGCAAACAATTACTAAAGCTTTTTGATATACAGAATGTTAGGAACAAACATGTTCATTATACTGAAAGTAGAATAAGAAGCATCCGGACATGTGAGGGTTTTTCTTGGAGGTAGGTCTTTATCTCCTGTTTTCAGTCTGCCTGCTTCTTGCTTGAGCAATACTGAATCAAAGGCAAAGGACAAAGGAAGAAGGGTGCACAGGCTTCCTGGCCAATCCAGGAAAACCTCCAGCTGCAGTAAAGCACTGTGTATTCAGGTGACTCCCTTCTTCAGAAGCTATCTTCAATATATATTGTGCCTTGTGTGGACACACACATCTTATTTCATATTGATCCCATTCTGATTTATGTTCCCTTTCTCATGCATTTAAACTGCAGATTTAAAAACTTAGCATTTGTTTAGGAACATTCTCTGGGGACAATTAATTTTGAAAAGAAATGCAAGTTTTCACTTTTTAAAAAAATGAAGCCACATAAATATCCTGGAACATATTCCAGTTTCTCTTAAGTGCTTAAGTGGTCGTCGTTGTTGTTTTTGTTGTTGTTGTTGTTGTTTTGTTTTAATTTTTTTTTGTTCTTTTTTTTTTTTTTTTTTTTTTTTTTTTTTTTTTTTTAAATAGAGCATCCCTAGAGCTTCAGACTGTAAAATGTAGACCATTTATATTATGCTATATTATATTTATGCTAGTTATGCTATAACTAGTGTGACTGTTGACTGGATGCAACAACCTGTATTGTTTCTGTATTTATCATTTTTCACTATTACTTAACCAAATATTAATCTATGATTAGTTGTGTGCCTATTCCTGTTTTACAATAGAAAGGAGGAGGGAATCCTTTCAAGTAACAAGGTTTATTTTAGCATTTATTTTTAGCAATAGCCTTAGTCTTGAAAAGTGGCATTTTAATGTACCTCTACTGCAGAATAGTAAGGAAAAAAAAATCAAAAGCATAGAAAATGTGATGAAGATTACATGTAATAAAAGTTTGCAAATTACATTGTGCTCTATGTGTTCAAGGTAAGAAAAGCTCTTGGTGACTGTGTGATGCAGGACTCCAATACTGCAGTAAAGACAGAAGGCCAGTGAACATCAGCCTGCACAGAACTGTACACGGTACTGAGCCCAGATTTTCTTCCAGCTTGTGACTGCAAAGCTCAGAGGTTTCTCAGTGGTTCAGTTTCACATCAGACGAATCCAGCAGGTTTTGGCTGGCGTGATTCTGAGCAAACACACACACACACACACACACACACACACACACACACACACACACACACACACAGACACACACACACACACACACACACACACACACACACACACACACACACACACACACACACACACAAAAACTCAGGAGACTAGAAAGAAAATGTTTATATCAAGCCCCAGCAAACTAAAACATAGCAATCTTGAACAACTGTCTTTGTAAAATTGTTTCTGAGAACTCAACATCAGTTAAAAACATGATAAATCTTTTACAACCTGTTAATATATGCATGATTCACAGTTGTCTTGTAGATGTATATGGATGCCAAATTCCCTGCAGAACAGTAATGTGTTGGCTATTATACTTCTGGTTTCTATCCTTACCCAGCAGAAGGATGAAACTACTCTTTTGCAAGAGCAACTTCCACCAACAACAAGTGGAAGAAAAAGCTTTCTGTGTGACCTACATTTCTGTAGCTATTCTTTTTTCTACTCCACAAAGTTTAGTTTTGTGAAACTGACTATTCAGGAAGTATCATGTTTTCTATATCCAAGTGTAACAAGCATTGTGAAATGTCATGTTTACCATGTTCAAGTGTTCTGGGACTGTCCACGCTTCAGCAAATATACACTGTGGTTAAAAACAAGAAAATGTATGTGGGCAGAAAAATAACTTGTGAAAGTGTAAGAAAGAAAACGAAGATGCTAGGGTAGAGAGAACAGGACAAGTAAGAAGCAAAAAGGAGGTAAAAGTAAAGCTCCTGATGAAAACTGGCAACATTCTGATTCTTCTGCATGTAGTCTCCCTGAAATGTGTGGTGTGGATGCACAATTCCAAAACCTTCTAAACAAACCCCACATTGCAGTTTTCAATAACTCAGCTTTTTAACACTGCACTTTTTTAGCTTGCAAAGTTGAAAAGGCAGAAGAAAAATGATGCGTCAGGCTACAGTGACTGTAACGCACATAATGTACTGCAGCTTTTAATTCTTTTTGATTACATCTTCACAGTGGGCTCGGGCTCTGGTAAACTTGCTTGAACTCTGGACTTTGCCTGAACCAGCTGCAAAGAGAGAGGCAGCAGTAATAAGACCAAGACACTTGTTTCCTCCCCTGGTCTCTTGGACTGTCAGGACAGGTTTATTATATCATGTGACTTTGGGCTGTTCTGTTGTTTTCCAACCATTTTTTTTTGTGCTAGATGAGGATCACTGGGATCCAGTTTTCCCCAGCCATAACCTGTCATGCCCTGGCTGGCTGACAGACTATGTGTTACTTGAACCAGCAACAGTGAAATCATTGCATCGTTAACTTCAGGATGTGTTACCCACTCAAGTAAGCACAGAAGGTCCCACACGGGTTTGTATAGCTAAACTCTGAACCAAACCCTGTGTCAGCACATCTTCACAGCTTACCAGATTAATTTAGGTTTGGTTCCATATGTATGTTTACAGCCTCCACATCCTGACTGCACTACAGACCTACTTGTAAGTCAAGAAAGATTGATTTTGTCTGCTTGCCATCTCCCATAACTGAGTAGGTCCTTGTGATATCTCTAATCAAACCGGTCTATCTAATCTAAACAAGTTTTTCCCCATGCAACTCAATAATTAAAAGAAATAAAGCAGCAATAATAATATATGTGTGTGAATATATATTACATATATTATTTGCAATAATAAAATAAATATATATGGAGGGAAACATGCCATCATAATTATGATTTATCCCAGTGTTTATGTTTGCTGATATTCGGAGTAGAGATCACAGAATCACAAAATCACAGAACTGTACGGGTTGGAAGGGACCTCAAAAGATCATCAGGTCCAACCCCTCTGCCACAGCAGGTTCCTCAGAGCAGGCTGCCCAAGTAGGCGTCCAGACAAGCCTTGAATATCTCCAGAGAAGGAGACTCCACAACCTCCCTAGGCAGCCTGTTCCAATGCTCCATCACCCTCACCATGAAGAAGTTCTTTCGCATGTCAGTGTGGAACTTCCTGTGCTCTAACTTGCAGCCATTGCCCTTTGTCCTATCCCCACAAACCACAAAAAGAGGTTGGCTACATCCTTCTGTCCCCCACCCCTCAGATATTTATATACATTGAGAAGATCCCCTCTCAGTCTTCTCTTCTCCAGGCTGAACAGACCCAGGTCTCTCAGCCTTTCCTCAAAAAGAGGTTGGCCAAATCCCACGTCTTCCACATTTAAGGTATTTGTAAGCATTAATAAGATCCCCTCTCAGCTTTCTCTTCTCAAGGTTGGACAGACCCAGGTCTCTCAGCCTTTCCTCATAGGGAAGGTGCTCCATGTCCCGTGTCATCTTTGTGGCCCTCCACTAGACTCTTTCCAGGAGATCCCTGTCTTTCTTGTACCGAAGAGCCCAGAACTGGACACAGTACTCCGGGTGAGGCCTGACCAGGGCAGAGTAGAGGGGGAGGATCACCTCCCTTGACCTGCTGGCCACGCTCCTTTTAATGCACGCCAGGATTCCATTGGCCTTGGCCACCAGGGCACAGTGCTGGCTCATGGTCAACCTGTCATCCACCTAGGTCCTTTTTGTCAGAGCTCCTCTCCATGAGATGGAGATAAGATGTATGAAGCTTAGCACTTGTACTGTGAAACCTCCCAAAAGCCTCCCAGATTTTTGTATCAGTGCTATCACAACTTCTATGCTTGGTCTTGCAGCTGCTCAAAATGACAACATGGATCCATCTTTGTTCATCTGTGTTTGGGTCTTCCTAATATCCCCACACTAAACATGGGACCAACCCTGGCACATATCATACTACTGTGTTCTCATGCAAGCAAGGAGCTAATAGGAAAAATTATGACAAAAAGCAAGATTTAAGTGTTTCATAAATGTCTTCTACTGTTCTTCCACTGTCTGTTTGGGACATGAATAACTCTTGGGTTGAGTATTTCTGGTTTCAGATATGCTGAAGTTGAATGCTTCTTTTCAGTAACCTAAAGGTTTATTTTATTACAGGTGCTTTATTGCTTATTGTTTTTGTTTTTGTTTTTGTTTGTTTGTTTGTTTCTTCTTGTTACAACTGCTTCTATCATTACTATTACTATTATCAGTCCTGCTATTATCACTTTATTGTTATTATTACTTATTAGAGTGTTATTCAATAATAATACATCAAGACTGAGTCACTGTAGAGATATGCCTGTGATAGAGATCTCATTTCTAGTGTGATTAGAAGGTCTCTGACAATCAGTTCATAGGAAACCTAGCATCGATTATAAGAAATGCAGGAATAGAAGGCACAACTCTTATTTAGCCTGTGTGGGGAGACAATTAAAGGAAACATGACAGACGTCTATACTGAGAGAAAGTATTTGTTGGTCACTATTTAGTGTTATAATATTTATCTGTGAAAGTCAATGCCAGGAAAAGTCTTTAATAGATTCTTGCATTGGCAAGGCAGTGTCATTATGGATAATATCCACTTCTTTGAAGCAAGATAAGTTTGAGTTTATTTTTGTTAAACAGGGCACTTAGGATGACCATTGGTAATTCTTTGATGGAAAACTTCAATCAGAAGTACTCCAGTTCTTCAGATTAAGACCTTGGCCTTTGCACACATCAATTAGTGGGTGAGTCAGAAGGTCTTCATGAATGTCTAAACTGTCTATGGACCTACTGGAAAAATTTGAAAGATTACCCCTTTGATGCGGGGTTGATGGAGAAAGGGTAATAAAAATACCTACTGTAACCTGACAGACTGTTTAGATCAGTGTTTAGAGTGTTTATAGTCACTGGGCACAGCTGACTCCTAAAGATGTTGAATTTAACAAATACAGTCAAATGTAACAGTCTTATAAACTAATTCCACACTTTGAAGCAATCATTGATGTAAAAAGATGACAAAAAGTACTAGTTCTCCCAGTCATCTTTTCAAACCATCATTAACTGATTCAATTCATATTGGCATTATTGCAGAAGTGTTTTTAGCAGAAGAAATTCAGAAAAAGAGGTAATAGTGTCTCCATACATTGTCTGATAACACAAATTACAATTCCCCTTGGTTACATGGACCTTCTGTCAAGGTTTAAATGCCTGTATACTTGGTGGTTTCCAAATTGCATTTCATAAACTATCACAGCCACAATCATATAAAACAGTGAAAACTATCAGATTGGCAATTCTGTCTGGTGATGGCTTGGAAAAGTCAGAATCATTGCACAAATTTAAGAAGGTCCCTTTTCAGTACTTCTAATAAGAAACAGTTGTTCTCTAAGAAAAATGCAGATCGTGAAAATTTTGTGGTGGAGGTCTAAAATGTTTGGGAATCTGTCTTCTTCTAATGGATGAGTAATATTCTTCCTTTTGAAATGTAGCATCGATTTCCCTTTTAGTGTTCAAATTCCGCAAATACATTAATGTACATTGATGTGTATTAATATATACATTTAAATTTGTGTGTGTTGTATGGATGTATACATATACTTTTGTATGTATACATATACATTTATACATATGTACATGTGTATACAAATCTATGGCTATGAGTAGCTCCTTAGAAGTCAATAGAATTAGACACAAAGTTAAAGACAGTCAGGAGCTTAAGTATTTTGATAAATCAGATCCTCAGCCTGCTCCAGACGACGAAAGTATGGGGGACATGATTATTTAATTATTTCAGCTGGAGAAGAAAGTTTATTTTTTTCTGTTCATTTATCGGGTATGGACTTATATTTGGAGTTTGAAACTTCCAATTAAACCATAAAATTAGTAGACACAAATAAGATCATTTTTAATTTATTTTTACTAGTAGGTCACATATTCCATATACACATTTCTGTTTGCTTAGAAAAATGCACTACAATACATGTATGTGGAACAGAAAATGAGATTACAGTAAAGTTTATGTGAATTTTTTTTAATGGCAACTTGGATATTGAGTTCTGTAGAAACATTCTGTGGAGGCATTCAACGTATGCTATCCTCCATCTTTGTTTGTTAAACTCTGTGATACCAGAATTATGAATGGAGTTAAATCTGGTTGGTAATTGGTCACAAGCAGTGTTCCCCAGGGCCAGTACTGGGGACAGTTTTGTTCAATATCTTTACCAGTGATTATGATGGGGGGATTGAGTGCACCTTCAGTAAGTTTGTAGACCACACCAAGTTGACTGAGAGTGTTGCGTAGTAAGTAGTGCAGTGCCTGAGGGTAGGTCGGTTCTGCAGAAGGACTTGGACAGGCTGGATCAATGGGCTGCATGCAATTGTATGTCATTCAACAAGGTGCTGCACTTGGATCATAAAAACCCCATCCAGAGGTATAGGCTTGCAGGAAAGTGGCTGGAAAGCTGCCCAGCAGAAAAGGACCTGGAGGTGCTAGTCAACAGCCAGCTGAACATGACCAGCAGTATGTCCAGTAGGCCAAAAAGGGTGATTGTCCCCTTGTATGTGGTACTGATGAGACCGCACCTTGAGTACTATGTTCAGTTTTGAGCCCCACTTTACAAGAACGATATTGAGTTGTTCAAACTTGTCCAGAGAAGAGCAACAAAGATGGTGAAGGAACTAGAGAACAAGACATATAAGGAGCAGTTAAGGAACTGCATCTTTTTAGTCTAGACAAAAGGAGGCTGAGGGGAGACCTCATTGTTCTTTACAACTACCTGAAAGGAGGTTGTAGCAAGGAGGGCATTGGTGTCTTTTGTCAGATGACTAGTAATAGGACATGAGGCAACGGCCTCAAGTTGTGCCAGGGAAAGTTTAGATTGGTTATCAGGAAGGGTGATTAGGCACAGAAAGGGTGGTTAGGCATTGGAACAGGCTGCCCAGGGACATGGTGGAGATGGCATTGCTGAAGGTATTTAAGAAATGTGTAGATGAGCACATATGGACGTGGTTTAGGGTTGGACTTATATTAGCTGAATGGTTGAACTTGATAATCTTGAAGGTCTTCTCCAACCTAAATGATTTTATGGTTCTGTGATCTAATAACAAGTTACCAGATGGTGTTTTATAGTGTCCTGATATAATATGAATTTATAAGGGTGTTCTGTAGTAAAGTGCCTATAAGTATTTATATATCAGTCTATATTTATATATTTATATCTAACAGTCAGTTCAGATAGTCATTCAGCTTCTCCTCACAGGTTACACTGAAACTATAAACAGAAGATTGTAGCAATAAATACACCTAATAAAGCCAGAATGGCAAGAAACCATGTGTAGGCCCTGTGTAAACAGAATATTATCAAAGAATCAGAGAATGTGTTTGGAAGGGACCTCTGGAATTAATCTAGTCCACCCCCCTGCTCAAGCTGGGTCACTTAGAGCATGTTGCACTGAATCACAACCAGGTGGCTTTTGACTATCTCCAGAGAAGGAGACTCCACAATCTCTTTAGGCAACATGTGTAGTGCTGCTTCTCCTCCTATCTCTGGGTACCACCAAAGAGTTTGAGCCCACTGTTATGACAATCTCCCTTAAGATATTTATATACATTGATAAGATCCCCTCTCTGCCTTCTCTTCCCCAAGCTAAACAGGCTCAGCTCTCTCAGACTTTCATCGTAAGATGCTCCAGTCCCCTAATAGTCCTAGTAGCCCACCACTGTACTCACTCCAATAACTCCATGTCTGTCTTGTTGGGAGCCCAAAACTGGACACAATACTCCAGGTGAGGCCTCACCAGGGCTGAGCAGAGAGGGATGATCACCTCTCTCAACCTGCTGGCAACATTCATCCTAATGAACCCCAGGCCACCATTGGCCTTGTTGACAAGGGGATTGACAAGGGGATTACTGCTTGCTCGTTGTTAACCTGCTGTCTCCCAGGACCCTCAGTTCCTCTGCAGTTACTTTCCAGCAGGTCAGTCACCAGCCTGTACTGGTGTATAGATGTGTATAGATGAGAGAGAGATTTTCATACCTTCCCACCAAGCTAAGCATTTGAATGTAATATACAGGTATCACATGAAGCTTCAAATTCCCTGGGCAGGTGCCTATTCACATGTTAGCAGGGCTATATCCAGGTGTAAAACTTCTGATATCCTTAAGCTGCTTCAACCCTGTTTCAACTCAACATTAAAAATGTTCTTCCTTCTTCCCCTTATGCAGGGCCCAGCTGCCGGGTACATTCAGAGCAAGCAGATGGGACCAGTTCTCATACAGAAAGCAGCCAGAAGCAAGACCTTCCATACAGGTCTAGGGTGGAAGGGTCTCTGGTTTTGGGTCTCTTCAAGTTTGCAGACCTTAATATAGTTAATTTACTAGTGGGATGTGATGTGAATACGAGAGACTTATCTTTAAATCCCTTGTCCTTGATTTGGGAGACAGGACTTGAATATGATTCCAAAAGAAATATTTAATGCTCTGCTGTAAAGTCAGTCTGTATATTGATTTCTGCTCTGTTTAAAGCTAGGTATAGTACTGTCCTAACCTAACAACCACTTTAACTGTCCCTCTTTATGCTTGCTTTCTGTCCTGTGTGGGAATACAGTCCAGAAGAGGTATGACTGAAGTGATGAACACAGCACTGACATGGGAGCTCCTATAACCCAGGCAGGAGACACCACATCTGTATGTGCGCATTCCCAGCACCGATCCCAGGAGTACACATTAGACAGACCATATAGACCAAGAGAATGCAAAAGTACCACGAATGGGTTTTAGAGAAGACACTCTGCTGGGGTGAGGTCTGCCAGTAGGGAACAGTAAATACTTCTCACTGTGACTAGGGCACCACTAGTCACATTGCAGCCATCTTCCTCAAAACTCTTTCCCAAAGGCAGGTGCTTTCATCCATTCTCTCAATGCTTTAGTAGCTAGCTCTTAAACCACAGCTTGCTGTGAAGTAAATGGTTGCCTTTATAAAGCTGTTGTCACTGAGCATTCTTGGAAGGGGTCTAAGACTGAGAGGCAGAGGACAAGAGAAAGCATGTTTATGTAGCCCAGTGCCTGGGAGAAGTCTTATGTTTTGACCTCTGCTCCTTGGGCTGTTTCTTTGCTTGCCATTAAACAATCATTAGGTTTGGTGCTGACGGGGAAAGAGTTAAGTGCTGAGTGAAAGCAGACACAGCTGACAAGGACAGAAATAGGAAGAACAAAACAATGGAGGGTGTGTGTGCATGTGCGTGTGTGTGTATGAAGGGTTACTACCTGTGCTGGAACTTGTGTGTTGCTACTGGAGGCAGAATGGAGGAGCTTTGTATCTTTGAACAAGGATCAGGTAGGCAGAAGTGCCTGTGGCTTTCAAATTAAATTAAAACATAGTGTTTTTTTTCCTGCTTGGTGAGTTGTTAGGTGGCCAGATAATGGGGAAAAGGGGCAAGAGGAGAGGGGAAAAAGGAGATGTAACACATGTATATACAGACCTAGAGAGATGTCCTGTCGAGTGGTGCTTAATATTACCTATGCCTCCCACTTGAAATGTGAACTGCAGACCAGATTAGATCAGGGAATGCTAGCCATGTCCAGTACAAAATATGTTTTGTTTGGTTTGATTTCTTTTATAACACAGAGAGAGGGAGCATAAGTTCAGGGAGGTAAGTGAAAGTTCAGGGAGATTTCTCCACATTCATGAAACCTGAGTTCATAGTCGAGTTATTGAGTCACATACAGATGAGGATCTTGCCTGGTCAGTTCAAAAAAAAAGCAGTCCAGCCCCATCCCCTTCCCCCTGTAAGCTCCTTGATGTTCAGTAGGTGTGGTTGGGTGAAGAAAAGCCAGACCAATACCAACAGCTGCATGGAATCTTTCCACGACTGAAAGGTGAATAATTAACTCTCTTATAACTGCAGCCCCTCAGGGGGAGGTGAGTCACTAGCCCGATTTAGAGTTATGTTATCTTGTAATGAACAATAAGAGGGAAATCTATACGTGTCTTGACAGTTCCAGTGAGACTTCGATGATCTGTGCCCCAAAAATCTCAAAAAGGGAGTTGATCAAAATGCACTTCTAAGAAAATAACTGATTTTGTGCATACAGTTCATCAGTGGATAAAGAAGATCATTTTTATAGGGATATGAGATTTTCTGAGCATAATGCTGAGGATTAGAAAAGAAAGGGGGGGGGGGGGGGGGGAGAGGGGGGATAGTTGTTTAGTTTTAACTGGCAACATTGTGCCAGTATCTAAAATCAGATACCTTCAGGGTGAGAATTAAATTATTTTTGAGTCCAGTCATGCTAATACTGTTGTATGTGGGTGCTTGGGATAGAGTGAGGAGTCCACAAAAGGCTAATATGAAAAATAAGCCTGCTGATGGGTGACTTAAAAACCTACTGATACATTTTTTCTCAATGGATCTGAATGTCCACAGGGAAATCTCCAGAAGCATGCGAATTCAGAAAGCTTAAAGTGCTAAGAAATGGAAGCCAGGATGCTAGACAGTGATTCAGTGATTTGAAAAATCTTTGCATACATTAACTATGCTCACATGAGAAAAGCCATATAAATTGATTCTCCTCATATGGAAGGAAAGAAGACTAGAGCCCTTGGGTCCAGCACAAGGCAATGCTCTTCCTGCTTGTCCTGGGGCTGCGGCCAGTTCATTTAAGACCATTTAAGTTCAGAAAGTGGCTCTTGGAAAATACCTATGTGCCACTTTTTACTAAACCTTGCAAAAGACAAGCGAAGTGGCTCTGTGCTCACTTTTTCTTGCTACTAAATTGTTACTAGGTTCATAGACCTGATAAGACTGTTCCCCTTTGGTGGATCAGCCCCACATCGTCACAGCTGTAGAGGGTCATTAGCCTCATTCGTCATTTCAACATATCATGCAGTCATGCTCTGATGGAAGGAGCACTTCTTGAGTTTTTTTACTTTCCTCTAGCCAACTTAGAAGTAGTACTAAGTGACTCAGGAGGGAGTTGTGTTTGTGTCTTCCCAGAGGGGAATGAATCAGATCCATGTGTGAGGGGAAGCGGGTGACCTGAGTGAGTAAATTAAGGGCTTTTTAGAGCTTTGGTAGGGGTTTAAAGAGGAAAAGAAGTTGCAGAGACTGCTTTAAATTATGTTGATTTCCAAGAAGCCATGACCCCTCTATTATCTGAGTAAAAGTAGGGTGTTTGCAAGCAGTACACAATAAAACAGGTAATTCCATAGAAAAATGAAAAAGGAAATAAAGAGCATAAAAAACAACGGTCTGAATCAAAGCTGCTCATCTGCTCTTAATCCTCATTAGTGGTTATTAATTCTGATGACTGTATTGCTGACTAATTAACAACTATAAAAGAGAAAAATTTCCCACATGGTCCACAGAGACACCAATGTCCTATCTAGGGTCAACAGACTGTCACTGGGCATGTTTTAATTATTGCTTTGTCATTATTACATGTTCAATTCATTACCACAGATGGTCCAGATCTGCAGCAGAAATCCTGTGATCAATTTAATGTTTTATTTTATTTGTTTTTCCCATGAAAATGAGAGTAGTCAGTGCTAAGAAATAGAAGCCAGGATGCTAGACAGTGATCAAGAAAAACAAAAAGTTGAGAGTAAAATAGAGTGCTGAGGACTTTGAGAATAAATATTCATCTTAGGACGTTTCAGAATGGTAAAGCAAGAAACCTCTAGGAAGCTTTTTGCTTTTTTTTTTTTTTTTAAGAAAGAACAGGAAGGATAGAAAGATGGGGAAGGAAGGAAGGAAGGAAGGAAGGAAGGAAGGAAGGAAGGAAGGAAGGAAGGAAGGAAGGAAGGAAGGAAGGAAGGAAGGAAGGAAGGAAGGAAGGAAGGAAGGAAGGAAGGAAGGAAGGAAGGAAGGAAAGGAAGGAAGGAAGGAAGGAAGGAAGGAGGATCATAAAGAAGACAAGAAAGCCACGTCCTACCATTGCATAACATGAAGCTCTAAGGCATGATATAGATTTGTTTTATTTGATCACAAATATTTAGTGAAAAACAACACATTTGAAAGATCTACACTGCAATGAAATATTTTGCCATGCAAAAAAAGCCCATAAACAGGACAGCCAGGCAAGCTCTTTGTTTAGCACTGTCCCACTTAATTGTCCTAGCTGGAGCTCGACCCCCAAGGAAGTTCAGCCATGCTGCTTGCAGCATGCTCTTACTTTAACTGATATTTCAGTGACTTGTTTTCTCCCTGCCATTCAGACAGTATTTTTTTTAGCCTTGACAGAATGGCTAGACTAGGTAATCCACGCAAACAGCTGCTGCATGCAATGTGATCTTTTCCCCAAACCTTTTTAACAAAGACTTCTGAAACATCCTTTAGTTTTGGATATGTTGGAAATATCCAGAAGCTAAAATCTCTCAATATGAAATGCAATTGACATATCAACTGTCTGACCATACTGCTTTTAGCTTGAGAAGTGTCCAAAGAAGATTAACAGGAGCAGCATGTTCACAACCACTCCTTAATCAGAAAGCATTCAACAGGAAAATACCTCTGTTTCAAACGACTTTCACAGAGGATTTGCTTCTTGAATACCAGTGTTCCTGTCTGTAGTTAGAAGAAAGATGCTACTGATTATTGTAGTGTGAGATTTGCTAACTTCCAAACTTAGTCAAAGATAATATATTTGGTATTTTTCATTGTGATGAATTTTATAAATCGAAATTATTGGGCATTTTGTCAATCACAGGCATTGCTGTCTAGCAGAAAGCGTATATGAGCCCACATAACATTAAAGTAAGTGTTGCAAATATTGAAGATATAAAATAGCATTAATAGATCCAGGGAGAGTTGAAAAATGAACAGGAGAAAAGAAATAAAGGGTCAGTCTTTAGACAGGCATATGAATATAAGGGAAAACACATTCAGTGGAAAGTAGGAATTTGGAAACCAGTCATTTTGGAGGAGTCAAGAGGTGAGAGTGGACAGAAACATAGACATGCATTGGAAACAGAATACAAGTAGGTAATCTAGCTGTAGATTACACAGGCAAAAGTGGCATCCTCAGTGGGCAGGATGGCAAAAATCTGTTTCCAAACATTGTACATATCATGCCATCCACAACACTCTACTATATTTTAGGAATAATGTCCTGAAAAAAAGAAAAATGTGCACTGGAGAGCAGTGAGGGAACAATAAAAAGGAGTAGGGGTGTGGAGAATTGATTTTACCAGGTAAGATTAGGTATTAAATCTGTCAAATTTGGTTAAGTGGGGAAAAAAAAAGAAAAAAAAAAAAAAAAGAAAAAAAAAAAAAGCCAGATGGATAAATATTTAAAAGGTATCTAATAGGAAAGGAATTATTTCAGGACAACCAAAATCCTAAGAAAGGGAAAGAAGGATGGATATGAGAATGAGGTGTATCAGACTCTGAAGTGGTCCCCTGTGGGATGAGAGAAAAACCATTCTCCTAGTGAGAATGACTTTAAACGAGATTGGATATAATCGTAGTGACCAAAGGGGCAGTAGGGAATATCAGCTATTTTTGAGATTTAGTAGGCAACAATCCAAATAAAATAATTTTATGAAGGTCTTATTTGTTGCTGAGCCACACACCCTTCCTTTTTTTTCAGTAAGATCCATCAGCTAATGGAGTCTCTTGCAGTGCTTTGCTATTGCTGGTCACACAGTGAGTTAATTAGGATCTGGATATACAAACACTTTGCCACCTAAATCTGTGTCTGTCCAGCATCCCTAAATAAAAGTAATGAGGTCTGCTGTTGCATGGCAATAGCATTACTTTGCAGTATATATTTCCATATCCTGTGCTCTCCCAAGCTGTCTGCTTACTGCAAGTACAACCCCTCAAGGAAACTGAGGAGTCAGAACTACCAAGGTAATGCCAGTAAACTAAACCTTTAGGCATTTCTTTGCTTTGATCCAGAGAAATGCATGTGCTGTGCTGTTTGTACCCTCAGAACAAATGGCAATCTGGGAACTAGCATGGATATTTAGAGCTGGTATTTAAATAACATTACTTGGGAAATTCCCACTGCTTAAGAAAAGACCAACTAAAACAAGAGTTTTCATTCCCAGAAGGCTGAGACAGGTATAATGAGGATTAGCAGGCATAATTGATATCATTTCTGTATCCTAGAGGATTGTATGAGTCATCTTTCTAGTCACGTCCTCCCTGTTCTAAGGACTGATGAGAGTGAAAACGTTGCTGTGAAGTGTAAAGGGGCAACATAAACATACTGTGCGATACAAGCAACCGATTACAAACAAATAACTTCATTATGCCACATCCATAATAATTCCTCCTTTTTATATAGGACTTTTCATCTGTAGATCTCAAAGTGCCATACAGATGGAAAAACTCAGGATGTAAAGCAACTCGTCTGAGGTCATTCAGGTAGACAACGGCAGCTCTGGGAATAAACCACAGTGCCTCACTCTGCATTATGAATGGCCCTCCTGTGAAATCCTGGAAAGGATCACAGCAGCAAGCGCTTGGAGCAAGAGAGCGTGTAGCTGGAGCTGAAATCAGCCTGAGTCTGATCATAAGACCACTGTGAATTAGAAAGGCCAAATTCCACCCTAATGTGCAATCTCTCTTAAAATCAACTGGAGCTTTGTATTTAAGTATTTCCAACATTTTCCTTCCCATGGTGCCTGAGTACCAGTGAAATTACATCACACTGAAACAGTCTCTGAGGATGATTCCTTACTACTTCCTATTAGCCCCAAGAGCCACTACAGATTGTTTTATTTTTATATTTTTTTCACTTTTTTTAATTGCACATAAACACTGGGCCTAATTCACTAATCATGCTAGAAAATGGAGAAAAGGATTATTTACTACCTGAAACTACAGTAGTGCAATGATGCCTCTGGCCTAGCAAGTACAAAAATCAGCATGAAATGATTTCAGTCTTGACTGTGTAAATGATTAAAAAGTGCAGAAAAAAAAATCTGCAGGCACCCAACATGCACAGTAAGAGAAGCAAGGCAGATAATAGCCACAAACCTTTCATGTGATTAAAAAATAAAGGACAGAATGTGAGAGAAATCAAAACACAATATATCATAAATTCCAAAACTATAAATTGCATTATGCCTGAAATTTGGAAGGTAGAACACATCCTACAGATTCCTGGAAGGGAAAGAAAGGCGCTGATCCTGAAGCCACAAGTCTAGAGTTCCTTGCTGGCTTGGCTGCGGGCTCCCTCTGTAATCTTGGGCATATTGCTTTACTTCTGTTTCCTCTCCCACATTGTGGGTGTGCCTACATCGCAGTCAAAGTGGGATATTAAAGCTTCTCAGCCCAACTGAACTAGCTTCAATCAAGTTAGCTTATGGACTGTTAGTAACGTAGCTGTACTGAGGAGTTGGGTAAAGACTAAATTCTTCAAAGTGAATAATAAAATTTGGGAAAAATAGGATCTGAACACTATCAGAGCAATCCCACTCATCTAGATTTCACATTATTCTTTATTTTATGAACTGAATACTTTTTTTTTAATTAAAAACAAACAAACAAACTTATTTTCTGATTAACAGTAGGAGTTGAGCCAGAAAATTAAAAAAAAAAAAAGAGAGAGAGAGAAAAAAAAAAGGATGATGGTTGAAGTTTTCAGAATCATTTAAGGGATTTAGCCACATGCTTCACATTAATGTGAGAGCTCTGCTCTGGGATCCAGATCTTAAGAATGGGAGATCTGTTCCTGAACTCCATCCAAATCATATTGTAACTAGGGTATGAAATGAGATGAGTTAGTCTTCCACAAGGGTAAGACCAGCTGAGAAAAAGTGTGTTTTAAAACTGTGAAGACATTTTAATGGAAAGTTGCTTATTATTATGTCAAAGTATGGCAACTGGTAAATATAATTGTATTAGGCTGCAATTACATATATCTTAAGAAAACACTCGTATATCTTGTGGAGGGAAAAAATGATCTACTTTTTCACATGAAAGCACAGCAACAGCGTAACTTAAAACACTTACAGATCAGTGTCAAAAGCAATAACACAGCAATGGCACTTCCCCCCCCTCCAGCTAAATTGCTCTTATGTACTCCTGAAAACAGCATGATAGTTAAAATACAAATAATGGATATTAGATGGAAATGATAGTTGCAAAGTACAAACACATGTAAGAGAGTTGCTTTAGAAAGTATAGCAGGAGACAGAGTAAGAAGAAAAACTTTATTAATGTCAGAAAGATACAGTGAAATATTTAGTGAACACATGTTTGGGATAAGAGTCAGGATGAGGAGCCAGATGCTCAGCTGGTGAATGTTGATGCAGCTCTGTTTAAATCAGTGGGACTACGCTGATTTACATCATCTACATATTTTGCAGCTGGCTTCAATACACATACAAACTTTGAAAGTTATCTGGACTTACCTGTGCTATACTCTCTGAGAAAAAGGCTGGAAGTCTGTTGGGATCAGGATTCTCAAGGAGATCTCTTGTGTTTCTGTGGGCTAGAAACATGGTGAAGACAAGTATTATTGTGGTTAGGACAGTATTTCTGCATTTTCCTAGCCCCGTGGGAAATCAAAATGCATACTAAAAGCGAATAATTAACCTAACATTGTAAGCCTTCAAGAAGCATTCATTCTTGTATGATTCAAGCTGTATTTTATATGAATCAGTGTTCCCCTCCCTACTTAAATGTAGACACATTATTTCTGTGGTCTGGAAGCTGAGATCGGATTTCACCCATAATGATTTTAGCTGCCACACAGCTCATCAAAACTGCAATTATAAATACCAGTGTTTTTCTTTTTCTGGAATGTAGACTGCATCATACCAGATCCTGCCAAAAGATGCAAAATTAGCACTGTGATGGATATACTTGTGCAACCTCCAGGGAAAGACAATTAGGGAATAAGGAATAAGACGAAGGAGGGAGTTCTCACTGCCCAAATGACCGAAAGACTAAATCATCTTTATATCCATCTCCTGCACTGTGAGCTTTTGATTCTGCAAAACCTTTGCACTGAGAAACCACACATCAGTCTCAGAAGAAGTGATGATGGCTTGCACGTAGCAAGTTTTGAGGTTGATTAGCAATTGCCCAGTAATGTTCATGGGTGTGATGAGCACTCAGAAGAAAACCACCAGATTTCTCTCTTTCTTTCTTCTTTAAGCAGCATGTCACTTATATGTTCCTGTGGAGCCACCTGAAGGGCTCAGGCTAGAGTTAGGACAGCTCTCCAAATTCACTTGTAGGCCATCTGTTACCAAGAAGCAAGTTTTAATGTTTCTCTCCTGTTTACATTCTACCTGTGCAGGCTTGCATTAGACTTAAATCTCTATTGAATCCATGACAGGTGTAGCAAACAACTGTAAATAATACCAGACATCTTAGCACTCTCACTACAGATAGAGAGATAGGGGAAGCAAAGGCCGATCAGACAGACATACCTGGAAGTGCAGCACTATCGATCCTGCCTCCAGCTTAGGAGGCAGGGCTGGTCCAGGGCTGGCTCAGTTCCTCATTCCAATCCATGTGGAAATTGAATATACATTTCCCATCTGCTCTTTTTGAAGCAGTAGCTTTACTTTGACAGTGCTTTGAACTGTCTCCCAAACTGCATGAAAAATTCCACAGTGTGTTCTGTTTAATCACACTCAGAGATTTTTGGGAAATAGTTCTGATTAGTTCCAATATTATTAGAAATGGTAGGGCTGTACTTTTACACATAGGGTATATAAATTTTCCAGATGCATAGACTTTAACAAAGTGACCAACTTCAACATTGATGAGAAAGGCAAGAGAACAGGGAAAAATGTTTATGAAGATTTTAACCTGTAGAAAAATAAAGACGTCTGTGAGCTGCTCAGTTTCCAGCACAGATGGGAGACAGACTTACAGGACATGGTTCCGGAAAGTTTTAGCACTAGCTGAAAGGCTACGAGGACTCTGACTTACTCACACTGTAGCTAATGGAAATTAGAGGCATGGGACACAGCATCGGTCGCGTTTTAGGAAGAACAAGCCTAAACTACAATTTTTCTGAAGACTTCAGATTCTCCTGAAAGTATTTGTGTTATGTCTGGCTAGCCAAGTAGTTTCAGATGTTAATTGAATTCAGCAGCTCTATTAATGCAATCAGAAAGTAAAGTAGTACAGATGCAAAGGTTCAAATATGTGTTATGATCTCAGCAAACCAGAGGACTCAAGTTATTGAACATTAAATAAATAAAGTTATGTTTGCCTCTACGATTTTACTCCTTGCTTCCTCATGATGACTGTACCAGCCAGCCAGTGGAAATCCAAGCAGCAGTTCCATTATCTGGATTTTGTCTACACCACAGAGGGTTTTGTTTGTTTTGTTTTAAATAAATGGATGTTATTAAGCTGGTTGTAAAAAAAAAATGGTAATTTGTCTATTAAAAGTCACTGAACAATTTTCCCCTCTGAATCAAAGTAATTACAGAAAAATGTGAATATTTTGTGTGTCTGCCTGCTTTCCTTTCTTAAGCAGTTGTTTAAAACATAGAAGCCCTATGTGGTAATTCTGGAAGACAATTTCATATGCTGCAACATAAACTTGTGATTGAGAAAACAAATCAGTGCAGCCCGCACAGATTAAAATAGTTAGACTGATAGGCATTAAACTACAACTGTAATCCAAGAAGCAATGCACCTTCTGAAATCACTCTACATTCTGTTCTTTGTCCCTCTCTCATCAGACATCTTCTATCATTAACCTGTGGTGAAACATAAAGTTTCTACTGTTAAAATTTATGGCCCATGCTTACATTGGAGCAATCTTAAATAGCAAAAAGAGGGGATGCAAATAAATTCTACATTATTTGGTCTTGCATGGGCTAGCAGACTATGCATATACAGCCAAATAGAAAATTAAGAATAGAGAATATAGGTCATATATTAAAAAAGATGTGTACTCTATTTTGGTAAGAAATGATTTTAAAAATATAATGTGTGATCGTGATCTTGGAAGAAAATTAGCTGTTGGGATAAACTGAAGCTTCCAAGTTATCTGCCTGGGCAGGCTGCATAAATTCTGTGAATGACAAAAAAGAAACACTACTACAGCAGCCTTAACTGCCAAACATGACCACACGTCTGCAACAAGTAGACAGGGACATATGGAGACTCAGGGCACACTGGACAATTGAGCAAGCAGCAGAGCTGGGAGGAACTTGCACCCAACAGCTTTAAGCTGCTGCTCCACATGCAGCTCCATGGCTAATGGCTGTGTGGCTTCAGAGCTGCCAGGACAGGTGGCGCTGGGGAACACCCTGCCACACTGTCAGTGCAACTTGCAATTAGCCCAGGCCAGCCTGCAATTAGCACTGATACTCTGGAGAAAGATTTCCACTGGGAGGCCCACAAACTGAAGGTGTACCAGAAGGATGCAAAGACCCCACAAACTGTAGGCTGACATCTCATTTAAGGGGAAACTGTGCTCAACCAGCCTCATTGCCTTCTATGATGTATGATGGCATCACCAGCTGGGTAGATGGGGAAAGAGCAGTGGATGTCACCTTGACTCTAGCAAGGCTTTGATACTGTCTCCCATGACATCCTGCTAGCAAAGCTGAGACAATGTGGGATAGAGGAGTGGACAGTAAGGTGGGTTGAGAACTGGCTGACTGGCCGAGCTCAGAGGGTGCTGATCAGTGGCGCAGAGTCCAGCTGGAGATTTGTGACTAGCGGTGTTTGACAGGGGTCAGTGCTGGGTCCAGTCTTGTTCAACATCTTCATTGATGACCTTGATGAGGGAATAGTGCCCACCCTCAGTAAGTACGCTGATGACACAAAGCTGGGAGGAGTGGCTGACACGCCAGAAGGCTGTGCTGCCATTCAGCAAGACCTGGACCGGCTGGAGAGATGGGCAGGAAGAAACCAAATGAGGTTTAATAGGAGCAAGTGTAGAGTCCTGCACCTGGGAAGGAACAACCACACGTATTAGTACAGGCTGGGGGATGACCTGCTGGAGAGGAGCTTTGCAGAGAAGGACCTGGGCTTCCTGGTGGATGACAGGTTGACCATGAGCCAGCACTGTGCCCTGGTGGCCAAGGCCAATGGAATCCTGGCGTGCATTAAAAGGAGCGTGGCCAGCAGGTCAAGGGAGGTGATCCTCCCCCTCTACTCTGCCCTGGTCAGGCCTCACCCGGAGTACTGTGTCCAGTTCTGGGCTCTTCGGTACAAGAAAGACAGGGATCTCCTGGAAAGAGTCTAGTGGAGGGCCACAAAGATGACATGGGACATGGAACATCTTCCCTATGAGGAAAGGCTGAGAGACCTGGGTCTGTCCAACCTTGAGAAGAGAAAGCTGAGAGGGGATCTTATTAATGCTTACAAATACCTTAAATGTGGAAGACGTGGGATTTGGCCAACCTCTTTTTGTGGTTTGTGGGGACAGGACAAAGGGTCAGGGGGGACAGAGACAAAAAATGGGGCACAGGAAGTTCCACACCAACATGTGAAAGAACTTCTTCATGTTGAGAGTGACGGAGCACTGGTACAGGCCAGTGAGGTTGTGGAGTCTCCTCTGGGGATATTCAAGGCCTGTCTGGATATCTACCTGGGCAACCTGCTCTAGGGAAACTGCTTTGGCAGGGGGGTTGGATCCGATGATCTCTTGAGGTCCCTTCTAACCCCTACAATTCTGTGATTCTGTGATTTCAAATCACAGAATCACAGAAAGTAAAACAGAAAGTAGTGTTTTCTGCAAAACAGAAAGTAGTGTTTAACCCTTTTGTGTATAATTAAAGGAATCTCCAGCAGAAATAAGGAAATCTGAAATGGCCGTGCTTGATTTTTGGAATGTTGAGTGAGGAGGACTCATCATGTATCTTAGGTCATCCACACAGACTTATTCATGTTGGGTTTCTTTACAGTAATGAGTGAGGAGTAGGCCCCTTTATGGTGTGATTCATTTAGGGCAGACTTCTGAAACCAATCAGATGAATTCCATCTTGAAAGTTACTGTTTTTCTTCAATGACATATAGGTACTCTTGGGTGAGCAGTTCACATTTGGTCAGTTTGCTTGCACTAACAGTGTATTCTCCAGTGCACACAATTCTGAAACAGGTGGGTACCTCACAGAATAATACAGAAAGAACCATGAGAACAAACACATAATTGGGAAATTACCCTGGAGTGCATTTGGAAGAGTGTTGCCAGCAGCTCAAGGGATGTGATCCTCCCCCTCTACTCAGCTGTGGTGAGGCCACACCTGGAGTACTGTGTCCAGTTCTGGGCTTCCCAGTACAAGAGGGACATGGAGCTACTGGAGCGAGTCCAGATGCTGGACTACGAAGATGATGAGAAGCCTGAAGTACGAGGACAGGCTGAAAGAACTGGGCCTGTTTAGCCTGGAAAAGAGAAGACTGAGGGGAGACCTCATCAATGCATATAAATATCCGAGGGGAAGGTGTCAAGAGGGTGGAGCCGGTCTCTTTTCAGTTGTGCCCAGAGACAGGACAAGAGGCAATGCGCACAAACTGAAGCACAGGAGGTTCCGTCTGAATATGAGGGGGCACTTTTTACTGTGAGGGTGACAGAGCACTGGGACAGGATGCCCAGAGAAGCTGTGGAGTCTCCTTCTCTGGAGGTACTCAAAACCCGCCTGGATGCCTTCCTGTGCAATGTGCTCTAGGTGATCCTGCTTAGCAGGGGGGTTGGACTAGATGATCTTCAGAGGTCCCTTCCAACCTCAGTCATTCTGTGATTGTGTGATTCTGTGAAATCTGTGTTACACTGAGGAAGAGTAGGAGCCTACACTGTTCTGCTTAATGACTGAAAAATTAAGAGTCAATCTTATATTCTGTAAATCCATAACATACCACCAATCTACCACTAGCTCTTCAGTTTAACAGACACCAGCGTAGGAGTTTGTATGAGAAGATAAAAGAAATTCAGAACAGAAATAAGGAATACACTTTCAGCAGTAATTCTAATTGTAATGACAACAGTTTAGCAAAACTAATCAAATATTAACATCATGTCCTTCTGCATCATATAAAACAAGGAAGAGCATCAGGAAAAGACACAAATTAAATAAGAGCTAAGTGCTGGGCAGGGAAAAATGATGTTATTATATATCACCACTTGGGAAATTCTAAGTCAAATCTCAGTGAGATCAGCTCTCAGTTTTTGGAAGTTTACCTTCTGGACTTCTTTTCTAATACCGAAGCAGCAATTTTACTGTTCTGGAAAGAAAAGGCTTGTCCAGAGGTGTGAGCCCAAGACAATGAGCCAGAAACACTCTGTCTAATCCAGTTCTGTCTCTAACTGCTTTTGTTGCCTTGGGCAAGTCACTTAAACTCTAAGCTAAGAACATTAAACATTTAAGAGCTATATTAATGCAAAGTATTTACATTTTCAAAACCTAACCTGTCAAAAGCCATCATTACGAGCAGGAATGAGAAAAAGTCCAGCCTTGCTAGACCCGTAAGGAATTGTAGGGAGTCACAAGCAACGGCAAAGCCAAGGTGTAGGAATTCCAGAAGGAAATGGGAAAAAGGAGATTTGAATCAATCTAAACAGGTTGGGACTTATACTTTAATTCATTAAGTTTTACTCACCTGATACAAGATCAGATATTTCTCTGCAGAGTACATACTGAAGGTTTGTGTAATGATGGGAAAAATCCTACAGCATGTGGTTGTCATTCCAATTGGATGAAACATAAAAATTATAAACCTGCCATGGGTACACCAAAAAACTCGAACAAAGAATGACTCTTGAAAGCTTTAATATCCTCCCACCGGGAAAGGATTAGAAAGAGTGAGATAGATTAAACATAATAATCTAAATTCTGCTCCTGATTGCATGCATGTAAATCTAAAATAACATAACTTAAAGACTTATATGGGACAGAAATTGGTGTCTCTATGAGCCTGAATTTTGGCCAGCTTTTATTTCAGCTGGGAAGAAGAAAACATGTTTATAAAATCTGAGCAGCCTACAGTTTATCTGCCTTTAAAAAGACACACACTGTGTGCAAGCCAATAACAGGCTTCCAGTCATGCCGAGATGCTGAATTGTACTGAATAACATACCTTGACAACAGCATATATTCCAGTAGCTGGAGCACAGCTTATTATGTTCTCCTGTCTCTGTATCAGTGCCAATTCAAAGGCATCAGGACAAGCTGATAATATATATAGATTGTACTGAGCTTTATGAAAGGATGTATTTCTCTCAGAAAATAGACACCAGAAATGGTGAGGTTAATGATATGGAGCTTAGGAAGATGTACTGTTTTCATGGCCTTCTCGTTCAATCTTTGGCACATCCCTGAGGATGTCATTTATCTCATCCAGTTCATGGCACTTCACAGAGTCTCCCTCAAGTCCAATTGTCCTGAGACCCTCAGAGGGTGAGGTGGGGAGGCAGGCTTCCCTGGGCAGTGATAAAACCCAATAACATCTCAAGCATCTTCTGAGAATGCCTGACTTTCCTCCTGAGTGCCAACCATCGTCACAAGGTCAGAGTTTCTGACTTAGGTGCTATAAATGGCATAAAAGCAGGATAAATCCTTACTGGGGTGCTGGCTGATTTGATTGCTCAGCTGCACGATGGAAATAATAAGATCTGACAAGGGAGATGTGAAGATACAACAGAGACTGTGAAGAACTCAAATGTTATGATAATAGATGTTGTACATGACCTTAAAGCAGATAAATATGAAACAAATTATTCACATACCTTTCATTAGTCCATCACTGAACCATTCTGATTCCAACACAGCTGCAATGACCTACACTTTTTTTCAGATATTCCCTGTCCTTTCCTTTCATCTTTTGTTTTCATTTAATGTGCTTGTAGGGATTATTTTTAGCTGAAGATGTATAATTCAAGAGTAATAAATAAAAACACTATTTTATTTTTTTCACTGAACCCCAGGAAACACTCAAGTTTCCCCATCTTTATTTTAAAATCTCCACCCTAGGAGTACATGCAGCACATGTGAAGAACGTCTGGATAATGAGTAATTCTGAGTCACAAATAATGCTTCCAGATTTGCACTTTTGGCAGCTGCAATAGGATTCCCTGTTTCTACTGTATCCAGTCCTTTCCTTCAGCTCTTCCCCCTCAGAGGCCCTGGTTCTGTAGACACATTTAGCAAGTGGGTCCTTCTGTGTACATGAAGCTTTATTGATTTCAGAAGATCCTACCCAGGAAGCCAGGCAACCTGCTCATCACTGCAGTATAATAAGTTTTTGCCACCTTCTCCACTATTTCAGCTGCTAAAACATAAATAGGTGGCTAAGTGTCTAATTCGTACTGACACCAATGAGACAGAGCTGCTTAGGCAGGTATTTAAGTGCCCAAATTATAATAAAAACAAACCTTTTATCTGATGAGATGTTCCCCACTGTATCTTTCCATGCCCGACCAAGGCTGCCTAGGTGTCACTCACAGCATGGGGTGCCAGCTACTATCCAGTAGTTCATGCTACAAACCAAGGATCATAAATATTGGTGAGAAAAGCAATGAAAAATCTGCAGTGGCACAGCTTGTAAGTGTATAATGCACAGAAAATGCATTTTCCATCACTCTACAGCAGCAGCCATAAAAATTTATTTATGTGAGGAAGAACTGTACTTAGAGAATAGCATCTCTGCTGCCCCTCAGGATCACTGTGCATTTGAGCCTTTTTAAAGGAAAGTCCACAATCTTACAGGTGGGAGCAGTTCTTGCTGCAGGAGAAAAAATATGTGCTCCTCATTGATGCTAAGGGCATGTGATTTCCCTTCGTATTGGGTCTGGCTGGGTTGGTGTTCCCTTTCCCCACAGCAGCCCATACAGTGCTGTGCTCTGCACCTGCAGCTAGAACAGCCCTGGTATCACACCGGTGTTGTGTCTGTTGCTGAGTGGTGCTGGCACAGCACCAATACTGCCTCCAAACCCCCCAGAGCTAGCAGGCTGGTGGTGGGTGAAGGGACATCACCAGGGCAGCTGAACTAAACCAACCAAGGGATGTTCCATAGTGTGTTTTATTGCACGCTCAGCAGTAAAAGGTGGGAAAGGGGAAGGAGAGGGACGGCTGTCATTGTGAAGACATCAGCCCTCCTGAACAACTGCCATGCGTATTGAGGCCCCACTTTTCCAGGATGTGGCCAAACATCACTTGCTGATGGGAAGTAGAAAGTAATTTCTTTTCACTCTCTGTGCTTCTGCACAGCCTTTGCTTGTTGTTGTGTTTGTTGTGTGTGTGTTTTTTTGTTTGTTTGTGTGTTTGTTTGTTTGTTTGCTTTTTACCCTCTTCCTTTCCCCTTTAATTAAATTATCTTTATCTCAACCCATAAGATTTTTTTTCTCCCCAGCATACTTTCTTCTCCCCCTCTTCTAAGGAGGGAGACTGAGAAAGCAGTTGTGGTGGATTTCAGCTGTCCAGCAAGGTAAAACCACCACACCCTTATACAATGACATCCAGTTGTCTGACAAGACCAGCTGCTCCCTTTCCCATCCATGTGCTGTCTGATGGTGCAGGATGCTCTTGTCCCCTATCTCAGTTCCCACAACAACTGGGCAACATTCAACTTTGCAAACAGGGACCTGAGGCCCTTGGCCTCTCCATGTAAAGTTCCTGAAAGAGAAAAATCTACATAACAAACCTAAAGGAAAATTGCAGACAAGCACTCACTCTTCTTGTGATCTGCATTTCAGTCAATGCTATGGAAAAAGGATGTGGAGACTGTGCAAAAAGGATCACTCTACTACTGATTGTAATACTATAATTGTATCCCTCTGCTGAAGTAAAATACTTGATTGCTCTTAAGTACTGTAAATCTAGGCAAAATAATACAGTAAGCAAATACACTTGTTTGTATTTTAGTTGTTACTTAACTATTTCCTTCAGATCCAGAACCACAGGGTCAGAGCAAGGTCAAGGTACAGCTGAGTCAGCCCATTCCTGTGACACAGCAGCCCACGTCTACTCCAGGGAGTAGCCAGGGAAAAGGGGCTGGGCCTTCAGTCCTTACTCACCCGCTACATGCATGCAACACATGAGATACCTACCTACGTCAGCAAGAGCTGCATCATTCAGGGTGGACACAGAGGAATATTTTGCCCTAATTAAGAATTTTCCAAATCCAGATCTTGAGGCTGGATGAGCACATCTGGGTGTTCTCCATAAGGGAGTCAGCGTTCCAGGGCAGATCAAAGCCAGCAGATAGTATGACGACATGTCACATTGTGCACAGCACGAGGAAAGGCCCCTGACATCAAACAAATGGTGAGCCAATCGTGCTCACTGCTCACTCACCATCCACACCTCCAACAGAGTGGTTGGAAAACCTATCTTGTTTGAAGCACATGAACTGTGACTTTTCAGCTTAGCTCATGAAGTGGCAGAGCTTAACCTTACCAAGGAATATCCACTTCTGTTTTCTTCATTAAGAAAATAAACAATTAATAATTAAATAAATAATTTTAGAAATGATCATAAACCAATACTAATCTGAAAAGCAGATTTTTGAAAGGTTCTATTAAAAATTTTCCATTTGTGATTCAGTGATAATGATGTGGTGTGTCACACTGAAATACCACAGAAGTAGTGTTTGCTTACAGATCTATTACTGTATCACTGGGTGGGATTCAGTGGCGAGTGCCTAGCTTACTCAGTTACAGAAAAGTTACTCCTGTCCTTCTGAAAAAAATGCCCACCTTATCATAAAGCCAGTGGAGAAAAGATGGGATCTTGAAGACATCTTGTATGAAAGTCAGTCTAAATCTCCACTGATTCCACAGAGAACATACACATGGGAGCTGCTTCCAGACAGAGGAAGGACCATCAGGAACATACTGTGTTTTGGTCAGTCTGAGATGTCTGAGTCAGGCTTCCATGGCTCACACAAGTCACCTACCCAGCAGGCTCAAACATACACAGTCCACCTTCAAAAAACACAAAAGTAAGCAGGCTAAATGGACAAATGGCTCTCTCCTTACAGGGACCAGACAGGGAATGTACAGAAATAAAACAGAAGTATCCAGCAAGGAGTGATTATTAAAAGCCTCAGTCCCCTCTTAAGTTTGGAGTTTTAATGCATGCTCTTCTTCCTGTCCCTCACTGGTGCATTTTAAGTATTGACAAAAGAGCGTTGCATCCAAATTACTATGTGTTCAAGTAGTTCACATATTGTCAGGATCAGGATAGCACAAGAACAACCTCCTAAGCAATACGTTACTTTATTAAGACCCTTTTTGAATAAGGGCATCACTTACAGTGCCATGGCCAATTATCAGGCTTTCTTGGGTGCTTAGGAAAAATCTCGGCAAGCTCCATGCTGGAGCCTGTACAGCAGTGGAGTTAGAACAAGACATGAACACTTACATTCTTACTGTGGACAGCTAACATTGGCACTGGGAAACTTGCAGGACAGTCAGGGAGAAGTTTATTAAATTTATGAACCTAGACAGTGATGGAAAAACAAACACTGAGACTGTTCTATTATCTGTAATGTAGGCCATGTTTATCTATGTCCTATTTTGAGCGTGATTTTGGATGCTACCCTCCTGTAAACAGTAAGTTTACATATATGAAAATAACATGTAAATAATTTATATATTGCTATTAATTGCATAGCCAACTACATCAGAGATGAAAGTACTACCTTAGTAAATACTGCACAAACAGCGTTATCTTTGGTATACATTTTTTTGTTAATTTTAGGGTGAATTATTCTTAAATTCTATTTGAATTTTTACACTTTATCTATCATTTTACTAATATGATCTTCAGCATGAGCTGTTTAATCAGAACATATTGCAAGCTTATAGTCTTTCATACTTCTTACTTTCTCTCTTGAATAGTGTTTTATTTGTTTTGTTTTGTTTTCCTTCCCAGTGGTATCCACCATAGTGTCTATATATCTCTAAATTTCCATTAATTAGCTCTGTATCACATCACAGCTTTCAATGCTCAGGGCTGATTCTTTTGCCTTTACTCATGTTGGATGTCACCTTACTCTATGACCAATAGAGATGGTTTAGGAGGGAGGCACAACTGAATATGAGAAATACCGAAATTTTACCCTGAAATTTTTAAATGAATGTGAAAACCAGACCCAAAGGCCATACAACAGTTCAGTGTAAGAATAGATCAGACTATGAATACTCAAAGACCTTAACATGTCCTATTCTAGCTTAGAGATAAACTATGTTTAAAATCACAAATATGTAATTCAGGATAGCTCTACCACAAAAATCACAGTCTTTTAGATCAGTTCTCCTGATTAAGAAATATTAATAAAATTCAGCATTTATTTCACACTAGGATTGAGCTTTAATTCAAGACTTGTATAAATCTGTGAATCACAAGAAAATAAAAATATTCAGATCAATCCCTCAATAAACAAACTGGCAGATTGATCACTGCTTTAACCACAGCTCTTGGTGACAGAAGAAACAACAGCTTATCTGTGTCTCATCACTAAAGCCACTCTGTGAATTATCTGCCTTTCATTCAATTTTGTTTGTCATGATGACTGAATGATATTATATCTAGATATCCACAGTAAGTGGATAACCAGACCATGGTTTGGTAACGTGGATGTCCAATGACACTAGAATTTCTGATGATCTGCTTTGCATGTCTCTCAATTTTAGAATAAACTCTTTACTAGTGTTCAGAACACATAAGGTGAGGTGAAGAAAGCAGGCTGTCAGAAAAACTGTCTTAGCAACAAGAGAAAGAATTGCAAACTGAACTGCTGTCCCATGCCTTACACTGTGTTATGCTCCATATAACTGGATTGGGTATACTATTTGCAGTTTTCTCAGGTAACATGCAAATATTTTCTATTGTGTTCTTTCAGCTCTTTCTCAGATTTGCACCAACCAAGAAGGAAGAAATAGGATAAAATCTGGATGAAGAAAGAAAAAGTAAAAGAAAAGGTAATTATTGTTATAGACTTCTTAAAGCATTTTGTTTATATTTGTTTTCTTTGTATACAAAAGCTGGCTAGGTATTTTAAAGAGCAGTGTTAATTCCTTTAAATCCTTGAGATCTTCAGGAACTTTCTGTGTTTTGAGACACCAAGATCCGTCTTCTATATAGGAGGAATTAGGGTGAAGTTATAATAACAAACAGATTTTTGAAAAGCCTTTTCTGTTTTATTACAGGACCATCAGAAAATGAAACAAAAAAGGCCTGAATGGGGTTGACTTTGGTTTTGGCCTGAACAAAAGTTCCAGAATTGTTAAGGCAAAAGTAAACAAACTTAATTCAAAAAATTGCATAGGCCAGTGTTCCAGTTCAAGGGATAAAGACATTTTCAAAACTATCCCATCTGTAGAGTTCATTTAGGTTCCCACTGAACTTGTGCAATTGAATTCCTCACAGTGATAGCCAAGTTGCACTAGGGATAAAGGTAGGAATCACAAATAATTCAGTGCATTTAGGAAAGGAAGGAAAACAGCTTCAGTAAAGCTTGAAGAATGGCCTGCATAGATTCCTTGAAAAAGAATGCATGTATTTTCATTGCTAGCAGTTATGTAACCACTTGGAAATACACTTTAAATCACAATAATCAATAAAAATGCCATCCTTCTGGAAGGAGCTTTTGTTTAACATGATTGCTGATCAATATATAATATGAATTTTATTTTTAATTTCAGACTTGACTTAAAGACTAGGTGTTAAATTCAGCCTTTTCTGTGTCATATTAAAACTTTTTCATCTGATATTCTGACCTTCTTTCTATTGCTTGAAACCACAACGTAAGTTAAACACATATAAACAGATATATAGATCTGTATTTCTACTGTTTGAAAGTTCTGGGATCCTGTTCCCTAGTCAAGACTCTTCTACAGTAACTAAATTTCTGCACATACAAGAAAGGAAGTGTTTTCTGCAGCTACTGAAAAAATTATTTCTCTGTCTCATACATATAGACAAAACCTTATTTGTCTTTCTCTCTTCTGTCTTTCACTAGTGTAAATTAAAAGGAACTGGAAGAAGTAAACCACGCAGAGGTTTAACTACAGACTCAGCTGTTCCAGTTCTCCCTCAAGTCTTTGCCTTTTTTTTTTTTTTTTTTTCCCATTGCATGGCAGCGTGCAGCACACCCCTCAGCACCTCAGCTATGATTTACACATGGCTTTCTAGCCAACAGGATATCTCCAGTACAGAAGTGTAGGTGCAATTTAGTTTGATTAATTTAGGCCCAAGAACACAGGTTACCTTCATCTAGGTTACCTTCACAGCTGTAGTGAGTTTGCCTCTCACTCCCTCCCCACTAACCCAAGCGGTGCTAAGAGAGGACTAGGGACGGGGTACAACCAGTACAGCAGTTTCTATCTCCCACTCATCACCTCTCACACTTTTCTCCTGCTCAGTCATGGGATCTCCTGAGGGCCACTGTCCTTCAGGAAAATATCTGCTCCAGCCTGGGCTCTCAACAGGCAACAGTTCCTTCAGTAAATGCCCTCCCGCACAGAGTCCTCCATGGGCTACGAGGGACACCTGCTCCACCATGGTGCTCCTCATCTGGCCTTGGTAGTCCCTTTGCTGTTTGTCATTATTTTGTTTCCTCCTCCTCTGCCTGTCCATGTTTATTGCCCTTTCTTAAACAGATTTTCACAGAAGCACCACACATGTGACTGCTGGGCCCAGCCACTCACTGCAGCTAGGACTGTTGGAGCTCGCAGAAACCATCCATGCTCAGGCAGCCCCAGCCTCTCCTCACAGAGCAGCTCTACAGGCCCACAACTGGTAACACATGGGCCTGCACCCAACACAATGTCCTACCAATACAGGGGGAGATCAAATAAAACAGCACCAGGTTGCATTTATTGAGTACTGTCAATTCTCATTGACTGACTGGACTAGTGATTGAAACAGTTGTGTCCCCCTATGCCCTGCTTAACAAGTAAAAGGTGAACTTTTAACTCAGATAGTCTTTCAATTCCTTTCTAAGTACCACTCCAAGAAAACCACAAGCATGAAAATGAATCACAGCATGAATTAAACTGTGGTGAAGCATTATGGCAGGCTATGCAGTTGTGATCTGTTGTAGGATGATCTGGACTCCTTAAACAAAGATCTAGTGTCATGGTGAAGGTTGAGTGAAACATCATTGATGCTGCTACCAGGCTCCTCATAAAGGGCAAAAAGAAGAAGCATTTACAGTGCTTTTATATATAAGGCTAAAGAGAGCGCTGACTACCCAAAATTCTGGCCATATGCAGGCCTAACCAGAAGCTGAGCTCCACGGTGAAGGACTTTTGCTGGGAGATGTCTATAAATTCATCTGAACTGCATATTGTTTGATAAAAGTGTCCCTGTGTTTATGGGCAGGAGCAGTCAGATGCAAGTAAAGAAGCCAAAAAGCCAGCAAGACAAGTACTTAGGGGTTTGAAAGAAAGCCAACTCATAGAATTTGGGGGACAGAGCATTGGCTGAAAAAAAATGATTTTATCTGTGAGCCGAGAAATGCCCTCTCTTGTTTGACCTTTATTCATTTCTGGGAATGTGAATGTTACCTGTAATCCTTGTAAAAAAGAGGATCACATCAAAAAATACATGGCTGTATTACTTACCTTCTGTCGTAATAGAAACAGTCTGCAAAAGCACGAATGCTGGCTACCTACTCTATAAAAACAGTAACAATGGTATTAGTAGTGAGATCTTTTTTGAAGAAGAAACGAAACATTTCCCCATGGGATGAAATTGTGAGCTGAGATTCCAGTTGAGCATGCTAAACTCAAAGATAGCCAAAGATGCTTTGCAGTCAGAGGCTGAAACTTTGCAAAAGGAATTAAAACAGCATCTGGAAACTTCCCAGGAAGGGTTTGGAAGAAAATGCTGAGTAGAAGGAGGAAAAACGTCTTAGTTTCTCACTCAGAAATTGTCTGGATTCATTAGGAAGGCCAATAACAGCATGCCCACCATTTATTAGTAAAAAGAAATCTAAAAGGTGATCAGCAATCTGGGTGTCATGGATCAGATTTCCTAGAAAACAAGGGAGGCCGAGAAAGGTGTAGGCAACTTTGAACTTGCTAAAAAAAAGTTGAGTTGCAGCAAGGACTCAAGGAGCAGATGGTTCACACTGAGAAGAAAATCAAAAGATCACAGACCTCACTGGCAGTCAGCCACCTTGGATGGAGCTGGGCCAGCCAGAGAACTGTAGTGAGACAGAGCAATCACAGTGTTTTTCTGCTACATCTGTAACCCTCAGAGGGGAGAATTTGGATCGTCAGAGGCATCCATTTGCTTTAACTGCCCAGACCTCACTGCAAACTGTAGGGGTGATCTTTGTACACTACTTCATGATGGTCCTATTTCCTGAATTGTTTTGAAAGATTCTCAATGAGAAATCGAGAAGATATACTGTTAGTAGAATTTCTAAGTGACTAGATCTCAGTGTTTAAAAGTACTACTCAGAAATCCCAGGAGGCTTCCTTTTAATTGCAACTAACCAAATTTAGGAAGAGCTAAGGGGTCTATAAAATGCCCCAAGTCCAAACCTGAGTCTGATGGAACAAGGGATAGGCTCAACAGCTGGCTACTCTTTTAGAGCATCAGCAATGGGACAAGTCCCAGCACATACTATCCCTTGGTGGTTTATTAGCACCACATTCCAACAGAGTACAAAACATACCCTAACCCTCCCAGATCTTTGATATAAGCTAAAGAACAGAGGAAGTGAAAATGGCTGGAGTGGAAAAAAAAAAAAAAAAAAAAAAAAAGGCATTTGGACCACTTATGTTGTGGTTTACAGCATTAAAAAAAAAAATAAAGTAAAATAAAGTAAAATAAAATAAAATAAAATAAAATAAAATAAAATAAAATAAAATAAAATAAAATAAAATAAAATAAAATAAAATAAAATAAAATAAAATAAAATAAAATAATAAAAAAGTAGGGACAAAGAAAATAACTGAGAAGAAAGAAGATACAATGTTGTATAAAGGAGCTGTAAAACCAGGCTACCTGGCCTGTTTGCCAAGGGAGAAAAAATGTTAGAACCCAAAGCTCCGTAAGTATTAGGTTCATGTGATCCTGCCCAGCAGAGCAGGCAGCCAGATCCCTTTGGTCCTTCAGATACTGCATTATACAGGCACTACAAGTGCTCAGAGGTCCATAGGCAAAGTGGGCACCAAGATCAAAAGGAGATAAATGGCGGCTGACCAGGCAGCAGGCACAATTCTAGACCTCAAACCACATCTTAACAAGTCAGTCCAAGCACATAATCCACCATAACCCACAGAAGAGTCTGAGAAAGGAGCAAGGAGATACTAATTCACCAGGATCACAATCTAACACCAGAGATGAATACAAGATGCAAAACCCAGCAATCTGTATTTGCAAAGTCTCAGGACAGAAATCCATCCTTTGAGAGAGAGAGCACTGAAGAAACCAGCATTTTGTACAGTTACTGAAAATTACTGAAAACAAACAGCCCAATTCCCTTTGTGCTTATCCCAGTAAAAATCTCAAGTAGTGGTTACATGGAGGCACACTAATAAAATATGTATGAATGCAAGAGAGGCATTGTGCCAGAAGGCACAACATCCACATAACTTTAAGTGGTTAAATAAAAGGCTTGGTAAATCAAAAACAAACTCTCAATTCCTTTACACCAAAACTCACAGTGAAACAGGATTTTGCTTTTCAGGAGATTTTGGTTGGTTGTTTTTATAGGGCAAAGTTCTTACAAGGTCACAAAATTTCTTATAAAATAGTCATCCCATTTCCTGGATTGCTCCAGTGTTGCTCTTTTTTATGTTCCCATTTCAGATCATCCCACAGAAATCTCTCTTGAAGGACGATTTGCTGAAAGGGTCATTGTTTGGATATAGTTTTGGCAACATGCTGTTTAAGAAAATTGGGTAGAAGCCCTGAACTACAATTGCCTTGACCTGGTCTAGTAACATAGTACTTTAAACACACTCTTAAAAGGGTAAAATATGAGATAAGTCATTTATGGATCACCCTAAATATTTACCTGCCTCATACAACACTGTATTAAATACTGCAGCACATCCAACAGGGAAAGATGTTTGAAACAGAAACCACAGAACAATGTACTTCCTATGGCATGTGCTTATTCTGGCTTACCTTTGCTCATGTAAACCACTGCAAATAAAAAGGGAGAAAGTAAAAATTCATTTGGGAAAAGAAAGAAATGAAAACAGATCTGTATGTCAAATTAATTAAGGAGTGATTTTTTTGTTGTTATCGCTTTCAATTTTTAAGCATTTAAAAATGCAAACAAAAGCATAATGGAATTTTGAAGAGCATCAAGGCCCCACTGATACTTAGATTTTTGTTCCACATAAGTGATTAATATTACTGATAGAAAAAAGGAATAGAATGGAACAGAACAGCAAAGTAAATATTGTCTTCATTATAGTACTCATATCTAGTACTCACCACTCTATACACTTGCCCAATATTATGCCAAAACAACCAGGTGATGCTATGGTTCTAAATCTAAAGATTTTAGGTGCAAGAAATTACATAACTGTAATGTTGTAAGCAGAAACAGTATGTACAAAATGTGGGTGAAGTCCTGGATCAGCATGAGCTTCTGCTAACTATTAATTAGGGACTGTGGTCAGGTCTGTGGTCTTTATTAATTAGAGGAATTTTTTCCTATCTCACATGATCTACATTTATTGCTTAAAAAAATCACTTAATTCTCTACATCTTCCTCCTCACAATAGAAGCTGAATGGCAACACAAAATAAGAATGATGGCCAGGTTTCTAGATGGGCTGTGTTCATAGTCCTTTCAAGTTAGACAGCCTGCAAAATCTAGACTTCCTGCACCTTTGAAATCAAGGACTAAAGGCCAAGGTAAACAAAGAAGCTGTCTTTTTCTCTTCTTCACTCTTTGATGAGCTGGATACACCCTTCTGAATACAGCAAACCAGTCATTCCACCCCCCTGGTAGTCTCCCCACCCCCTGCCTTCTTCCGCACATAACCTAAATACGTAGTTAGCAAAAGGTATCAGATGTTCCCCTGATAGTTTGTAAACAAAGTTGTCCAATATTTATTAAATAATTTATTAAAATTCCAACCCACTTGCCTGCAGAAAAGGGAAGCAGAGCAACCATGGTAAACGTCTTCAAATATCCAAAGGATGTAAACAGCAAATATGCAGTAATTAGGTTGAATTATGTCCTGACATTGTGACGTGTTAGGTTTTGGAATAGTTCCCCTGGAGAAGTGGTTAGAGTCCCTGGAGAGTTTCAAAACTGGAATGGACTAACCCTACTAAAACTACTTACTTTAAAGTAGGAAAAAATCTGACAAAGGCAGGAAGTTAAGCAGTTAATAGGTAATAGTTAGGTAATCAGCCTTTCTCATACCTAAATTGTACCATTTTGTGAAAATATACTTTTAGGTGTGTTCTAAGTGGTGCACCGAGGTGGGTGAAGAAAAACTGCAGGTGATACAACAATAGTATTTCAATCAACAAGTGGGTCACTAAAATTTCAGTTACTTAGTGTGGGTTTTGAAAAGGAAACCTGCCTGTTTTTTTAATAAATAAATAAATAAATAAATAAATAAATCTCCTTTCTACACACTGACTTTTAAAATATGGGCTACATCTGCATTAATGAGTGACAAGGAATTTGAGAAATCTGGTGCACATGTGGCTTGGCAGGTGCTTTATATTGAAAGGCACATGAGGTTTTGTCAAATTGTGTAGAGCTGCTCTAATCATAACCTCTGAGCATCAGTCATTGTTTACCTTAATTCTATCATAAGCACATCTGGGTAACTCCTTAAAATAATGGTAAAGGTAATTAGTAATGAATTGAGTTGGAAATCTGATAAAGTACTTATGACATCCATATTGGTACCAAATGAATTCATCATGCTTAACATTGTTACAAAAACACCAAAGGAATTAATAATAATTTGTGCCAGCATTTTAGTGTGTTACTAGCATGAGATCAAGTATAATGAATGCTTTTGTTGTTGTGTGCTTTTTTTTTTTTTTTTTTTTTTTTTTCTTTTTAAGAGGTATTTCAAAAGCTCTGAAAAAACTTTATGTCTGCATTTTGTTATCGATAAAGCACATAACTCTTTTTCTTGTATTATCATCCTTGGCAAGCAGAAAAGGACAGGGAAGTTAATTTTGTGTGCCTTGTCCAGTAAGTTTTCAGGGTAACATTTTCCGGCTGCATTACAAGAACAGACCAATGTCTCAGCAGATCTACCTCTCATTGTACAAGCTTCTTGATGGAGGCAGCATATACAGAGTCCCACCACAGAAATACGTAAATAATAGTTATAGTAGAGACAATTCTTTCCTGTTATGACTTGGCACAGCTGTGGCTGAAATTGATGGACCAACAGATAGTTCATAGAATCATCAAGGCTGGAAAAGACCTTCAAGCTCACAAAGTCCCACCACCCACCTGACCTACCAAGTCCCAACACTAAACCATGTCCCTTAGTTTCCCATCTACACATCTCTTAAATACCTTCGGGGATGGGGGCTCCATACCTCACTGCACAGCCCATTCCAATTCTTGACCACCCTCTGTGGTCAAATTTCTCTGTGAAGAAATTCTTCCTATTATCCAAGCTAAACCTCCCCTTCACAGGAAGCTAAAAAGCTGGCCCCATGCAGCTGTGGCAGTGCCACTGTCACATGAAGCTGGGGAAAGCATAGCACTGTGAAGTGGGATGTATGTGCTGAAATGAGACAAAGCCTTTAGGCATGAATAGTCCTGTTTATTCATGATACTTGGCTACAGCTTTCTACATTGACAGACTAAAAAGTATTAGCAGATAGTTTCATCATTCTGCATTATATGTAAAAGACACCTAGCACCAAAATGGAAAATTTCTGCTGCAGAGAAAGAAGCGTTGTTACAAACCTCCTTTTGAACAAGAGGGAAGACAGACCATTTCGTGGCATGCACATGGATGTGTGATGTATGTGCACTGCATAAGTATAATAGTGTCCTGACACTTCTACTTCATATTGTGTCAATCCTCAGTAGACTTTGGACTCCCTAGCTGGGACCCCTGCTCCCCAAGGGAGCTGCATGACTTGCTGCAACAGCCAGAGCACAGGGCAGTAAATGTCATCCCATCATAACTGCAGGAGGGCAGTGGGTTCTGCAGCTCCTCTTTCACTTATTCAGGCACCTCCTTCCCTACTCTCCCAGCACTTCCACTTCTCTCTGTTTGTATCTTCTTTCCCTTGTTTTCACACTTCTTAGTAAGTAATCAGTATTTTAATTTTCTCTCTCCTTGGGTTCTCGGACAGGAAGCCAAGTCTTCCATAAGCTTATGCCGTTGTAGCTCTTCTGATATCTGTGTGAGGAATTTCATGTTCTCTGTGCCTCTGTCTGACTTCCCTGTGTAGCCAAACTGCTGAAATACTCTGTTGTTTTCCCCTAGTGTCCCTTCAGCACTTATCCTTTTTTCTCATTTCTGTCACTAAAAGCCTTGCTTATGCCTTAGTCAGTCCTTGTACCAACTTCCACAATCATTATCCCTTGCCCTCTTTCCCTTTGTTCTCATTTGTCCAGACTCGTTTCCTGTTCTCACTATTCAAGAACGCAGTGCTCACCACTTTTGAATTCCTTACTACCTTCCCCGTGCCAGGATGCAGTCAGCCCTTCAAAGTCTACACTGCAGGGCTGCGGTTCCACCTCTGCCTTAATATCCACTGACTCTCCCTTCATGTATTTGCCCTTCCCAGCCTCCTCTGACTGCTTTGCCACTCTCTTTGTCTCCCTGGAAATGTAATCCATGCTCCAGTTGCTTGCTCATGCTGATGGAGCAACCTTGCCTTTGCATATACAAACTCACCCTCTTTTCTTCTTAGCTCTTTTTGGTTCTGAAGCACACAGAGCATCTTTAACCAGTGGCTCTCCAAACTCTCTCTTTTTATTATTTCACTGGCTCCTTCCTGCAATGCAACTGTAACAATAGTCAGTCTCATAACTGCTTCAAGTCTATATTCCTGCCAGGCACACTGCAAACCTCCCCTGTAATGTGTCTGTCTACATCGACTTGTGAGCTTCGTGAAGTTAAAAATGTCTCATTCCATGTCTGCAGAGTATCAGGCTGGTGCGCAGCACTTAAAAAGACTGATTTATTTCTCCCATTCATATTTTCTTAACTTCAAGATGTGTTTTCACACTGGGAAAGATTTTATCCTCTGATTGGAAGCTGTCATGTAATCACAACAGGGTGTTTGCGATAGCATAGTAAATTCCATGGCAACAAACTGTGATGTCATAAATGCAGGATTTATATCTTTTTCTGCAAAATCGAGTAGAAGAAGCAGATGGACAAGAAAAGAAAAAAAAAATCATTAAAATACCAACAGTTTTTAAAAATTGCAGTAAAAATATCAGTGGGAACCCAGACAAACATTGCTTAATAGTTTTCTTTTTATACATGTTTCCTGGTTTTTAAAAGCCTGCTTCTCTGAATAAGCCCCTCTTTTGGGGGTGGAAATATGTTTTAAAATAACTGCAAAATAATAAGTATTTGGAATCAAAGCTGTAAGATTCAAAACAATTGCCTCAGAAAAATTAAATAGAATGGAAAGAAAAGGTCCACGATAATGAGAAAAGACATATAAAAAGTTCTGGGCTACATTTCTCACAGCTAAACTGCCAATTATTCATTAGAGTGCATATGACGTATTAAGGATGTACTTGCGTAGATTATTTACAAGAACTGAGAAGTGATTAATAAGAGGATGGATTTGAAAACATCCTCTGTGATGTTCTTGATAACAAGTGGGTCCAGCTTTGTAGTCAGACATCGTCAGAGAAAGCAACACATCCCAAAATGGTACAATTCATTTCTGACTTCCTGCCCTCACTCACTGAAAACATAAGCAAGGAAAAATAAAATCTTCTGAAGATACATAGCAATTAAAGGAAAGTGTTCAACAAAATCACATCTTCTTCATGAAACTGCAAGACAAAAGGTCTTTCTAACCTTAAGTTCCTAAACACCTGAGATATTTCCAATACAGTAACAATGTTATATCATGCTTTACACTTCAAATGATTCAGAACAGTGTTTTTTTTTTCTTTTTCTGCAGATCTCAAAGGATGTTGTAAATGTAAGTTAAATAGTAGCAAATTGTTTCCTGTAAAGGTCTGTGAGTTTTGCCTCCAAACTGATTTTAACAACATTGATGAGTAAAATGTAAACTATGTCCTTTCAGCTTGCCAGTTCTTTCTACCCACACTGTTCTACTCAGATTTATTAGAAAAATTAACAAGTTACCCTTTCCCCACATTTAACTACATTTAAGGATTTTTAACATATGCCATCAGATGGGTTTGGGGGAAAAAGGTTTGAAGGAAACAGAAGAAAGATGAGAGACAATACTAATATCTGTACATAGCAAGATCTGAGACATATTTTGCATCATTAAAAAAGCATTTGTCACAGTTCTTGACCTGGTTTGGATGGCCCTCCCATTCTTGGTGTTTGCAACCTTCCTAGACAACAGAGGTCCTTCTGGGCTAAAGTACACTTGTTGGAGATCCATTCTGCCAGTGATCACCATCTGAGACTCTGGAGTAGGTCAAGTCTGCAGTCAGAAAGCTCTTTCTATGGAGTGTTCTTCAAGCATGTCTTTCTTTACAAGTACCTTATCTAGCTACATGAGTTGTGTTTTTTGTTTTTGTTTTTAATCTGGAGTTCCTCATATGGTGTGATTTCTTGCAGTAGGGAGAATAATTGATTCCTGCAATCTCAGAACAATGCCTCAGGTTTAGATTTTTGTGAAGTTAATCCTAGTATCCAGTACAGGGATCTAAGCATAATCAGGACAGTTCAAATTCACAAGATTTTATTCTGGGAGAGCACTGTTGGGCCTTCCATGTGCTTAGGAAATGGGTGACAAGCAGACAATACTGTATTTCTAAACAAATAAATAAATAAAACTGTTCTGGATATTCATTGGGCGGGTTCCCCAAGTCTGACCCCTGCCCAGAAAGTCAGATATGTGACTTAACATAAAAAAATACAGTTTGAACTCAGAAGTTCCTTTTCTGAAACATTACTCAAGACTCTCAGCACAGGTTTCAGTGTGAATCCACAAGCATACCAAAGCTTCTGTGTCACCCACAAGAGCTGCAAGAGCCTTACAAAATACTGTATAAGTGGTCACACAGTTCCCACCAACCAGCTCTATAGCACATGTATTTGGTCTTATAAATAGTATCACTTCTTTCAGTGGAACTACCTTCAGTATAAGATAATGGTCAGTGTGGGATGAATTAATTTAACTGATTTAAAATAATAATAAAATTTAAAAATAAATAAATAAAAGGAATTTGCCCTATGACTTAAGAGGTTCCAAGGAAAGACATTTCAGCATTTTACAGAATTTTACCTAGCACATCCTTAACTTTTTGATGTTCCCCTCAACATGAATCATTATTTGCTTACCAGTTAGGCACTCTCATAATCTTCCTCTGGATTAACAGTGAATGTTATTTAATCAGCTAAAGGCCAAACCTCAGAAAAGGTTGCCTATACTTGTGACAACAAAATAAATGATTACAGTGAGCTGATGACAAGCAGTCCAGATGTGATCTAACTGGTTGGATGACAAAGTAATCCTCGATGGCTTTCAAAAGATGGCTTTTTGTAACTCTCTGATGACTCTACAAAGAAATCAACACCACAGTCAATCAGACTGAGGTATAATGTGCCTAACATACTGCTGGCATACAACCCACTCAGTAATGTAAAAAAAGGCCATACATCTTTATGTTACAAACATTTCCTACCTACATTTATACAGATATAAAACTGTTAGTAAAATGGAAGCTATTTGAGGCTTGTAAAAGAAAGCAGAGCATATTATCTGGATTATTTCCATTTTGGACATATTTTTTTACTTAGCCCAGTATGAATGGTTTATATTAAAACATTTAAATATTGAAAGAGGTTTTGAGTTACAGACTGATAGTAGTTCCATAAAAACAAATTATTTTTCCATTTCTACAAAATCTAATTAAACATGTGAAAACAAATGTGTTGTGTAATATTAGAGTTATTCTTCCTTGCCTTCAGTAATAATGCAGGATCCTGGTAATTCACTATGAACAGATTTTTTTGGGGAGGCTATGTGGCTAATGTTTGGTTTCTTACCACTTTGTTAAAGATTTCTTGGTATTTTCTTTCCACTTCCCTCTTCCCCCCACTTTTCTGCTCATTTCAATTTAAAATAATTTCCAGCCTTTATGGACTTAGGAATCAACATATCACTATTTGATCATTTCTAAATAATTATAAATACAAAATCTGTGACAATAAAGCATATAATTAACTCAATTATTCTAGTGAAAGTATACAGGATACTCTTAAGCATCCAGATCTCCTTTAAATAAAGTATGACAGGCAGATGCACGATCCCAAGAGTTGTCCATAAATGGAACCATGCCCTCTCCATGCACAACTGAGACCTTGGCTCTAATCCATTGCTATTGCCATTAATGGTAATCTCTTGTGTAATTTGACTGAAAAGAGAAGAAACACAAGGTGATGGGATCCCTGACTTAGAAGCCTCAGTTTGGCATTGTCACAAATACTTCCTACCCATGTTTAGGCAGAATGAATCTGGGCCTCTGAATGTAATTCAAGACACAATTGCTTGGGAGCAAGGTAAACATATGCATGGAAGGAAATCTGCAGTCTCACAGATTGTATTCTTCCTCAGGCCCCAACTCACATCATAAACCTTTACTTCAGTTGGTACTATTATAGTGACAAACCATCCTACTCATTTCCCTCTTCACCCTTATTTTTGAAAGATCATCTTGAGCCATGATTTCTACCTTCTGGATATTCCTTCACCTTCGCTCTTTGCTGTCTCGATAAAACATTAGTAAAATATTTCCCTTGCTCTTCCATCACCTACCTTTTTAAACTATAACATCTTCAACTCCTCTTTCTCTAGCCCTCTCAAATCAGCGATTTTTCTTTGAATCTCTTGATGTTTTGTCAATAATGCACTTGAAAACAAACAAAGAAAAGTATTTATTCACTATAAAATCCCACAGATAGCAGAATCACTTTTGCCTTTCTTAATTCCATCCTCTTTGCTTATACACTGCTGAAGAATACCTGCCTATACCTCCTACCACTGCTGTAATTGCTAGGACTCCACATATTCAGGATATATCCCATACACGGCTCATTCTTCACAACTTAACTTGACCATCTCACACACAACATCAGGATTTTGTATCCCTTCCATTCCCAATAGCTATAGCTCCTCTCCTTCTCCTTTCTCTCCCACTTCAGTGTCAATGCTAGCAACATTTCTTCCTAATTGTCTTCTCGGGATTCTCTTGTCAGTTTTGCCTGCAGCCTTCCTTCCATGAAACCCTTTATATCTGAACTTTGCCTGCCTCTCTCTCTTTCTATCAAAGCATTCATAGCATGCTTATCATCTCAGAGGTCAGGTTTCTGCTCTGGCTTTACTACCATTCACTTCATTGATTCTTTCAGGATATTCCTTGTGTGTCAGATCACACAAGAGGAGACAGGAAGGTCAGCCACATTTGCATCTCTTTTAAAGGCCCATGGGCAAATATCTTAGTATTATCGTAACTGTTCAGTAGATTGGGATCTTACACCATAGATTTCTGAATTGTCACGAACCCACTTACAGAGTAGTTATTTTTGATTTTACTGCCTGATAAGATATTAAGTTCAAGTTCTGAAATATTTTTCTTTAGCAAGAGATCATTATAAGCATAGTGATACACAACTGTACTGTAATAAATAAAATGCTAATTTGCCATATTTGTCTGCATCTACGATACACCAGGATACTTTTATTATGGAGTACCCTGAAAATATTTGCTGATAAAACTCAATGTCAAATGAATGTGAATAATCCAATAAGTAGAGAAGATAGATACAACAGATGAGAAAAACTGAGAGAGGAAAGAAGCAAATGTAGTAAGTTGGCTTTGCAGGACTGATTTGACTTCAACGTAATGCCCTGAAGACAGCTGTAGCAAAACAGTACAATACAGCTAAATGAACAGATGTGTGCACCAACCACACGTTCATAAAATAAGAGGTAGCCTTTTTATATGAATGTCTGCTAAAGGAATAAAAATAGAAAATAATATATTTCCAGTCCAGGAAAGGGTAGAGTTTTCAACCCATACAAAATGGCTGGTCTTTAACTCTCCCTCTTTATTAGTGTAGCAGTAGAAATGGAAAAGTTCATTGTATCATCAGCAGTAAGATTTCTACTCTGATGTGTTTTTTACAGTCTTACTATGTGATATGCTATTATTAGTAACTGTTGTTGTTAGTATAACCAAGTTATAATTTAACCTGATTACCCATATAAACCTTTAATACAAAACATGGGAGATTTGATAGAACAAATGTCCATTAAATAAACATAATATCACTTTGTTCTATTTAAATAAATAACAAGACTCACTACCTTTTAGAAAAAGGCCAAATATATATCTGTCAACCTGCAACCACACTGAAACAGCAAATACAAATGGCATGAATCATGAGACAAATGGAAGATGGATGTTACCTTCTGTGTGTTGTGATAAGATATTATCACTCTTCTACAAGAAGATTGATGGAGCAGTCTAATGAGAAACATTGTTTAAAGAAGAGACAATACTTTGACAAAAAACAGTTGCTCAAAGTTTCACCACTTCTGAACCATTCTTTGGGAACAATAATATGTGGTCATTCATATCCATAATGCAATAGAAGTCTAGAAGTGCTTGGATAGCATGAATATCTTGTAAAGGGTGATAAGTCAATTTACCAGTTAGATACTTGAGAACTGTAACATTAGCACCATGAATCTTTCCTAGTGAAATGCACATCAACAATAAGGATTCTTCCATCATCAGCAATTTACAAATCTTTGAAAAGGAATAAAATCTCCAAGTGCATGCTAATAGGTAGGTAATCCTAAATTGTAAGAAGCTTCAAGCCATATTAAGCATGGTAATTTCTGGGTAAGACCTTTTCAACATAGTCCATGTGTGTCTAGGCAATATTCATCTTACCTTACATTAGCAATCCAAACACAACATGTCAAGTACTACTCTAGGATGTCTATTACAATACCTCGAAAAGGGTAATTTCTTCCATTTCAAAATCCTTACTAAAATGACTATCCGCTTCCTCTTTTTCTTGCCAAATAACCTACACCAAACATCTATCTTTTTAAAAAAAGAAGTTAGGTGTTATTAATTCCACCCATTAATTCCACAAAGTCTGTCAAGTGTCATTCTATGTAAAGTAAACAAGTAGAGTGAGTGCTAGAAGCATCAGTAAGTTAGGACTCTTCATTTGCTTGGTGTCTGGCATAAATTGGCATCACACCACTGAAGTTCCTGAAAAGGGCTTGGCCTCCAAAATGACAATGCATTTTATGTTAAAACTGTCCAAAAATGTACCCTTCCTGTATGTCTCACTGCTGATGGTAACAGCAGAATCCCTTACCAAGAGACATTCTGTTCATTCCATTAGGTCTGATTCACTGCTCACTTACACCAGTGTGAATAAGACAATGAATGACAATGAAATCATTATAGACACACCAAGATTAATGAAAAAAGAACCAGAAGAACCAGGGGAATCATATGTAACTCAATCTATGGACTCTTTTTTGTTTATGCTGCAGAATTTGCCCCACTATTTTCACCAACTTTGTTCCTTATTCTCTTTTTATATTTTGAAACCCTTTTTCTAGGAAAATTAGTCTTGTTAAACTAATTGTAGTGAGCATTGTGAGTCTGTGCATGTCTGCACATGCATCTGTGTATTTCTCTCTCTCTTACTGACTTGGGCCATCCTTCAAAGTTTCTGAAACCAGTACACAATTTCATTAGCCAACATGTCAGAGAGGAGTCACTATCAGTGATGTTAAGTTTCTATGACCTTCACAGAAACAGATAGCCAGAATGAGGAAATAGCCCCTATCAATGTCCCTGCAAAGGCTTTGGTGTGACTCTGCATCTTATTAGACACTAGAGAATCTAACCACAAAATATTTCTGTATGAGAAAGTGCGCTTCAGTATCTTCACTGTTTGGAGACCTTCTAGCAATAAAGTGTACCACCCACTGTTAAATTTCTCTCAAACTGCTGTGAAAATGCCTAAGTGGCTACAGATGCAGTATCTCTTGATAGGATTCATACACTGCAGAATAACATCGCTATCATCCAGAGCAGCCAGCCAGGTGGAGCATTAGACATAACTTCCTGAGCCAGCACCCATCTCTGCAGCAGCAGACTGCAAGCACAGAGCATAGACTGCATAAAATTCCCTGTCCAGCACAGACTGGACTCTCCTGTGGGGAAGGGCCATGCCCTTAATTCTCTTTGTGAAATACAGCTGTTGACCTATAGTGAAAGGTGAGACAGTAGCAGCAATGATAATGCTGGTGCTGGTATTGATATAAATTCAGACTGCAGTACAGCCCTGATAGATTTGAACCATTTCTGTGTAATGCAATCACCTTGGAGTTCAAGACCCCTTTTCTTTTAAATGGAACAAGGCACAAATCAGGGAGCAAAAGATAACTTACACTGCTGCCTTCAGTGCCATATATTGCCCTCAGAACAGGGGAAAGAACCAGAACATCCCCACCATGTCCTCAAGTCTCTCCATCTGCATTTATGCTACAAGCTTCCTAGCTCAGGGAAACCGAGTGGCACATGAAGATGAACAGCCGGGAGAACCTGAGGTGTTGGGAGATATCTGGCCATTCTCCACCCCAGCCACTTTGTAATGACATAGTTTTTGCCAGTGGCATTTCTATGAGAGGGAATAAAAACTCATAAAACAGCAAAAAAAGAAAGAGCACCACCTTGGTCTAACTAATATTCCCTTTTCTACTTGTTTTATATTACACAACCAAGTGTGCTAACACTAAAACACCACCTCGTCCATGCAGAAGTATGAGTTAGAACAGCTGTAGCCACAGTGTAAGTACCCTTGAACATGCTGAATTTTTCCAGTGTATCACAATTACAGAAACACCTGTGCCAAACAGCTTTCTTCTGATCCTCTATAAAAGTTCACAAAGCCCTCAAACTTTCTCATTTCATACAGGTCTGCACTGCCTTGAAGCCAGCTCCATACGTCTCAATATGGGATACTGCAGAATTGTTCCTTTTCATGCTTCTAAACATAAAAAAGGGTATGTGCAGGTGCACTGGTAGACATGTGATTCTGTTGTTTGATAGTAAGGCATAAGGCATAAGACAAAATATAATATCCACTTACTTGATAAAGCCTTCTGACAAAACTACTTTTAAAAAGAAATTAAAAGCACAAATTTCATGACAAAATAAATAAATAAATATTACTCATGCTGTATTACTTGAGAAAGTGTATTCTAGATATTTGCAGATACAACTATTCCACAGCTATGTGTTACCTATTGTTTTGTTCCACGGTGTTGGTTTTTGATGTGTTTTTTTTTGAGGGGTGGGGGTTGAGAGGGGAGCATTGTTGAATCATGGCAGAAGCCTCAGGACTGAATGTATTTGGCTAGATTGTTATTTTATAATAAAAGATGCTTGTAGCTGCACTAGCCTTAGAAACTGCTGTCTAAAGCCTATTACATTATTTACATTGAAAACTACCCAAAGTGTCTGTTTAAAAAGGGTCGGAAGAAAGTCACTGTTAGCAGTCACCACAGAAAGTGTGGCTGACTGCCCTTCAGGCAGAGCTCCAGAAAAGGGAAAGGGAAAAAGTCAGCTACCAAGCCTAAGTGTTTGGTGCATGCAGGATCACAGCCTGTGGATAAGGCTGCCCTTATGAAAGACACAGAGTGTTCAGTCATTACGCAGCCTCCCAAGTCTTGACTCTCTGCAGCCATTCCTAGCAATTGGAAACTTCTCCATACACAAAATAAATAAATAAATAAATAAATAAAAAAAAATCATCAAAGAACAGTTTTAATAATGTATTTGTCAAAAAGGCATGATTTTTGCAGTCTTAGAGAGGGGAGGCTTTCTACCATCCCCATTTACATAGTCCACAGTGGAAAAAAAATAAAAAAAAATACATGCCTTATTTTTCTGCAGAGCATGAGCAGATAATAAATAATATTACTACACTAATTCAGGAAGCAATGTACAATGGCAAGCATAATTTGAACTCCTTCTGTGCTGCCCATATACTCAAGAAAAACAGCTAGATGTCATTGTGTATAGCTCAGGGGAAACAACTGTTTCAAATGCATTGGTCAGCAAGTAATAGGAATAATACTGAAAATATCTGAATGTTGTTATGCAAATCAGTGGTATGCCCTCATGTTGAATATTATGTTCTGTTCTGATTACTCCACCTAAGCAAGGATTTAACAGAAATAGAAAGTGACTGGAGACAGCTGATAAGCATGTTGCAGCCATGAGAAGGATTCCATAGTCTTAAAATGTTAGGACTATTTAGCTTAGAAATAAATAAAACCATCAGCCACAGTGCAAGTATACATCATGAAATAAAATGGTATGAAGGATGTAAATTGAATACTCCTATTTTGTTTGCATTTTCTGCCACTTTTCTTACATTTCATCTGTCTGGTCTATTTCAATGTTAGGATATTAGAGTTAGGGACTGTCTATTACTCTAAATTTGAACCATGGCTACAACAGTGAGGCCCGCAGATGGTCACTAGGCGATCTAACAACAAACAAGAATAATCTTATTTACCCTTTGTCCTCGTAAAACAACAAGGAGACAATTACACTTAAAAGGCAACACATTTTTAATGTTAAAAAGGGTACCCTCCTATAACATAGCCCCATGTGAGACATTGCAGAGGCTCATGTGGCCCTAAGAAGCAACAGATCTGGGGGCAAGGTGTGGGCAAGGAGGACAACACGTGTGCTGAAAACAACCTTTCTCACATGCCACCAGACAGCTTGGAATGCTGCAAAGGACTGCTGGTTCTGGAAGCAGGGACAAAGTTCCTCCACTCCCACCCTCCATCCCATTCTCCCTCCGCTGGCACACAGTTACCATGCTGTGTGTCACCACTGGGACACAGCAGCAGCACCAAAGGAAGGAGCTCCAAGTGTTTCCCACTCATACACCAAACCTTAGGTGCTGTACATCACATATTTCCCCATGCTCCTTTCTGGAGAATTCAATACTGCAAATGATTGGAGATAAGAATCTAGACGGCTGCAGTCCAGAATTATATGTTTCTAATTCACATTTCCATCAAAATAGGAGTTATTTTTAGCAGTGATGAAAAGACTTGTATTACTCAAGTGTTAAACTCATTGCTACAAGATAAAAACCAAGGCAAAGAACTTAACAGGATTCGAAAGGCTTAGGAGTTGTGACAGGTCAAAACTCCTGCAGTTACATAAGACAGGCTCCTTTTCCGTAAGAGTGAGAGTACAGACGCATGTTTCAGTCATAGAACTGACTAAATCACAGAATCACAGAATCACAGAATTTCTAAGTTGGAAGAATCTTCCCTCTGGTCACATTTTCCCATTGCTTGTCTATTCTGGGGCTTCTTGGACCTTTTCAGGGGTTCTTGAGGAGGTGATCTCTCTCAAACATAGTATACTGCACTGAGGCACTAACCAACTTACTATAGTAAATCTGCATCCCAGGTAAAGAACTAAAATTGATCTGTTTTCTTTTACCATTTATCTCTGTGCGTTTGATAGGAACAATAGAAGAGAAAAAGGAACAAATAGAAGAGGGAAAAAAAAAAAAAAAAATGTTTTTACATTCTGAAACAGAACTATTGCAAGCAAAATATCTGAGATGGGAATCTTAATGGTGGCAGAGATCAAAAATAATCTTCCAGCTGTAGTACTTATGGTTCCAGTTTTAGTTCCAGTAGATAAGAAATTTGTTCCAGCATCATAAGCTTCCTTCCATTTGTTGTCTATTGCAAGCACTGGCACATACGTCTAGAATGCATATTGTGGATACAGTCTGTGAATACATGTTGGCACTAGTTCCTTTACAGCCACGGAAACACCTGCCTCCAAGCTAATTTATAATCTGTACCTATGGCCATGGGCCACTTACAAGTTTATTGAATAAGGTCTTGAGAAGCCATATAGGAAAGACTCTGTTCTTTCTCTTCCTGTTCCACATGACATAAGTTTGGCATTAACAAGTCACATTTTTATGTCCAACTTTATAGATTGTTAATAATATGTAAAGATATTTGATATGTAAGATCATGGGTCAAATATTTCTCACTTTACTCGTGTGAGTAGTCCCACAAACTTTATTTATACAACTAGCCTGAGCAAGACAGTCATGGTTTACCTTCTCTGTAAAATTACACTGCATCGTTATGAAGTAGCCCTCACCATACCTCACAGCATTCTTAAGTCTGAAGCACAATGAATGTCCCTCTCTTGAGCTGTTCAGACTAAATCCTGTAAGATAAAGGAGAGTTGTCCACATGTAAAAAGAAATCTGACAAAGCAATTGGATGCCCTGTTTCTTCTCACATATGGTTCAATATAGTAAAATATCATATCCTCTTTACGTTTTATGGGTTTAATGTAGCCCTTTTTGTACTACATAGAAATAATTATGAAAATCCATTCAACCACTATTTCCTTGACAATGTTTTTTTCTTTTGTTTATAAATGACTGCGGAGAACAGGTCTGTAAATGAGTCATTGCTTTTGACTCTAGTGTATTCAGTTGGCATACTGTATCCTGGCCGTCTACTAGACCTAGGTGGTTTGTTTTTGTATAATTATCATCTAAGTAATCAGGAAGTGGAATCTCCTAGAATGTTTATAAATATCATGAAGAGTCATTATTAAAAGTACCAGGAACAATCCTGTAGAAGATACGTCACATGGTCTGGAAAGCAGAGAGGAGAAGTTCAGGTTGTAGTAGTTTTTCTCCACTGACTTGCATAGGAAAGAAAAGCATTCCATAAACTACAGAGCAACATAAACAACTCATTCCGATTCAAATCTGGATCCAAGCTGGAAGCACCTTGGGTTTAGCATTTAGCACTGAAATCATTTCAACACAGAACAAACAGCAGAAAGTTTCCACAGCATTTGCAGTTTTATTGGAAATCAGCAGATGGTGCTTCCACAAGGCCCTTTACAAGTTCTGCTTAATGAAATATATAGGTGGCTAGGTCCTGGTGAAATGTTAAGTTTAGCTGTCATGCATTGCTGTGTATTGCACCTGTAAAGTCTGTTCATTGACCAAGTTTCTTGCAATTTTTTAATTGTGGACCTACCCATAAAATTGGCGGATTATGTCACAAATTTCACTGTTAAGCCTCAGTATGGATGACAGACCAGGTCCTGGGAGTCAGTCGTTCCCCTGCAGCTTGAAGAACAAACTGCATAGCTACTTTGCTATGGAAAATATCTTTCCTGGAAATCTAAATACACTGACTTAAGTGCCCTCTGACTGAGGGACAGAGCTCTGCGCAACCCAGGAAGAGGTATCCTACCTGAAGAATAAATGAGTGCAGCATCAAACAGCAGGGGATAGACAGCAATTGGCTACTGCAGTGAGCTGTTTAGGAGTATCAGTAACAGAGGCACAACTTTTTGCACAGCCACAGACTATCTTGATTTCAGGGCCAGCAAGAGAAATAACTCCACTTATTTGTCTGGTACCCTGCACAGACCTTTTCTTCTCACCTTCCCCTCTGATCCATGCTTGGTAGATAGTGGAATGAAACAGTCAGGAGGCAGAAGCCTTTTGTGCCCTGTTCAGCATGTGCTGGCAGGCCTGCTGGGATGTGCTGGAAGAGATGAAACACTGTTTAGGGATTCCTCCCCTCCCACTACCCATGCAGGACATGGTTTGGTGTCCCTCACCTGGGTTATCAGGTGGACAACAAGAGCTCTGGACAAGGCAGCTACCTTGGATGCATTCTGCTTTTGATAGTAGAGTTTCAGAATAGCCCAGGAACATATATTTAATTTATAATTACACTCAGAGTGCAACATGCAGGTTTATTACCATTACCATAAGTTAATAGTGACCTAGGACAAAGCAAATGAAATTAATTTCTCAGAATGACAAAGGAAAGATCATTTATGATTTTCCAATTACTATGTACTATTTTAACCCCTCATCTGTTTTTCTCCCTTGCAAAGTAACCTTATCACCACACTTGTAAGCCCATTCATATCCAATGACTTATTCCTTAGCAGCAAATTACTGAAGGTATTCTTGCGAAATGCTTAATAGGTCTCAGAAAAAAAGTAAAGCATTCCTTTGGTTCCCAACTGCCTTTGATGGCATCAATAAACCCTTTAAATCTGGCAGCAGCTAACACATCCCATTGGCGGTAACCATTACTTCTTCTTTCTTAGAGCAGATAGCTGGCGAGAAGAAGCAACTCCAGAAATAAAGTAAGATATCATCAAGTGTTTGAAAAAGTCATCTGGTGAAATACACATGCAAAGGGAGTCAGAGAAGTAGATACTGACAATCTCAGTTTAAAAGGAGCCAATTTCATGATCCTGAAGATGTCCCTCCACCCGCCTCCCTAACATAAAATGAAATGAAATAAATATTTAATAGTAATAATAGAATTGATAATTAAAACAATTCTCCTTTCACCTTGGCATCTTTTTTATTACTATTATTATTTTCTGTCTTCTTTTACAAGAAATCCATATTAATAGAAGTTTGCTATTTCTGTTTTTTTCCATAAAAAGTGGAATGGCCACCAAAGCTCTGAAACCAAGAGCAAAACAGTTGAGGCTTCAGGAGGGAGCAGCTACACATAGTCCTCAATGCGACATGAAGGCAATGGGCAAAGGCAGGACATCCAAGAGAGCAGCACACCTCATAGACCCCAGACTCAGGGGATCCCATAGACTTGGTGGGAATACTCCTCAAGGAACACGGAATAAATGTCCTTCTGAACAGCTGCCTTCTGCACATCTGTGTTTCTATATGCCTTTCAGAGCATCAGAGCTTGGGTATGATCAGAGTGGTCTCAAGGGAAGCATCCCTTGTGGCACATTGTTTGAAAGACACTGGAGATATTTCCCACATGCGACTGAAATCCCAGCCTGTTCCACTAGAGGGTTGTGGCTAAAGGACAAGCCTAAGCAGCGGCACTAACAGGCAGGCTGGTGTGATCTGCCTCAGTGTTGTGATAATTTTCATTTTCTGAATATAGCCTTTACTTTCGACCACTGGTTCTTCTTGCAGGAGCAATCTGTGAAGCATAAAGCCCTGAAATGTTGTCCTTTCCCCAGCTTCTGAGCCTTCAAAGCTCCCATGACACCTCCTTCTTGGTCTGACTTTGCTGACTACAGAACAAGAAAGCTTGTCTGATTGTAAGATATTAAGATAAAAAAAATTGCTGCTTAAATGATGTCTCTTCTCCTCTACCATACAGAAAAACTATTTTTTTGATGATAAAGAAAGTTCACAGCACAAAAAAAAATAAAAAAATAAAAAAAGTAAATTGCAGAACACTTCTACTAAAACAACAGGCCAGTCCTAATAACCTTTTAGCAGAAAGATGGGTCTCAGCCTGGTAATAGACAGCACCCTTATCTTGTCTGAACTGGAATGATCAAGAAAAGATATATCAGATTTGAAGGTAATCCTAATTCTGCCACTAAAAATGACATTGCTGAAATTGAATCACAAACATCCTATCTCTTTAAACAAACTGTTAAGTCACAAAAAAAAAAAAAAAAAAAAAAAAAAAAAAAAAAAATTAATGACAAATAAACCCATATCATCTACCTCCTCTCCTATCATGCAGACATACTCTTATCTGTGAGCATTCATCTTTGTGTCAAGTTGTTTCTTTTTTTAACTTGGTGTTGGATCCTGCCCAGGATTTGACTTCCCTTTTCCATGAAAAGAATATGATTTTATTTCTGAGAAGTACCAAGTACATTTTGGAATTTTTCTCTCTCTCTCTCTCTTTTTTTTATTTATTTTTTTTAACTAAGATGAATAAAACCAACACTCTCATACTACACTCAGTAGAATATCCTACAAAGTGCCAAAAATTACCTGCATTTATCCTGCTGAAGCATAAAGACAACAAGCATGTACAAACCAAGTTTTTAGGAGGCTTAAAGATCTCAAAAATGTTGTGTATCTTTAAACAAGACAAGGGTAAATAAGGATAAAAATACTACTTTCATTTCATTTATAAGTGGTTCCAGACATTGCAAGTTATGTTGTTGATATGCTGTTATTTTCCTCAGAAAACAGTTACTTCAGTTGCAGCATTGAACTTCAGTATATGGCAATTTGAGCCAAATAACACACAGAGTCTGATGCTTAAATGTCTCTGTTGTCTAGATTTGTTATGTCTTCATCTCTGAGGTATATCAGAATTAATTCTTTTAAGGATTTGTGTTTTACTAGTAGCAGGTTACTAAACCTTTCTTCAAAATTTTGTGGATAAAGCACTCACTTGGCTTTAGATACTCATATATTTTATCTCCAGTTTATAGATGTCAAAACAGTTTTTGCCTAGGTCTCCTCATGAATGCTTTCCATTATTCTCTTCTCCTTTGTTTTACGAATAGTTGAGCAAGTTACACAGACATCTAAGAACAGAACTAAGGGAATTCATCCTTAGTCCTCAAGAGGTCTCTCTTATTTTATGAATTCCTTGTAGATATAAGTCAGTTTGTGGTAGTTATTTGAAATTAATATATTTTCATATATTCAAGTTCTTCTTTAAAACCTCCCAGCTAAGATACCTTTTTAATATTTTTTTCTCCACCAAAATATTCTGAAAACTAATGGAAATCTAAAGGCACGAGCTTGTTTTGATTATCTACTTTAGAGTCCACTCTGGAGGTTCCAATTATTCAATTATTTACCCCTACACTTTCCTTTCTCTTCCTCCTACCCTGTCCCTCCACCAAAAGCTCTTGAATTTCTGTAAATGAAGGAAAAGGTCTTTCTCTGACAACCATATTTTTATAAAGTATGATGCTTTTACTATTCTGCCTTCCCATCTTCCAAGGCCAGCACAGCCTCCTATGTTGCAGGCCTAAAAATCCTAGTTAGAATTTCTAGTGTTTCTACCAAGGAGATATTTGATGATGATAGCTACTGGAACCTGGACATCATATAAGTTCAGCTCCCATTTTTCAAAAATTATGCCAAAACTAATTGTTCTTCAGAGAGACCTGAAAATGCGATTGCCATCTCAGAAAACAGAAGATAGGAAAGAAAAAGAACACAATAGCTATTTAATCTTAGAACACAATAGCTATTTAATTAGAACACAAGCTATTTAATCTAACTTGTTTGAGTCAAACCTCATGATACTCATACCTTCAGTACACTTGACCTTGGTAATACTACAGCTCACTGAGGCGAGCTGCTATTAAAGACAAAGGCTCAGAAGAATCACTGGTGAGAGGAATGAGACCTGAGGTATTCTTTAGCTAACCATTACTGCTATTGCTAGAGAGAAACAAGCTCATGCCAAGGCTCAGTCAGATTTGCTGGGTTTGCTCATATACAGTGGACAGCACTGCTACAGCATTCTGCTTAGAAGGCATTTGAATGAGCTGATTGTTCAGTTTTGGACTACTCTGTGCCTTTCCCATTTGAAGATATGGCCTCCTGTACATACAAACATGTGTTATCACAGCTGGAAAGGAGAATACAGAATCTATAGTGAGGCTATAGAAAGGTGGGGTTCGGTCTCTTCTCCCAAGCACCAAGTGATAAGACAAGAGGAAACGGCCTCAAGTTGCACCAGGGGAGGATTAAGTTGTATCTTCACTGAAAGGGTTGTGAAGCATTGGAACAGGCTCCCCAGGGAAGTGATTGAGTCACCATCCCTGGATGTCTTCAAAAAACACGCAGATATAGTGCTTAGTGACATGGTTTAGTAGTGGACTTGGCAGTGCTAGGTTAAAGGTTGGACTAGCTCATCTTAGAAGTCTTTCCCAAACTTAATGAGTCTATCATTCTATGATCTTCTCATCATCACCACCACAGAATTTCATCCTCCTTTTCGATCTTATAAACAATGATCAAAAAGCTCAGTTAGGTCAACAATGAGTTTGATGAGGGTTTAGGAAAAGAGTTCAGAATTGAAAACACAGACTTTTTGCATTTGTGCAGAAAAGATGGAACTATAAGGTTAGAAATAAGGAACACATGGAGCCTGGGCCAAACAGTGGTTTCCTTCCAATGCCCATAATGAAAGAAGGTTGAACAAACTTCATGAGCAAACCTGAGACAACTCATCTGGGTCTCCAGGATTATCGAGCATCTGCATGCAAGATTTATTTACAAAAAAAAAAAAAAAAAAAAAAAAAAAAAAAAGATTCAATAGTAATCATTATTGTAATATATAAATGAGCCACCTAATACAGACCAAATCCTGCATGTCAGGACTTTATGATTTGTAAAACAATTTTTCTTTTAATAATCTTCTTTATCATTTCACACTTTAATGCATGGAGCCATGCTATGGATGTTTGCAAAAATGAATGAGATAAAGTAAAATAGCAGCAAGAAAGGATAGCCACAGGAGACAGAATTAGATGGGATATGGAGTTTTTTCCTGCTACTTTACAGCCTATTCATACACTTCTGGGGACATAATTTTTTGCTTGATTCAGTTGCATAAACACAGAAATTTAATGTCATTTGTCACCTGGGTACCCTAGAACATACAAGGCTAACAGATGTGATGACACATCTGTGCCAGTCATACACACTTCCGGAGAAGCAGCTGGAGTCCCAGTAGTTTAGGCACATTGCATGGGAAAATGGTTAAAGCTCTTCTCCTGCCTGTACCTCAGTCCCTCTCCAGATAATCTCTGTTCTTACCCTTCTTGCTCTCACAGTGTTGCTGAACAACAAAACCATTAAGGATTAGCAGGTTTTCAGAGCTGGAGGCTCCCCAGTCATCAGTCCCGTTCTGAGAAGTTGGGGAACAAAGGATTTGGTTGATCCTTAAAAGAGGTAAGAGCCAGAGCAGAGACAAGAAAGCAGAAGCTTACTGTAACCTAAACATTAGCAGTCTGTAAATCAGTCCTTCTATTCAGATTTGTGGCTCCTCAAGTCAACTCTTGATCAAGAGTAGAAGAAAGCAAGTATGAACCAACAAAGCTAGTGGACCCGAGATACAAGGATTCCTCCTAGACCCCCCTCCTTGGACATGAACAGGGCATAAGCCAGTTATTGAGGTACAGGAGGATGACAGCTTTCACAGTACATGCTGTGGAGTCAACAGACCTTCAGCAGTCTATGCATGGCCCCTGCTCAAAAAGAAAAGAAAAAAAAATTACCATGGACTAATTCTTCCTTCTCATTCTATTAGCTAATATTTACAGTCTTACTTATCCCATAAAGCCCTGACTACAAAATAACAATTTAGGAGGTCCACAGATTTTTTGTGTTTTGTGTTATGATAAGTCTACAGAGCTACTTGCAATGACATTTATAATACAATATGACATAACACATTTAATTTGTACTAAAAGTCTTTCTGGAAAGTCACTGTTATTTATGCAATAGCACAAATGTTCTTTAATGAACTGAAAAGAAAATTTTGATGGTCTATGAAGAGTTGTACTACATCTGATGTTGTAGCAGATCTTGAAATAAAAACATTTTTAACACTAACTGCTTTTTATGCATATATTTTGTTATAAAAAAATATAAATGAAAGAATCAGGGTAGTCACAAGATACCCCTTTTCTGCTCATAAAAAAAGCTCATCACAGTTGGCAAAAAGCTTTTCTTTGCTTCTGTCATAGCCATGACCTTAACTTTTCTAAAATTCTTTGTCGCAATTAGTCTTGTTTAGATCACTGTTTTTGCTGGGGGATCTTTCTAACTCATTTCTCCTCTCACATGCTATATATTCACCAAAATATCCCACCGTTCTAGGAGGTGACATTTGGAGTTTAACACAAGTACTGCGCAGGACAGTTTTGATAACATTCCAGTAAGCTGCAACTGACTGAACAGCATTCTAAAATCAATTTGGTTCCATTAATCTCTGAAAGTAAGCCATTAAAACTGATCCTATTCCTTGATGGGCAGTAAATACAAACCTTACAATAGTTAATGATCTATTCCTAACGAGGCTGTAAGTTTGATGTGCTCAAGCACCTACTCTCTCAGTCTAGTAAGAGGATCCAGTATGTCACCACATATATGCACTGAGCCAGAAACTGTCCATTTGTTACCCTTTTGGCCATGCTATATTAAGTTTTTCACAGTTGGCTATGGGTAGCACTCTCAACAATGATTTTTATTCCATTTAAGCTTCAGGCTGGGACCTTCAGTAAAACAAATCCTTTTTTGGATTAGAAAATGATGTGACTCCACATATCCAATGAATCAGATATGCCCTCTGCATTATCTTTAGTAGAATCAAAATAACAAGAAGAAAAATAATGTAATAGCAAAAATTAATTGAATTTTCACAGTAGTTATTTACAAACTACGTCCGTCCTCACTTTAATCTTGAGATTTGTCTCCAATCCTGTTCCAGCTGCAACTGATTGCCAACTGACATGTCTTTTAAAGTCTGCCACACTAAATGTTCCAGACCTTAAAAGTACAATAACCACATATAACCCTACCATTCCCAAAGCACCATGTGCCTCATCTATTATTTTAACTTAAAAATTTGATGTTATATCACCAATTGTGACATAGCTCCTCTTGGCAGAGTTATGGAAGTAGGAAAGGCAATTTGCCAGTCATGAAGCTGGGCAAGAGCCATTTTGCACTTAGTACACGACTAAGGACCACTGAAGATTCACTTAATACTGGTCTTCCAGGAACTGTTATATCTGACATCTTTGCTCTTTCCATGCTCCATTCCTCTATGACAATTCTTAATCCTTTACATGGAAAATGGGTTGTCTAGGTATGGTGGTGATGCCTTTCTGGCATTTAGGCATTTCTTCAAAACAGCAGCAGCCTAAATGGCTGTTCAGAGTAGGTTGCCAGCAATTACTACATTTTCTTTTTCCTACATTCTCGAAATTTCATTTAGAGTCAAGGTTGGAATTCCTGCTACTGAACACATTGCAATCTCAGAAACTGGAGAGTCTTCTGCCCTAGCAATTCCATGGTCTGTGCTTCTAGTTGTTTTCTGTTCTCTGCAATTACAAAGAAAAGTATCCAATCAATATATCAGATCAGTGTAGGACTGGATCGGTATTTTACAGTTTTGCATTTAACTTCCACGGAAAGTCAATGACTTTAATGCTTCCCTTAATTTTATTTTTTTTTTTTCCATTTGAATTTTCTACTCATGTCCAGTTTTTCAATAACTTGGAAACCTTTTGTAACTAGTTTATCAACATGTCATAGTTTTCATTCTGCTCATGCATTAAACCTCACCTCACCAAATCACATCCTGTTAGCAGTGGGTACTGAATAGTAAGGCCTGCCTCACTTCCTCAGTGCTGGTTCACAGTGCCACCTACACAAGAGAAGACAATGGGTTTGGAGTATCTAAGGCAGCTTGTCCCACCTGGCCTTCAACAAGGTGAAAGTATCCACCAAAGTGCACAGGGACAATTTGGTTACTACTACCTGAGTCACCAGTGAAAGGTAGGAAGGGGGCCAATTTGTCTCATACCCCACACAGGTCTATTTTATCTGACCTAAAACATGAAGGACACCTGTCTACATGCCTTTTTTCTAGTCTGAACAAAGGCACAGAGAGAGTGGCAAAACCTCCATGGGCTACCAGAAACTCCCATATTTAAGACCACAGTAACACTTGTCACACCACCCTCCTGCTCTTCCCATGAACCGCAATGAATCAAAGTAAACCTTTAAAGTGCCTTCCAGAAGGTCTGAGCACCCATCATAGGGTTGATTATTAAAAGTGCAGATTTCTCTCCTACAAGAGGAGTAGTTGACCATGTTCAACTCCTTATTTCAATTCAACCACAGGAAGAAGTTCCAAATAGAGTACAAGAAGAAGTTACAAATAGAGTGTTTCCAGCTGTCTTGGTCAAAGGTGATGACAGCTTTTTAGATGTGACGTACAAAATATTGACTGATGAGCAAACTTACACTCCCTTTGCATTACCCCCCCCCCCCCCCCCAGTGATATTTATTAGGTAAAATCCCTTTTACCTCTTAATTCAGTCCATTGTACACTACCTGAAAACCCTTTGGTCAATTTAAAACATAATAATAATAATTGAATGTATTTGTATTCCTCTCATAAGCACAACTTTTACCAATATCATACAATATAAGCTCTGTATTTAACCATCTCACTTATGTGTAGGTATAACTTCACTGTAATAGCACACATATGTAACACCTGAAGAGCATAACACCAGAATTTACTTAGTACATTTGAGGGGCTTAGTTTTATCAGAACTGGTTTGCTTGTTTTTCATGAAAAAGTCTTGGCTAAATTACAAAATGAACCTTTGCATTCCAAGTTCTTGTGCTACTCTGAAAAGCAGTACTTGACATTTGTACAGCAGGAAAAGGATTGAATTGCCCACACTGGGGAAAACAAAACAAAACAAACAGCTGAAAGAAAAGCTTATAAACTGCAATAATGCAATGGTGGTCAGAAAAGTCCTTAAATTTGGTATCAGAAATGTAAAATAGGAGAGCTTTCTTAAAAGTGCCATTTTCCAAAAAAGGGCCCTAATTTTTGTGGTAACCAGGACAATTACGTGAAGCTAGCAAGGTTTCTCTGCTACCAGAAGAGGACGTTCTACCTTTATTTGAGCTCTTGCTCCGTGGGAGAAGCCAGCTGTGTGAGAAACCAGATTAGATGATGCGTGCATCCAGGACAACGGGAGGATGCTAGAAGCTTCTTCACCTCTCCTGAATTTTAGGCAGGGATGTGTCAAGATAGGTTTCCAAATTTTCTCGACCCAAATCAAGATCTCTTCCAAATAATCAGCTTTTGCTTGCAGTTCTGTTCACACCCGAGAAAACATTATAAAAACATGCTCTTTACCAAATTGATGGTCCTGAGGTGGCCATCCTTGACACAGGCAACAGCTCCTGCATTAAGAGACAGTACAACGAGGATGGAATAGTAAAATAATAATTAAAAAAAAAAAAAAAGCTTATGCTAGCACAATATTGACACCACAAAATAAATATTCCACACACATATGTACATGTGTATATATGTACGTGTGTTAATAGTACATGGTTAGTACAAGGTTACACTCTAGGATTACTTTTCCTCTTACTCAGTGTTTTGCAGAAATTTCCTCAGAGAACAGCCACTTAATATATTGGGTTATGAAGTTTGTTGTAGCTAGAGCTGTATTAGAGATAGGGAAAAGCCACATATTTTATGTAAATTGAGAGCTAAAACTGAACTTTCAGGAAGTCTGAGATGTTAGGATATAGGGGTGTTTTAAAAGGCTTTATTATTCCAAGTTCAGGGCCAGCTGCAAAGATTGGACTCACATCCAAAAACATATATTAAAATGCATACACTTCTTGGTAGAAAGAAGTTTTAAAACCTGTCAGGCTGAGAACAACACTCTTTTTGTGTGCTGCTTGACAATTCAGTTACAGATCGACCCTATTGTTTTTTTGGTAATTTAAATGTGATTGTTGGCAAAGCAGAAAGGGGTGGGGGAGTAGTACAGGGAGGCACACAGTGAAAGAGAAGAAAGCATTTCTGATTATACAATGTTGTTACACACAAACCCAATATTTAGCATCTAAAAAAAAAAAAAAAAAAAAAAAAAAAAAAAAAAAAACAATAAAAGAAAGAGCAGCTGTTTCTGTGTGATGTCAGGGAACAGGTGTGATACAAATCTCCATACCAGCGCAATCATATTGATCTCCCGATGATGCACGCATGAAGCACATGTGCAAACGTTATCGACCCATCCGGCATCTCATTTCCAGGAATACGGCCTGAAAATGCCCCTTTATAATTGAAAACATTATCAGGATAAACACCGCATTGGCCAATTATGAAAAAAACACAGACAAACTTGGGGAAAAAAAAAAAAAAAAAAAAAAAAAGAGAGAGAGCGAGAGAGAGCAGGAGCAGAGCGGGGAACCTGCGCCCCAGCGGCGCGGTGCCGGGAGCGGGGCGCTCGGTGCGGGGGCGAGCCGAGGCAGCCCCGCCGCTGCCCCCCAGCCTTTTCGGACCCCCGCCGGAGACCGGGACAAGCCCCTTTACCCCAGCTCCCCAGGGGGCGTTGCCCGGGGATGGAGAGGGTTTTGGGGTCCGGCCCCCTGTAGGCACCTTGCGCCTGGGGTCCGTCTCCTGCAGGAGGAGAGGCGGCTTTGGAAAGCTGCCCTTTTCCGCGGGCTGAGGGGTGTTTTGGTATTAATTGTTGATGCCGTCTGCCATTAGAGGGCACTAAGCAACCCTGCATTCAAGCTGCTCCGGCGAGAGAGGAGGGAAAGGCGGGGCGGGGGGGCGTGTGGGGGGAAGAGTGGCACCAATTTGGGAAAAAGATTAAAAAGGATGTGGAGTCCCGGAGCTTCTGAAGTACTCAAAATGCCCGGGCGCTGCTCAGGACGATGATCATAATAATAACAAAAAAAAAAAAAAAAAAAATGCAGCGAGGTCAATCATTTACCAGTCTGCTTCTTAATGCGTGTGACTGCAGGTGGTACCGGGGGACATTGTGATTCATGCCCACTTTCAAAGCGGGACCCGGGCCCGGGCTGAGGCACCCAAACAACTGTCTTCTAATATTAGCACGGCTGTATTTCTGGATCTATTATAGTCTGTCCAGACAGATCCCATTGTAATGGGATCTTTTATTAAAAGATTAGCACTATCTCCTGCAGTTGGTGGAAAAAAATCTGTTATCGCTGAGTTATTTGCAGTTGTGGGGAGGGGGCGGGCGGTGGGGGGGGCCGAGGGGCGGGCGCGGAAGGAGGGCTGCGGGGAGGGCCGGCGGAGGGCGCGGGCGGCCGCGGTGCACCGGCCCCTGACCCGGCACTGTCCGGGCATTCCTGTCTGCATACTTCGCAGTCTGTTGTGCTTTGGTGGCTCAGAAAAGCGAAAGAATCGAAATTAAAAAGGCAGCTTTTGAATAAACAATGCCATTTTCCGTTAAGTAATCGTTTTGTATAAAAGGAAATATCGCCTACTCAGTTTCATTCAACGGTGCCAAAAAATGTTATAAATGAGAGACCGCCAACTTTTCTAAGGGGAGAATAATGCCAGACTGTGCTTAATAAACTAGTGCCCTAGAAGTTCATTATCGATGTTGCAATCCTTTCTGATTCTGAAAGGAGACCGCCTACGTCGCCCCCATTCCCGTCTCGTCCTCCCGGGCTCCCAGTGAAAAAGGCTGTCACTTGGGCAGAGCCCTAGGTATTAAACTTTTATTCGGTTCCTTGCTGGTTTTTTTTTTTTTCCTCTTTATTTATTTATTTTTTTTTTTGGTCCGGGGTTGGTCGCTTGGTTGGCCGGGGCTTTTCTTCGGGGGCCGAGCAGTGTGTGCGCGCCGCTGCGGGCACCGGGGGCTGCGGAGCGCGGATGGGGAAGGCTGGGGAAAGCAGCGCGGCGGGGGGAAGCTCCGCGGAGCAGGGCGCGGAGCGGAGCACCCCCGGGCAGCGGAGCCCCCTCGGGGGATCAGCGCAGCCCCCTGGACCCCCAGCCCCGCTCCCTGCGCCGCGAGCCCCGTGGGTCGCCAAAACCCCCCGGGTGCGCGGCGCGGGTCCCCAGGGCTTTGCGCTGCCCCCCGCGGGTGCGGAGTTTGCGCGGGTGCGCGCCCGGGGCGTGGGGGTGCGCGCCCGGGGGGGTGCGCGCCCGTGTGTGTGCGTGCACCTAAAGCAGATAATTGGAGAGGGTTTCCAGAAGGTGGAAAATGTCACCTGATTCACACTGAACTTTTTAAATCTCCCCACCCCCGAGCAGACACACACACACATTAGGAGACCGCCCACCGCAGACAGCTAAGACCCCCGTATAGATTTAAAGAGAGACTGCATTCAGAGCCTGACGTTCATTCAATAGAGCGATCATAAGCAGGCTGGCTAGTGCTCGCTCCCTCTCCCTACTCCCCCTCACTCTGTTTCTGTGTCTCTCTCACTCCGTGCTACGCTGAGGATGTTAAATCAGAGGATCCACCCGGGCATGCTCTTACTCCTGATGTTTCTCTGCCACTTCATGGAAGACCACACAGCGCAGGGTAAGACCGGATTGTTTATTCGTAGATGCGTTTTATTGCTGTTGTTGTTGTTATTATTACTGTAATTTTCCGTCTTTCGGGCGCTGTTTAGTTCGCTGCGGTGTTAAACGCCTCTCTCCAAGGTCCAACAGGAAAGAAGTTAACTGTGGGCATGGGGCTGCTTTGTACCGAGGCACAGAGGTGTCATTTAGGTTGCTTTTTGATCGGATCTTCACCCCGCTCTGCACAGGCACAGAGGACAGATGAGGATGTTTCTTGGTATTTTTGTTATTATGCAGCATGAATGAAGAGCAGCATCGTGGGGGAACTTTTCCTAGGCTCGGATCCCGAATGAGTGCTCAAAGTTTGTTGGTAATTTAGCTCAGATTCTTATCTCGCCCGCCTGACAGAAGGAGAGGTGATGATGGGGAGCCCCACAATTACAGCTGACACTTTCAGAAACCAATAGTGGTCATTTTCCGGACATTCCTTTAATATTAGGATTTCCTCCTTACCCCCCTCCCTCCCATAGTGAGTGTGTGTGTATGTGAGTGAATGTTAACGTGCTGTAAATTCTCCTGCGCTGAGCAGTATGCTTCAGTGAATTTGATTTTTTTTTTTTTCTTCTCGCGAACAAAACAGCCCCGAACCTGGTATTGACATCTCTTAAGAGCCCTCTTTCGACACAAGGGAATATTGATTTTTAGTTTGGGGGCTTTTTACCCCTTATCTTGACCGTGTGACACCCACAACCTGGATGTCTTACCGTTGCTTGTTTTACCATTTTTCTTCCATTTTTTCCCCCACGCCCCTGAGCTAGAGCAGAAGTTAATCTAACGTAGGCAACTGTAAGACGCAAAACTTTTTTTTTTTTTTTTTTTTTTTTTTTAGGGCGTTGTTTGTTCTGTGATTTTTGGCAGAGGGGTGGGGAGGGGGACACGACACGACACGTCCCCCCCCACCCCGCGACATCCCGGCTGGCCGATCCTGACCCCTCGCTCCGGTACGTTCCCATCGGAGTAAGGAGGCAGGATCGAGCCCTCGCTGGATGAGCACCAGAATCAATTGGTATCGAGTCGCTGGAGAAGTCACACTGGTTATTCACGAGAGGCTCATCACAACCAAAACTCTCCAGCTAAAGTAGGGGGAGTTGCTTGGACTAATGTTCTTGGCGTGACTCCACGAATAACAGGGATACTAGTAAAAAAAAAAAAAAAAAAAAAAAAAAAAAAACAAACTCTATCCGGTTTAAGGACAGTGTACTTTCCTCTGCAATCCTTGCCGGAGAGACGACACCTCCAACTTTTCCAGTTGGATCGATTTTGAAAACTCCGTAGGGACCTCCTCCTCTGTGTGCCCTTGCGTTGTGTGTACTTTGCTCACTTTTTTTTTTTTTTTTTTTTTTTTTTTTTGAGCTCTGCTGACTTATTTTAGTAAAGGGAAGACGTTTGTTAATAGCAGCAGCGAAATGTGGAGATTTCGAAAGACTTCGCTAACAGCGAATGTTCCCAGTCCGTGCGGATTGCAAAATGGGCTGGGGCTGCAACTGCGTGCGGCACTAAAACAATGCTGCTGGGCAGCCGCCGTCAGGAGGAGAGGGCAGGGGGAGGAGGGAGGAATTTGCAAGCGCGATTTTCTTTTTATTCCCTTTTAAATGCACATCCTTTTCAAGCCTCTGTCACGTGCCGGCAGGGCTCCTTCTGCTCTACATATGGAATAAATATCTCGGAAAACTGCCTCGTCCTGTTTTGATCCGGTCTTTTTCTTTCAGTCTCCTTTAATTATTATTTTATTATTATTGTTATTAGTAGTATTATTATTGTTATTATATTTAACCGCGGTCCCAAGCGGGCCGGGGTAGCTGCAGGTTACGAAAGGGGGCAAATTAAAGCAGCCGCAGCGGCCAAAGTCGGGGGCGCCCGGGGCGCAGCACGCGTTGTGCCCCGGGGGTGGCGGTCACTGAAGGCGTGCGGGTGTCCCCCCCCCCTGTCCCTCCGCAGCTGGGAACTGCTGGCTCCGGCAGGCGAGGAACGGCCGCTGCCAGGTCCTCTACAAGACCGACCTCAGCAAGGAGGAGTGCTGCAAGAGCGGCCGCCTGACAACCTCGTGGACGGAGGAGGATGTCAACGACAACACGCTCTTCAAGTGGATGATTTTTAATGGGGGAGCCCCAAACTGCATCCCCTGCAAAGGTGAGGAGGGCCCTGCCAGGCACATAGGCCTGCACAGTGGGTTGGGGGAGGCAGGGGGCTCCAGGAAAACCATGCTGCCCCAGGGGGACCCCCTTTTTCCTCGACCATGCAGAGGGGTTGAGGGGAGGGAGTCCCCCACGTCCCTATCCTTGCAGGCTGGGGGATTTCCCTTGCCTTCCCTTCCCCACGTGGGTGTGGGGGTGTGGGGAGGTGTGTTCGCTGTGTGCCCTGGGGTCACAGCGTGTTTTTGTTCTCTGAGCGATTTTGGCACCAAGTCTGTCCCGCATGCTGGTTACTGAAGGGGTGCCTCTTTCCTTCCGTCAGAAACGTGTGAGAATGTGGACTGTGGACCCGGGAAGAAATGTAAAATGAACAAGAAGAACAAACCTCGGTGTGTTTGTGCTCCGGATTGCTCTAATATCACTTGGAAGGGCCCCGTGTGTGGCTTAGATGGGAAAACCTACAGGAACGAGTGTGCCCTTCTCAAAGCCAGATGTAAAGAACAGCCCGAACTTGAAGTCCAGTATCAGGGCAAATGCAAAAGTAGGTTTGCAAATCTCATCTGATCTCCCTCAAATGCCAAAGGGTGTGTTTCTGAGTGTAGGGAGGAGGAGCTGACGTACTTCCCCAGTGTAACCAGAGTGATGTTGCAAGTGCTGGGAGACAGTAACTAACCCATGCTCAGCAGACCAGGACCTAGCTGGACTGAGAGTTCCCCAGGGTCTAGCAGCACTTACGTCCCACCAGCTCCCCTAAGATGGGAAAGTCCCCTACAGCAGCCCTTAAATGAGGATTGCTGCTGAATGCTTTAACTGATCATTTGTTTCATTGTGTCACGCATTTGCTTCTCACTGGGGTGCTGGGCTCCCCTAATTAATCACTCTGTTTCTGTCTTTATTTCAGAGACCTGTAGGGATGTCTTATGTCCGGGCAGTTCCACATGCGTGGTGGATCAAACTAACAACGCCTACTGTGTGACGTGTAATCGAATTTGCCCTGAGCCTACCTCCCCTGAGCAATATCTCTGCGGGAATGACGGCATAACTTACGCCAGTGCCTGCCACCTGAGGAAAGCCACCTGCTTGCTGGGCAGATCCATTGGATTAGCCTACGAAGGAAAATGCATCAGTAAGTATCTCAGCCGGACTGATAAGAATGGAGGGAACAGAACTTGCAGTCTCAGCTGCTTGGGGGTATTGTGGATGTGTATCGGTGGGTGCGTGAGTGCGTGAATGGATGGATGGGGTTTGTGCTGGGAAGCAGGAGAGATTCCAAGCACCCTGGGTTTGTGTTCCCCTCCAGGACAAAGCAGAGCTAGAGCGTGCTTTGCACCAGCAAAGATTGTAAAAGGGGTGAGGGAGTAAAGGGTGTGATCCTGCTCCTCTTGCTGTCACTGTGGGTGCTGACATTAGTGTCCAAGGGAGAAGTACCCACCATTAAATAAATGATGACATGGTTAAGGCATAACAAGGTCTCGATATTCAGTGGATCTGGATTCCTGGAAACAATTGTCTTGGCAAAGCTTGCGTTAACTTAATTGGAAACATCTGATCACTTTTTCCTCTTCAAAAATATTGCAGAGTTTGGAGACAGTTGGTGGGTGAAGATAGGAAAATAATCTCAGTGCATCCTGACATTTTGTGTTGTAATTCCCAGAAAGGAGCGGTAGTGAAGCATGTTACGAGGAAGCACCTTGCAGCCTCTGCTCCCCCAAACTGCTGGAGGGATGCCGGGGAATCTCAGACAGATTTTAGTTGGCATAGGTTGAGGTGAATTCCCCCTCCAATCTTGTAGGAAACAGCTCTATGAGAGTTAGTGTAAAAATAATTGATTTAGAAATGCTGAATGTGTTGGCAAATTCTCCACTTACCACTAATTTGGGGAGCTGAATTGCCACTGACATCAAACGGAGCAGGAAGGTCATGTGCGATATAGGCAAATGTAATTATGTATTCCCAGGGCCAAGCTCTACTGGCACGGCTGTCTTTCCTCCCCCACGTACAGACAGGCAAACATGTCCAAGGGACTACTTGCTTAAAAACAGCAAACATCACCCCATCTACAGCATCTGAGCTCTGTCTATTCACAGTTCATTGGGAAGAAAAGGAGTTTGGGGTTGTTTGGGTTTGCTTTTTTTTTTTTTTTTTTCTCCTTTGTCTTTTCACTTACCTCTAGTATCTTGTGTATATTTTTAGAAGCAAAGTCCTGTGAAGACATTCAGTGCAGTGCTGGGAAGAAGTGCTTGTGGGATTTTAAGGTTGGCAGAGGTCGGTGCGCCCTCTGTGATGAGCTCTGCCCTGAAAGCAAGTCAGACGAGGCAGTCTGTGCCAGCGATAACACAACTTACCCAAGCGAGTGTGCCATGAAAGAGGCAGCCTGCTCCATGGGTGTGCTTCTAGAAGTAAAGCACTCTGGATCTTGCAATTGTAAGTGAGATTTTTAACTCTGCAGACACTTAAGGCTTCTGAAGGCAATCCCTAGGTAACAAAGACTTACGCCTTTAAACCTAAGAAAGCTTAATTTAGAGATTCAAGATACGGCACATGTGCCATACAAGTATGTATGTATCACGCACACGCTTTGGTTACTGATGAAATGCAATAGATGTCCAGCAACCAGCTGACTTTCAAGTTGGGGTTTTGGGGATATTCTGAGAACAAATTGTTTTCTCAGAAACGGGTTGCCCTAGGAGCATACTTTTAGCAATTTTTCCTGATTTGTCTGCTCTCGTGTGCTTCGCTGATTGCTTTATTAACACTCGGATAAACTCTTAACTCTGTCCAAATGAACGAGCCTGATGGTAGCACATGGGCACCTGGCTTGGCACAGTTGCCTCTACTAACTCTGAATGAAGGACACAAAGCAGTTAAACCTAGAACACAAGAGCGCTTTTTATTTGATTTCAGGAGTCTGCCAATAAAACCTGAGCCATTGATTCTTCAGAACTTTCTGCAGTTATGACTTCATAGATTATGTATAAAAAACCTTATTGCATAACAGCAGATGCCAAAGAGCATCTCACTACAAGTCGCATAAAATGCAACGCTGTATTATGGCTGTTCAGAGGGCTTTGAAAACATGCACTGAGCTGCTTCTGCGCTGTTGTTGTCCTTATTTAAACAACAGCTCCCCTGTATTCCCCCATCTAGCCATTAATGAAGACCCAGAGGAAGAAGAGGAAGATGAAGACCAGGACTACAGCTTTCCTATATCTTCCATTCTAGAGTGGTAAAACCTCCATCACTATTGGAACAGCCATTGGGCACGAAATCAATGTCCATACTGTAAATAAGTGTATGCTTATTTATTTTGGGGAGAAAAAAAGTATACATATAGTTGAGTCTCGTAGACATTTATTTATACTGTGTCATGTTTTATAATTTATACATAAAATGTCTGGTTGACTGTACACCTTGTTTTTTGAAGAAATTTATTCGTTACGGGAAGAGCAGTGTTATTTATTGTGAGGTCTCTTGCTTGTAAAGTAAAGCTTTTCTTTTTTTCTTGTAAACTATAAAAGTCCATTCCTTAGAGCTTACCCACATGATCTCATCTCTTTGTTTCACTGAAGTTAACTTTTTTCCACTTTAACAAACTTGCATGTCGGTTTCTGTTATGTTTATTTATTGGATTTTCTTCTTGCCGGTCCTGTACATAAAAGATCCCTCGGGTTTTTGTTTACAAGGAATCTTGACTGACCAAAAGGCATTGTAACTGACTTAAATATACTTCCAGGGTGCAGTGAGGCGGTCTTTAAGGAAACCTCTTCCACTTCACTTTTCTCTGCTTCTGATCAGATCACGTACTGACGTGATCTCAATGCGCTGAGCATTTATACTGTACTATAAGAATTCCGGACCCAAAGAAATCGGATTATGAAGGTTGTTAATAGCTACAGGGCTAACTGTAATAAGAATAAAGTTTTATTTTATTTTTATTGTTTTACTTTTTGTAACATGCATAAATGTTTTACCAGGTGTTTCCTTTAAGATGGTCTTGCAGTACCACTTTCAAAGTTTTGTTTCCCAATCAGTGTGTCACTAAAAGTTTTATCAAAGCTTTATCAGTTCAAGTTTCTTGCTTTTCATAATACTTTTTTTCTGATGCAATTTTATATTTTCAAACATGGCGAGTTAAATATAAATTCATTTAAATATATAGTTTTGTACTTTTCTACCATGTAAATGTGCAATGTATATAAAAGTTATAATGTGTATTTGTAAATAAATGATGAGTGAAAAAATAAAAAATGGAATTTTCCCTAGATGCAGTCCTTGTTTTTTTGCTTCTAAAGGGTTCTGGTGCGGAGGAGATGTACTGGTAGTCAGGGGAAAGGAGGCTTGTGTCTGACTTCGCACTGAAACACACTGGTTAAGGCAAAAGCTTTCAGCTGACATTAATTCAAGAAACCGTTCTTTTCAGACAGAAGCAACATCTCCAGTCTGTTGATGTTACTTCATTTTAAATCCAAGTACTCTGACGGATGGGAAGAGATTCAGCATTTTTGTTTCCCTCTCCATCCTGAGAATAAAACGTCTGTCATTTCTTGGACATCTTTAATTTGCACATTTCTAGGACGTTTCGAACACACATTTGAGTTTATGTTAAGCTTCAGATCCATGTTAGTGAGGTTATTGTATCATAATTTTAGATGAATAATAGAAAGGGCAAATGATGAACTTATTGCTCAAATGCAAGACAGGTAACAGTGCAACAGACGAAGAAAAAAAAAAAAAGATGCATCAAACAGCACATTGTCACTTGGAAATTCTTTGCTCCCAAGAGGAGGGTTAATTCATAAACTGTTTAATTCTGAACCAATCTTCAGATTGGACACTTTTATTGTCCAAGACTCAGTGTCCAGTGAACTCAGAGGAAAGGTATCAGCCAGCCATAGGCACAGTAGGGATCAAAATCTTGTTTTATGCTACCGGGGTTATGCTGTTCTCCCAAACAAGGCTCTACTTATCAAAAATTCTCCACTGTACTGCACAAAGCTTAAAAAGGTACCAAGCACCTTCTTCAGTAGCATTTAAGCAGTTTGCTGAGTTGAGGTTTCAGAGCGGAAATTGACTTACCCGGTTTGTTTGAATACAAATCGTATTTAAAGCCTGTTCCTGCTATAGTCTTCTGTGTATTTCTTACTATACAGTAAACTGTAATTTGTTATGGATTGTTTAGCATTATCCAAAGCAAATATAATTTATTCATCTATGAACACATAAAGACTACAGGCGTGCATTTATAATATTGTATTCAAAATAATAGCAAAAAAATTCTTCCCTTCCTCCTTCCGTTGCTTCGTTTAGACAAGTAATCTCTTTGGAAGGAAGTGCACAGTGAAAGGAGCAAAGTGAGCAGGATTTTAGTCTCCTGAGGGCAACAACCCAGAATAAAGGAGAATGGGGGCTGGGAAAATAGAGGGATGGAAACAGACCCTATCGGAAAATCTCCTGATGAACTAATAAACACATGACAATGAAATAGAGAGGAAATGTTTAATAGATGTGGCGAGTACAAGGGGAGAGTTTTCTCAACTTAAGATAGGTGCCAGCTACCTCATTTCCAACAAAACGACAACATTAAAAGGCTGCTTTTAATTGTAAATATATTTACATGTCTTACTGTAGCAGAGCAGGATTTCTGGGTTCTAATTTTGCGTCCTGCTTCACAAAGTCACAGCCAAATTCAAAAAAGCATCAAAAATGCCAGGAAATGTACATACACTTATGTATGTACATGTACACGAAACAGTCACACAAAATAAATAAATAAATAAAACTACATCAGGGTTTTGCTGATAAAATTATCTAAAAGTTCTGCCATGGCTTTTCCCATCACTACTGCTATTTCCATGCAGCTGAAAACCTCAAAACCTACCTTGCACCAAAGCCTTCCTGTGGTGTACAGGTGAGGCATCTCCCAAGAGGCTTCATGAGGTAGGTGCCTTTTGAGCATATCTAACAGACACCAACCTCAGCATCAGGCATGATGGCCCCAGAGCCTTTCTCCTAGAAACACATCCAGAGGTAGTGGCAGCACAGCTGCCAACATTTTACATAATATCATACTTGGAGATAAGGTGCTTGCTGATGAAGTGGGAGATGCAGGTTCATCGCCAGTCTCATCCTGAGGAGATCTTTCCCACATCTCCCAAGAGCACATCCACCAGCAGCTCAAGGTGAAGCTCAGAGAACTGTCTGTCATGCCTCCTGAAGCCATGCTTCTGTGTCAGAGAGGAAACAAGATTATTTGAGAGAGGATAATTTGCAACCCTAATAGGTGCTTCTTTTGAAGAGGAAGTCTTGGGTTCTTGCCCCAGGGGCTGCCTACACGTTTTGCATTTGTAATTGAGTAACATACATAAATAATGCTTGGAGCAGGGGACAGAATCCAGGTTGCCTCCCCTTTTCCTTCCCCTAGTATGTAAGTGCCTCCGTCCTTGAGCTATGAAATCATGTTTAACCCTCTGTATAAATCAAGATTACAAATATCACATCTCTTTCTACACTGAGTCATAGTTACAGCATGAGAGGCTTTGGTTTTTCCTTTTCTCTCCTCCAGACTTGTATGTAAGGAACTTCCTGGGAAGTGGAAATGTGATCTTAATTCCCTCATGCTAAGGAAGGTGCTGAATCTGTATTTTTTTTTTTTTTTTTCTAATTCCTTTCCTTTCTGAGGGTTTCAAGAAGGTGGTTTCCAGCTCTGAAACCGTCTTGCACAAGCTCCTAAATCCAGACGAGAAATAAATTTTCAGGAATATCTTTCTCTTCAGTGTTTTCTATCAGCTGGCATATGTATTCCCCTTGCTGTAAATCATATTGCTGAAACTCCTAGTGAACTCTTAGTTCACTATGGCATGTACTAATGTCAGGCCTCGAACTACATTCACAAATGCAGGCGCTTAAATGTCAAAGAGTATATGTTTGAAAACAGAAACCCATGCTCTGGCTCTTAAGCAAAATCAGCTTAATTCCAAGAGACTCGGTTTGAGGCATTTGAATGATAAGAATATTGCTTCTAAAGCCCTGGTTCCCAAACCTATTCATCCATGCAATATATGCAAGCGAGTGTAGACAATTTTGATCACACTCAAAAGCATTCCTGATAGCTATGTTCATACGATAGACTTAAGAACAATATAACGGATCTCTTTTGCACCTTTTACCTCTTTGCTTGCTTTCTGCCTGCTAATGTACCTCACCTAAAACCACATTCCAAGCCCCTCAGCAAATTTCAAACAGCTGCCTTTTTTTTTTTTTTTTTTTTATTACATAAAAATGTTTCCTTCTTTCCCTCCAAATGGGAATCAGGTGAAATTAAATTTCAGTATGCAGTGCTGTTCTCTAGGCAGTGACATTTTACTATATAATGAATCATCAGCACAGAAACATCTGTATCTTATCCTTTTGAAGAACTAGGATTCCATGCTTTCTGGTGAAGCAAAGCATTTGTACATAGACCAAGAGGTTCACAAGCTATCAGATTTTAAATTCATAACTCCCTGAACATAAGGCAATTACTCCTTTTCTTCATTTGTTTGATATTTCTGTAATTCCAAGGCCTGCCTGACCCATTGCAGCAGCATGAATTTTGCAGGTAGAGGTATGTGAAAAATAGTTAACTCAGAAGTTAACTATGTATTTATTTAAGATAGGTGTAAATAAATAATGGACTTTAGGGTCTGAATTTTGCTGATGCTCATTTGGGATTATCTGTATAATTCAGTTAGATTACTCTTAAGAAATATGGCCAATGAAATTATCATGCAGTGGAGCAATATAATATAATATAATTTGAAATGAAGATGAGAGCCATTGTATTCAGCTTAGAGACTGATTTGGAGTTGAAACATGTACAGTTCATTTTCCTCTGATTTATAGGTACCTTCTTATGATCTCTTAAACTTTAAATGGATTTGTTCAACTTTGCTTTTGGATTGAAGAGCACTATTGTGTCAGAAAACTGAAAAGAAACTCTGGACGGTGATAACAGCTTATCAGACTTACTAGATGCAGTTACAGGATAAGGAATTTACCAAAGTGGTCCACTGTAGATCAGAATGCCTGAAGGCTGCTGGATTTCCACCTGTGCAAATCAGCAACAGCATGAGAGCCTCTCAGTGCTTCCCGTGAGGTCTATAGATAGTTGGAACTCCCCAAAACTGAAATCACTGCATTCCCATGGAAGAGTTAAATTTTACTAACCTGCTTTTAAAGATTTTTGAAATATTTTTAAATTAATGTTGAAACCTTTCTTGATGGTATGTTAGATGTACACAACAAAAACATTTAAAAACAAAACAAAACAATATTTTCCTCTGTAGCAGGATTGTATGCCAAAATACAGTTTTACATAAGTTCTAATATATTTTTCAAGATCCCTTAGCAGCTTGGAATGCTGTTATTCAGATAACAACATTCCTATCAGTCTTTTGGTGAGCTTCATGTTATTTACTCTTATTTTTTTTTTTAAGTTTTTTACTCTTAAGTTTTTTTTTCTTAAGCACTTCTAATTTTAAGAGTCACCTGGAACTACAAGGATGATGTTGATAAATGGCCATTGTTAGAAACTCGTAGAAGGTACTAATATGAGCTACCATTTGATTTTTTGAATTAGAATCACAGAATCACAGAATTGTAGGGGTTAGAACGGACCTTGAGAGACCATCGGGTCCAACCCCCCTGCCAATGCAGGTTCCCTAGAGCAGGCTGCCCAGGTAGGTGTCCAGATGAACCTTGAGTATCTCCAGAGAAGGATACTCCACAACCTCCCTGGGCAGCCTGTTCCAGTGCTCCGTCACCCTCACCATGAAGAAATTCTTTTGCATGTTGGTGAGGAACTTCCCGTGATCCATTTTGTGGCCATTGTCCCTTATCCTGTCCCCACAAACCACTGAAAAGAGGTTGGCCAAATCCCTCTGTCTCCAATACTTCAGGTATTTATACACATTGATAAGATCCCTAAGCATTGCTGAAAGAAGTCATATGGCAAGACACATAGATAAAGAAGATAGGTAGTTATGCAAATCCTTAGCCAACATGGAAGAAAGCGTGACTGAGGACAAGAGAGCTCAGCAGAGGCCCACCAGGATGCTCAGGAACTGGAGCACCTGCTCTAAGAGGGAAGCCTGGCAGATGGGGCTGCTTCTGCCTGGAGAAAGGAAGGGCTTGGGGGCAGCCTTCTACCTGCAAGAAGGTCATGGAGAAGATGGAGGGAAGATCTCCACAGCAGTGCATGGTGGCAGGACAAGAGACAACAGGAACAAGATGAAACAAGAGAAGTTCATACTGGGTATAAAGGAAGCTTTTTTCCCCATGAGGACAATCCAGCAGATGATCTCCTGACACCCCTTCCAACCTGAATTATCCTCTGATCCTATGAAGAGATAAGTCCATCCATTTTTAAGTATTACAGATTCCAGAGCCAGAAAGGAATGTCCAGTTTAAACAATTCCCTAAAGAAACATTTATGGGACCATATCACCACAGCTGCTGAATGCAATCGTCAGGAGGAACATAGAGTGTTCCTTCTTTAATATGTCTTTCCCTTACACAATCCTTAAGTGATCCTAAAATTCCTCATAAATGCTATTTTCCCATTGATTTTGGTGAAACTTTTTGCTGTGCAAGGAGTGCAGTACCTATTCACTAGAATGTTCATTCTATATGGAGTAGAATACATAGCGGAGAAAAGGCAAGCAAATGCATAAAAGTTTCTCTCTGTATTTCTCAGTGAAAAAAAAGTAAATAAGATGAAAGAGTGAAGTAGTTAAAATGTGACTTTAAACTATTGTATTGTTCAGATTGCAATATTTTTTTAGGATTGACAATAATTCTCAAAGAGACAATAACAAGTACAAGCTAGATTGGTCAAGACAGCAAGGAAAGCAAAAAAAACCCTAAGGCAAGACACTTGGAAAAATAATGGATAATGCCCACTGGAGCAACTAAAAAGAGCCCTGCAGGGAAGTTTCCCATAATCTTTTCCCACATACAGATGGTTTAGTTGGAGCAATTCAAATCCTTGTTTCAAATGGTGACTCCACCAAAAAAACTGCAAAAAGTCTAAAATGCTTGGCATAAAGATACACAAATATTGAGTACTTCCACATTTGGACTCAAACTTCAGAGAAATTATTTTTCATTCATTTTATGGGAAACGAAAATGGACTCAGTCTATCTTTCTAACGATACAGACATGGAGCTCCAAATTTAAGCAGCCCACAAACTTGAGAGTCGCACTTCCCAACCCAGCATGCCTGGAAGCTGTGACAATTCATTTATTAATCTCCCCGGCAGTCTCCATTTACGGGCTCTGATGGAACTTCAGCCTTAATTGAAAGGCACTTGCCACTGTCAGCAACCTAGCAAGCAGCACCACATGTGCTGACGGGGTGAAACCCAGCCAGGGCCCACAGCAGAAGCCCTCATTTCCTATCTGGAAGAAAGTCCTGGCCAGGATCTGAAGTGTTTAGTTGCAGCCAGTGTACAGCAAAGGTAGCACAACAGCTAGGCTTGGGGACATACAATGTCTTCATTTGGATATATTTCACAAACATGCTGCAAGTTAGTAAATAACTGGTTATCTTACACTTCAAAAAATATGTGCTTAGCAGTATGCACTGCTCTTGGTATTATTACCATTTTGTCTGTAAATGCAGACTAGGTGATTGCAGTGCCATTGTGGACCCAGGTATTCAAATACATACTTAGGGCCTTATATACATTTGGAAATAGGTCTTACTCACTACCTGAGGTCTCCTCATTACTCAGTCACTCAGGATCCAGATAACTCTTTTCTGAAAAATAAATAAACAATATACATATATATGTATATATATATATATGAGAGTTTCCTGCTTGATAAGATTTTTTTTTTCTTTTTTCTTTTTCTTTTTTTTTTTTCTGGAGAATAAGATATTCCATATGGAAAACTGGGAGAAACAGAAAAATGTCATAGCAAGGGGAAAAAGAAAAAGGAAAAAAAAAAAATAATAAGAAGGGCAGAGTAAAGATCCCAGGAAAACAGCATAAGACTGAAGAGTTATTTCTCTCTAAATGCCAACAACGCTAAAAGTTGTACTTGAATAACTGCACAAAAAAAGCCAATTTATCAGCCCCTCAGATGTATAAGTAATGCTGTGAATGCTGAAGTGCCATCTACTGGTATGTCCTGTATTAACTAACGACATTCCTTGGAGCCCACCATGGGACACATGAAACTGAAGCTTCATCTTTTTTGCTGCCACTGGCTTTTTGGTAATTGTGAGTAATAGCTCTTGCCAGAACAGTGTGCTAGTCTCCCCACTGTGAAAAAAGGATATTAAGATTTCATAAGTTGTGGGATTTCACATCCCATGCAAAGCTTTTTGAGATATAATGGTAGAAAGTTCTGCAAGAGAAGTAGGAACTCCTATAGAACCATCTCCTTGTCCAAACATGGCACACCTGTAGAAAAGGTTAAAAAATGAAGTGGGAGACACAGAAGGAAAGGAGAACAGAATACATCAGAGGAAGATGAAGGGAGAAGAGGGTAAAGACCAGTAGGAGTTAAGCAGGAGGAGAGTTGATAGAACACACTGTAAGTGATTAATTGGTAAGGACAATACAATTTACACTGCAGTTTTAGCAGATGTGTATGTGTTGTTCCAGCTGTGGGAACAACAGACTCTCCAGATCTTGTTTCTGACACGCAATAACTGTGAACTCCATTATGTGCAATAATAAATCTAAGCAGCACCTCCAACATATGAATGAGAAAGAAAAAGAAGGTCTTATTTTCAGAAGTGTTAGCACATATTTGTCAACACCCAATTCAGCTAAATAGCACAAAGGAAGACTACAAGACAATGGTAACCCATACCCAAAGCAGTGTGTGAGCTTGCAAGTAGATACACATTTTTGAAAATCTGACCCATGTTTAATAGGTAAGGCCTCCAGGGATGGCAGACTGTGCAGGGTCTTGGGTAGCCTGGATGGGTTTGTTTTGCTGATGTATTTACTGGCTGGTATGTTAATTTTTTCAATGTGTTATAGAGCAGTTCCCAAGTTAGGGTCATGACCCCACTTGGGGCCCACAAGCCTGGAAGTGAAAATGAAAGTGGGGTTGTGACCCTGGAAGTAGGGTTGCTAAGGGAAAACTTTGGGAAGCCCTGATGTTGTGCTACTAGGTGAGACCCCTATGTGGATGGTGAGTTTAATCACTGACGAGGGATAAAGTTTTTAACAATGCCTATATTTCTCACAGACTTTCTGACTGATTTACTGCCGGATTCAAGTACAGGTCTCAGGTACCTTAAGAATGATTTGAGAATTAAATTCAGAATTGTACGTGCTACACCTTGAAAAGATCAGGCCGGTAAGTACAGACCCACCGTTTCCTTTAAAACATCCATTGGTCGCAGTAGTCTACTGATCAGAGCATTTCCCTGACAATCCCTGGCTTGAAGAAATCACACCCATCACACCAAAATCTGCCATTTTTCAGAAGGGTGATCACCACCAGAGTATCACTGTGGGATGCAGCTAAACTTACAGATTTTTACCTAACTCTGCAGTGTGACCAGAGGAGGTGGGGGTTGTCCCTCCCACACAACCTGCATTATTTTGGGGCATGGAAAGAGTATATTTCATGGTAGAACTGGAGAGTATTCCTGACTTTCATCTAATGAAATATTTTGTAGCTATTAATAGAACAATTGTGATCTGTAGCATGCCATTTCAGTAAGCGAAGAGACATTAACAGCTGATTTTTGGCAGTGACATGTGTCTATTTCTCATTTATTAGTAAATTGTATTGATTTATACCAGGATTAATTATTGATGCAAATATTTCACCCATATTTTTTCTGTCACAAGCAGGGGAAAAAATGCATGGCTGTGAATAATCCATACAATGGTTTATGAAGCCCAAATTCCTCTGAGGGTATCAGATATCCACCTGGTGTCCCTTAGTGCTGGATTTCACATTTAGATTTCTGAATTAACAGATGTGTACAGTCACATACAGGCAGAAAGCTCCTTCTTGATGCAACATCTGAGGAGGCACGTGAGCACTGTTTATTTTAACTAAATTGTGGGATATCTTGTGCTTGTGAAATTTGGTCCAAATCTACTCATTTCAAAATGTTATTAACCAGTGTTCTACAGTGAGCTCAACTTCTAAATTTTAGTTCATAAAGCACATCTGAAAGAGGATAAGTGTACATACTGTAATATGGATCCAAAACCAAAATAGCCACAATTTTGAACAGAAGCTTCTAAAACTCCAAAACATACTTTTATAATATATGCAATCCTATTAAAAAGTAAATCTTATTTACATTCTTGCCGGAACACTTTGATACATGAGATCCAACACATTTCAAGTCACTTTAGGTAAATAAAATTTGTAGAAGTCATTATTATCAAAAACATAGTGTTAAAAAGGGGAAGTCTGAGAATGAAGAAACTCAATTGAAAACTTACAAAATTTTTATAATGCTGCAAATTTGAGATACTTGTATTTGTTGTGTTTCCAAGTTTTTTCTCCACTAATATTAAGGCTAGAAAGACATTTTAATATGAAGCACAGGCTTCTATGTATTCATGTTATGCAAGAACTTGAGGATTTTAAGAAACTAAACAAAAACAAATATCGAAAAACACAATAAAGTCGTAAGAGTCAGCAGGGCTGACTGCCAAGCAGAAAGGATTTTATTTATTCAGAACTGTTCAGTGTCTATGAAACTGAAGCCTTGTCTGCACTTAAGAACATCTCTTTTTATTGGTCCCGCATTGGGCAATCATTCTCCCTATCCAGAAGTGGTAATTCTAGCTGAAACATGATTTTAAAGGTATATCTTACGTCTGGCCGTAGCAAGAGCTGAATCTTCAGCACAAGTGTCAGCATACTTACATCTGCACTAGGGCAGTGTGAAGCACAGTTACGATGTTGAAAAAAAATTGCACCGCTAGCAAACATAATCATGCTAGTAAAATTATTAAGTATAGACCAGACTTGAATACACTATTTTCTGAAGAACCACAGAAACCAAGCTGACATTTGGGATTTGCTTTTTTCACAGGAGCAAGTAGCCACAGCTGCTTATAAAGTTTTAATAGCTATGTTTTTCACTACCGTAGCAAATCATATAGGAAAATATCAAATAAGCTTTTATAGTAGTCTTGTAAAATAGTCAACAGCATCTATCAAGCCCAGAACCTACATTCTCAGTCTTTGTTCTGATTATGTTAATAAAGGGAAGAAAAAAACAAACAAACAAACAAACAAACAAACAAAAAACATGCAAAATAAAAACCCCACAACGTAATATTTTGACATATCTGGTACAGAAAAAAGGAACAGTTGAATATGCCTGTCATTATGAAATCCTCATCTTCTTTAATGAACAGCAAAATATTTAAGGTCAATTTTTCAACAACTCATGGAAAAAAGCTTGCACATATTATTTGCATATTCAGACCAAATAACTGTCATTTTCTTGCACATACAGTCACTTTGATGTCTGTCTCAGGCAAATTGGCTGCACTATCCTGTTCACAGCATTCTTTGAATTTCCTTGGGTTTCACAGAAACTGAAAACCGTAGATGACATCTTTGTTTAAAATCTTCAAGGGGGACAGTTTCTCAACCAACTGTTGTTTATTTTTGTGAGGGAGGTGAAACAGACTTACTGTTATGTGCAGTTTTTCTTCCCTCAACCCCAGGTTAAGAAGGAGCGCTGCTGCCACTAAAGAAACCTGGCTTGAGGAAGGAGGTGGTGTTTTTCACCCTTCCATGCCTTCTGTGAAGGCAAGTAGCCCTAAGCTGCTATGCTCAGTACAGAGAACTGTGTGGGTCTTAGGTTACTGAGTTGGAAAGGGACCCTAGGTGGTACTCGGAGGCAGGTGAGCGTGCAGTGAAAATCTTCTGAGAACGCTGCACTGATAAGCTAAACTGCTAGAGGATGGGTGAGCAAGTGCAGCATGAAATTGTTGTATTTTGTTATATAACTGTTAGGCCAGATACTGCTCTCCCACAACTCAAAGTCATATTCCAGAGATTCACCCGGGCCAGGGGTCATCCCCAACAGGCAGCTCAAATACACCTCACACAGAGTAAGGGGCAGACATGCTAATCACACAGACAGAGGCCTTGCCATTCCTGTTAGCTTTGGGATCAAAGCATAGTCCTCAGTCCATTTTGTTCACTAATACATACAGAGCCTTCAAGTCAGATTTACATGCTGCATGTGTGAAACCTCTCACTTATAAGGTCTAGGAGTTACTTGTATAACTTGCAAGTGATGGAATGACATAAGACAAAGCCACAAATGAGTTGTGCATGATACTCATCTTAATTCTCTAGCAGAGGCACACATGTATCAACCTGTCCATGTTCCTCACTCCTTTAACAGCACTGCCGAGATTTTTCTTGGAGAATCAGAAAAAAGAGATAGCAGGTAAGTGAATATATTCAATTAGTATCTTAATATGCAAATATTATACAAGTAATATACTAATAACAGAAAACGTTCTTGTTATTAAAGTACTCAGGAAAAAAAAAAATTGATTGATTTGAATAACTCGAATGAACTTCACAAGCTGTGTTTCCGAATAGGAGAAGTGCCAGATTTGGAATAAGTAGTTGCCTTATGGAGTCTTGGCGTTTTCTCCTGTTCAGAAATGCAAACTGTGAAGTTCAAGTGAGCTATGCAAATCATCCTGTCTTATGCTTCTCTTATTAGGCAATTCTGTCTTGATACTCTGAGTAATGAACTGCAAAACACAGTCTCAATGGTACATGGAATCAACATGTTACTTCAAGAGTGGAGACACTCTTAGTAAATAATTGTTTGGAATAATTTCTTTCATGCTGAAATTAAAGAGCTGCTGTATGCACAAACATAGCTAGGAGGACTGAAACAAAGAATAAGAAGGAATGAAGCACTATTGGACACACCTCGTGGGTTCCTGATATCACTAGGAATATCCCAGGTGCATAGTTCAGTCTGAGATGCTATCTAAACTATGGGATGTGGGCAGATAATTCACATTTCCTTTCTTGTGTGTCACTGATCTGTCTGCATGAGAACAATTTATCTGACCTACTAAACATAAACACATCAAGAAGCTTTGCTTTAGAAAGGATCACAGCAATTTTTACAAGGTTAAGAAAAATACCAAAATATATCAGTAAAAGAATGAAAAAAAGGAAAAATGTATGACAATAAATCGTATTAAAATAGCCAGATGGACTACTAGTCCTTGCAAACAAGGGGAGTTAAAACACATAAACAAGGCTTATGTGGCTTTGTTTTTATTCCAGAAAGTTGGTTTTACAGCAAGTAATTAAAAGGTACAGTCTTGGAACTCCCCACTGGAGAGAAAGCTAGTTTTCCAGAATTAACTAAGCAGAGACTATGCTATTACCTTCATACTACAGAGCAACAAAAGAGCTGCTTTGTCTCCATCAGGATTTCACAGACATAGTAGCTGATTGACTGGAGGGGAAAAAAAGAGCAAAAGAGAAAGAAGTGAAAACACAGCTTCTGAAACTTTACTGTATTGCTAACTGGAGAAATCTACAGTATCTACAGTCAATTTTGAGCACCCACCTTAGCCCAAGCCCAGTGAGCCACAGTGCAGTATTACTCCTCTACTCATGAGAGCTTTGTGCATGTGAAGTGTGGTGTTCTTAGGAAGATCATGTATTTTTTTCCTGCAATAAGATGAGTTGTTCTCTAAATTCTTCCAGTGGGAGAACTTTCTGTCCTGGGCAGAACCACTTGAAAGTATTAGCTACTGGCATGCTGATGATCTTAGATTAGCTTTTCACTGCAAAGGACATAGGCAACCAGCCTTGCTAAAAATGACATCCAGGCTCTAGCAATATAAAGGTAAGCGCTAAGAAAGGCAAGGGAAAACTACAAAATAGCGACTGTTGCATTTCTCGGGCTAATTTTAGCAGTGTGATTTGCTTAGATTCATTAATTATTTCAGCAGCCCTAATTGCCAATGAAGACATCTGCCGTAAAATTCTCTTGATATCATCTGAAAATTAAGTCTTGGTCTCACGTATTAGTGGTCCTTGCATGGTGGAAGAAAAGACTGTTCTATTTTTCTATTGACATGATTTTAGGGAAAGATGTCTTTTTTGCCATCAAGGAATCTAGACTGCTTGCACACCATTAAAAGATTCAGTCAAGAAGCTTTTTACTAAGGAAATTACATTCATCCCTAAAAATTATGCTCTTTAAATAAAAGAAAATGCCACCCATATTTTCAAAAGCTGTAACTTTTTGCTGTCTAAATAAAAATAAGATGAAAAAGAAGGGAGTTTTGAAAACTGACTATAACCATCCTGCAAAACACCAGGGATCTTTTTTGTAGCATTTTACAATCAAAATCCACAAAACTATGGGGTCTTAGATGTTAGAAAACAAGAGTCATTAAGTGTTTAGGTTGTTGTGATTAATCTTACAAAAAAGCCCTTTCATATAAAAAACACTGAAAATAAACAAATAGAAATATATTCTCTTCACATATTTTGTTGAAAATAGACTACCTTTTCAGTCATCATGAGACACTTCTGCAAAAGGTCTTCAAGACATCTTTTGACAGGCTGCATAGTAATTGTATTCTAACTGTAATTCTATTGTCAGACACTGGTGATAGGGAAATCAGGGCCCAGGATACTAGAAAGAAATACAACCTTCTTCCATATATTTAGGTGGAATGATGTGGAAATAAAAAGGACCTTGTGTTATATACTTCTGATGGCTCCTTTCCACCTATTTTTGCTATAAACAAAGGAGGATGACCTATGCTGAAAAAAAAAAAAAAAAGAAAAAAAAAAAAGGAAGAAAAGAAAAGCAGGACTTGGTGCCTTGTCAAAAAGGGAATGAATAATATAAAAACAAGCACAGAATTGGACTAGGCTAGAATCAACTCAAAATAAAAAACATTCCCTAGGAAATCTGAGTTTGGAGCTTATTTTCATCTGAAGGTACTTAAACTTTCACTGATATTTACATCCCAACATGGTCTTTTTCCATCAGTAAGCAAAGTTTAATTTCTGTCTTACACATTTCAGATGGTTTCTATGGGTTTGCTAGAATTACCCTACCAATGTGCAAAAGGTCACAGAGAAGGCAATAATTAAATTAACTAATTAATTAAAAAGGAAACCAAGAAGAGATGGGTAAAATGCTAGACAAACATCTTGTCACACTGATATTGAGTGGTCAGATACTGTCATTCTTTGATGAGATAATATATTTTCAGAGAATGGAAATGCAATAGCAATAACCCACTTGGTCATCAGAAAAATAAAATGTGGTATGATACCATAAAGGAAAGTTTAAGTTATGGTGGAGGAAGGTGAGGATTATTAGAACAGTAAGGCAGGTAAAGAAAAATGTACAGAAAGACAAAAAAGGAGATGATCACAAGTATTCCTGAGAAAGTAAGTATCAAACCAGAGTGTTCCTCAAAAATCATGCTTAAAATATTTGTAAAGATATGACAAAAGTCCATGCGTACATATGTTCATAACCAAAGTTAGGATATACTTGTATAACCCGTACAGAAGACACCACAGATAGCACCTACAAAGAACTGGACCAGTACATTTACAAGAGAAAAAAAAAAAAAAAAAAAAAGAATGAGACTCTAGACTGAGGGACTACTAACAACAATACAAGACAAATGTGTGATTTCAGCATCCTACAAGTCAAGCACAACCCCAGGACAGGATACAAAGAGCACAAAGTTCTTCAGCAGTCTTCCAGAAGGAGCACTGGGGCAAAAATAGCCTAGATAAACTTAAAACAGAATTCCAACAATTTATTAAAAAGATTACATAATGTAGTTTCCTAAAATAGGAGGAGATTGGATGAGCTAGAAGATCCCTTTCAGTCCCTACATATGTTTTAAAAGACCATAACACCTTGCCACTATTTCTAGAAATATGACTTAAAAGCACAGTAACCTGTATTCAACAATTTTCTATTGCAGTTAATTTTCTTATTCCAGTTCTTCAAAATGAAAAGCTATAAATGCAAAACTCTTTAGCCATTTGATAAAAGGAAAATCTGAATACAGAAATCTGAGTTGCTATGGAAAACTTTTAACCTTTTAAGGCAACAGTTAAACCATAATAAATCACAGAATCATAGAATGTTTTGAGTTGGAATAGACTTTACAGCTGCCTGGAAGAAAAGGACCTAGAGATATTGGTTGACAGCTGTCTGAACGTGAGCCAGCAGTGTGCCCAGGTGGCCAAGAAGACCAATGGCATCACGGCCCCTATCAGAAGCAGTGTGGCCAGCAGGGCAAGGGGAGTGATTGTCCCACTATACTTGGCTCTGGTGAGGCTGTACCTCAAATGCTGTGTTCAGTTTTGGCCCCTCACTACAAGAAGAACATGGAGGTGCTGGAGCAGGGCAACAAAGCTGGTGAAGGGTCTAGAGAACAAGACTTATGAGAAGCAGCTGATGGAACTGTGGTTATTTAGCCTGGAGAAAAGGAGGCTCAGGGGAGACCTTACTGCTCTCTATGACTGCCTCAAAGGAAGCTGTAGTGGGGCGGGGGTCAGTCTCTTCTCCCAGGGAGTAAGTGATAGGATCAGAGGAAATGGCCTCAAGTTGTGACAGGAGAGGTTTAGGTTGGATATTAGGAAAAATTTCTTCACTGGAAATGTTGTGAAGCATTGAACCAGGCTGCCCAGGGGAGTGGTTGAGTCACCAGCCCTGGACGTATTCAAAAGACATAGATAAGGTGTTTAGGGATGTGGTTTAGTGGTAGACTTGGGAGTCCTAGGTTAACAGTTGGACTTGATGATCTTAGAGGTCTTTTCCAACCTAAGTGATTCTATGATTCTACAGATCATCTAGTTTCAACCCCCCAACATGGGCAGGGACACCTGCCACTAGAGGATTTAGGAAAGAATGAGGGAAGGAAAACATAGGCTTTTCCTTCTTTGGGAGACCCTTACAGCTGAAGGCTGTGGTGATGGAAAGGGCCATAAAGATAATTATTCAAGGCAAAGCTCAAAGTAACTTATACAATATATTATATATATATACAAGTAATTCTTACATAAGAATTCCTCAAATTCACTTTTATTTTGTAGTAAATAATTGGCAGCTAAACACAGTTGAATGTCAGTCTTTTTTTTTTTTTTTTCTGAGTATCTAATTTTCCCTGCTAACAAGTCACATAGTGATCACTATTTAAATACAGAAATGGTGAATGCTGTGTATGGACTTTGTAACTTGGACATTTTTCAAGAATTATCTCTAGAAATTGAAGATCAGAAACATTTAAGAACAAGTTTCAACACTTTTGTCAGTGATTTTAAACACAAAAAACTAAGGAAAGGGAAAACTCCTCTGTGAAGGAGATACTAATAATCCTTCTGAAGTGCAATTTCCAAATTTGTAAATAAAGAGTATTTCAAGTCATTGCAAAATTTTGCATTTTTTTTTAAATCCAAGCAGAAAATTGTGACAAGCTTATTTTATTTTATTTTATTTTATTTTATTTTTTAATCATTATCTTTTGGAAGTTGTACTTTTTTGTATTCATTCCTTGTCATTTGAGGATCTTAGTTTTGGTTTACATTTAATTTCACTGGAATCAGATAGGTCAATTCAGCAATGCATTTTAGTATGTTTCAAATTTATTTAGGGCCATGAATATCTCCACTGAACATACACAGGACTTATATTACGTGAATGTGAGAAATACAGTTGGGTTTGAAACACACCTGATGAGACTTTACAAAGTCTTTCAGGCTAAAATGTGTTCAAAATGTGTCTATTTTTTAATATGCATTTCTAATGAGGTAATATAAATTAGTGGTACCTCTAGTATCCAAATATGAAGGTAAAAGCTCTCTAAACTCTCTGAACCTTACTTACACAGTTGTCGTGTAGCTTAACAAAAATAATCTTTGTGAATATATATATTTACCATGTCTAAGATTCATCAAAACTAGAAAGAAGCATGAGGCATAAGATAAAATTTAGACTTCCAGAAAATGTTGGAATTTATTTTTGTTTCTGAGAGCCTTTGTTCTCATTCAGAATGCCAGTGATCCTCTCTAGACCACAAAGATTCAATAGAAAACCTTGACTATTATGTCCATTTTGTTCATAAATGTACCCTTTTATTTCATCTTGCTCTCTCTTTTCAGAACAACTATTCCCTTCTGCAAAAGGAAAACCCTAATAGCACTTTCCTCCAGTGAATTCCAGTAAAAGGGGGCAAGCAATAATAGAAGTATGGAATCATGGGCATTAAAATGAAACCATATGGAAACATGGGCTGAGGATTTAAGCAGGAAAAGTACTGTTTAAAAATTAATCTTTATGGCTTAATGTGGATTGTTAGGAACACTTAAAAAGTTCTGAAAACTATTAATTCAATGCTGTTACATAGCTGAGGCTCTGAAAAAGCTAAAACAACATTTATGTCGTCAGACTGGCTCATCGTAGAATGACAGCCTGGGAAATACACTTTGTGACCTAAATCCAAACTAACAAAAGACCCTGAAGAATACTTATTGTATCTGTCATTTTAGTCACAATTTCTGTGACTGCTGACATGTACACGTGTACAGGGAATTTATTACCCTGTTGTGGTATTACTACCCTTCACCTTCTTATGAGGGAAATAGAAAATGAGAAAGAGGAAGGGTCTCCAAAGTCTCACATGGCAAATAAAGAGTAAAGAAAGGAATATGAGAACTATAGCAATATTTAGCCTGTTGTTTATAAAAAGGGAATAAACTGTAAACTTCAAGGATATATAACAAAAAATATATGAGACAAGTAGTGTTAATTTTTTTTTTTTATGCTTTCTGAATTGACAAGAATAATACACAGACACAAAAGGGATTACAGGTCTCTTTGATAAAGTCTCTATTTAAACCTGTTTCTGCTTTCTTCCTGGAATGAGCTAATCTCTCCAAAAATATATTCTCTGAAGTGACTCAAAAGGTAATTGCTAATGTATGGCTTAGAGGTCAGAACAAATGTGTGAAAAAAGGAGAGGAATAATAAATATACAAATAAAATTAGGAAAGGTCCAGGATGAGGTAATTTCACAAGCCAATTAATCTAGCAAATGCTTAACTGTTTCACTGAAGAGCAGGAAGAGAAAAAGTGATGATCTATATGACCATTGATATAAACCGTTCATGTGAAACAACACATGGGTGAATTAGGTTCTCCCCTACTCGATCCTGACATGGTAGTATCAGCATCAAAAGGCACATATTTGAATAACTTTACTGTATTAGCTAAAATTAAACTCACCAGTAATACTGAACTTGATGGAAAAGAACTATTGTGTCTAACACTTTCTGTTTCAGATGAAATATATATATATAATATATAATAAATATACGTATATATAGGTGTTTAAATAGAACTGCCTTTGGTGAAAACTAAATCTGATACAAAACCAAGACAACAATTTTATCAAGAAAATGTCATAGAAAATAAAATAAAAATGACCCCAAATTAAAAGAACTAATTAATTATATGATTAGGGATTTTAAAATATATTTTAAATGATTTATTTTATCTCAAAATAAAAGTTCCGTTTTATTTTTCAGGGAATTAATATCACTTCTGCTTTGCCACTGCTTCCTGATGGATATACATGTAAGTATCCTCTTCCTCAATATAACAGTGTCCTGCAGCTGAATGGCAGATAGGACCAATTAATATGTTAAACCTTTTAGGCAAAGGACTGAACCATCCCATTTTACCCCAATGCTGAAACAGGCCTACAATTTATCATTTCATGTTAAGACTCTGAAGTTTGATTTGGTAAACTATACTCTCCAAAATTAATAACTTACCTATTTCTTGTAAGTCAAAACCTTGTGGCATTCATAGTCCTACTGTTATTGTTAGATTATGTGCTATTACCTCAAAAAGAAAAAAACAAATGGGGTGAAATAACTAATTTATAGCACTTTTTTCCATCATGAAGACAAATTATAGTATCCAATAGAAATTACATGACTACCACAATGATAATCCCATAATCAGATACGTACACTACTAATGACAAAGTACAGCTCAGGCGTTAGTACAAAACTATATATGTAAGTAGACATCCTTTTTCTGAATGTTTTTGTGATTAGTTTTATACAAGCTATAGTATCTTAGCAGGTAGGAAACATGATGCGCATCACAGGTGTCATTGTGATTCAATCACTAAACAAGTGTTTAAAGAAAGCCATTTAGAGAAGGGAAAATTAATTGAGAAAATTAATTAAGCAATCAGGTATCTTAATTTATAAAAATAACAACACATTTTGGGAAAGATGTGGCATTCAAGCTAAAGCTGCCACTGCCAAGAATCTGTATTAAAAATGTATTCCTCAGCATGTAATCTGTCCAGTAGTTATTCTGAAGAGGGTATAATGGTCTTCTACCAGTGTAGTAAGTAAAACCAGGACATTCTTCATTATCTTCTCTTACAAATGAGCCAGAATTTCTTTTCTCCTGGAATTTTTCTAAATATTCTATTTAGAAAATATTCTGCCAATATATACTTTCGTCATTTACTTCCATGGAAACAGAATCATTAATCCTTAAGAATTCCAACAGCTGCTTTACAGAAATCATATTATTTTCCTGGCACCACAATCCTTTCTGTAGAAACTCATTGTGTCACCAAAACCACATACCCTGTACAGTTAATACAGTGATGGTCACAATTGAAGTACAATACAGCGGGCTGTACTACAGTGTCAGATTTTGATCACTTCCATCCAAATACAGAAGGTGCAGAAGTGCATGTATGGCCTTTTCTACACCAGCACGCCACTGCTTAAGACAATTACAGAATCTGTAATTCCTTATGCAAAGCACTCAGAGACAAAGCAAGCATAACCCAATTGGGATAATGCCTTCCTCTTTTTGCTGTCTCTTGATTTCAGATTCCAGTTACTACAGGGACATCCACCCCTCATTTCTATATGGACAGTCACAGATATTACAGACTTTTTGGCAACTCTTGTGACTCTTAGACTGTCAAACTGTGTGTTTAAGAGAAAATGTAATTTTCATTTTACAACAAAGATCCAAAATAACATTCATGGTTCTGTAGGATAATTTGAATATGCAAACTGAGTAAAACAAAAAGGCCCTAAAATCTGGAGGTAACCCATATTTTTATTATTGAAAAATAATAAATAAATAAATAAATAAAAAACTCATGATACTCTAAGCCCACCTTCACATTTCTGAACAGAAGGGTTTGTAACACCAGGTCTGTGATAGATGACTCCATCCCCATATAACGTATACAGTCAATCTTCTCAGCAGATGGAGACATGGGGATTTCCATGGGAGGGGAACCACTGAACTGTAGAGATCTGAACACTTACCCTTTCCCAGAAGAACTGAGCCATGGAAGTTGTTGGGATATGTTGCCAGCATGAAAGCCTGCTCATCAGTGAGCTCTGAGCAACACACCAACACCTGGAAAGAGCAAGAAATAGGGTTTTCTTCAGTCTGGTCAAGAAAACAGGAGCACAATGGCGAATGGCGGAGTGTCACAGCAGGAGAAAGAAAAAAAACTCTTGTTAATTTTGCAGCACAGTAGGTGTTCAGACTCTGGTTCTGAACTGGGGAAGCCCAGGATCCAGCTCCTGCTTCATTTCGTATGGGCCATAAAAAAGCAGCCACCCTTGAAAGTCCTGTTTATATGAAAGTGATGTGGAGATAATGAAAACATTAGGAATACAATTTCAAAAAATGCCATACAACTCATAACTGTCTTATGGTGTTTCCTACCACTGAATATCATCAAGCTCATCAAAACTGTGTCTTTCAGAGAACATTTCTGAGTTGAAAAAAAAAAACAAACTTAAATTTAAGGATATTATTCAGGATGAGAACTTCAGCTTAGAGGACTTGATGACATTCTCTCCTGCATTCCTATCATTAGAAGCACCTTAGAAGCTTTCTAATTCAGTTCTCATAAAGCTAAAGCAAATTATTTTCACGTTTCTTATTGGACAGCCTGGCTGCTTCATAAAAATTAATTGTTACTACATATTTTAATAATTCTCTGTTAATCTACCAAAACCACTAAAAAGCCTCTTAGTTCAATGAAACTGGTGACATTTAGTATCATAGTAGATGCTATTCCTTAAAATTAGGTAAACTGAATGAGAGAGAGAATACTTTAAAACTACTTTTAAAAAAACTTAAATTTCTCTTACAGAGTGATGGTACTTCTTGTAAAATCTGACTACAAAATGTGTTTATGCATCTAAGTGACGATGAGATCACTGATAAAGTGAGCTTCAAATGGCAAACAGTAAAAAAAATATATGTATATAAATTCTCAAATAGTTATGTTTATTTTAGCTCACCTGGCTGCTGTTTTCATAAAGAATTAGAAACTTTAAAATATATGTATTTTTTTATTACTTCTTTTCAGTAATACATTAAGAAACAGTTTCTGATTTTGAATGAAATGGAAATAGAGTTTAGAAAAATGGCAGTTCCAACGCACTACTTACCATTCTATGACTTAGTCTGTTCGGCAGTATTATATAATTACAGTTTTAAACCTTTATCTTTCACATTAACCAGTTTAGGGGGGCTTATCCTAATTCCTATACATAACTTCACAAAGACCCTAAAATCTCATCACCACAATTTAGAGCTGATAAAATAATATCAGAAACACCAGGTTTCCTAATGAAACCTGATCAGGTTTCCTATGGTGGTTGGCTACAGAGGAAGCTTTTAATTTTTGTATCACGAATCGAAAGACCAAGGACCAGCCAGACTTATATTCAGTCAAGACTAGGGAGGAACATTTCCTGAAGTCCACGAACCTCAGGAAAAATTCTGATGGAAGAATGATTAATATTAGCATTATCCATCCAGGATGGCTAAAAGGAACAGAATCTCTAAGAACTACTCTCCTTTTATTATGCTAAGACACTCCCACTAACAAGTACTCAGGCACACCCAGGATCTTTCAAAAATCATGTGAGAAAGCAGATGGCTATAAAAATTCAAAGACTAAAATCTGCTTCACCTCCAGTTAAAAAACAAACAAACAAAAAAACAACAAAACAAAACAAAACAAAAAACAAACAAACAAACAAACAAAAAAAAAAAAAAAAAAAAAAAACACTAGAAATTACCCTACAGATGTTAATAATTGTCTGGGGTGGGAGACAGGGAAGGGGGAGGCTGGCTTCTAAGTAAACAATACAAAAAAAGACAAAGAGGTCCCTGCTGATGTAAAACAATAAAAGCAGTTTTCTCAGCAGTGTCAGCTTAGCAAGCCTGAGGGTCTGTATTTTAAACCCCAGCGGCCTGACGTCACTCACCCTGATGCTGTGTGTGAAGGAAGCTATCTCTCCGCGATGACCGACCTGAAAAGTGTTTTCAAAGCCCAGTGGGCTAATGTCACTCACACCGAGGGTGGATGGTGGGATCTCTCAGGGTGGCAGCCCGAGGGAAGTGAGCTGCAACACCAGCAGCCTACCATCACTCACTCTGATGGCAGGGGGTCAGCTGGGATTCTTTGGTGGCCTCCCGGGCAATAGTTAAAAAGATTTTGGTTCACATGTCAATGTCTAGCTTGAAAGCAGGGAGTATAAAAAGTGATTTTTTTTTTTTTTAATTGTAGTTCACAAGTGGCAGCAGTGCAGTCAGGAAGGGGAGTTTCCCTGCGAGACCGTTTGATTGCATGTGAAGCTTACAATGGAGCTGGCGTTGCCTGGTTTTAATTTTTTTCTCCTGTATGAGCTGAGATGTTTTATTCTCCCATATGGGGGGGGGGGGGGGGGAGGAGGAGAGAGGGGGGGGAGAGAGAGAGAGAAATTAAATCCAGACAGCTCCGACTGCATTTTAAATTTCATTTGCAATCAGACTTTGAGAATATTGTCATCTTCCTTACCAACCTGGCTGCCATGTAGAGAATGTAAATAAATACTGAAATCCCCAAACATCATGTTCTTATGATCACTCATCTTTTAACGCAGAAATTGACATTTGGGACACAATCTTCCATCAAATTTATCCTGGCACTGAAAGCATGGTAAGGTTTGTAAATAACTATATAAGAGAAATAGTCTTTGTCCGACTGCAAATGCTTGGAAAAACAAACAAACAAACAAAAAAACTTCTAAGGGTAACCGCAGCTGATATTTCACCAGCAAAAGAAATTACTGTGGGTAAAACGGAGCCAACAGAAGCACTACTTACAGAGTGAGCTCTTACAAAGCCAAAACATGCTTTTCAAAATAAAAATTGGTATTTGAAAGACTAAGTTCCAGTCCTGTAAAAGGTAATGTTAATAACTAAGTACATGTTAAGCTACCGCCATGCTTAGATATACAAAGGGTCAGAATCTGAGAGTTATCCAACACTTAAATGATCGATTCTGTACATAAAAGCAATACAGCCAACACACAACATGGAACTGAGTGAGAATACATGTAGCTGTAACCAGTATAATCAGTTTGCTTGTGTCTTGTACCCCTTTTCTACCACTGCTCTGCCACACAGGGCTGTCAAGATCTTTGAGAATGATGACTTTGTTTCCTGAATAGTTCCTACAAGCCACCCAGGATAAAATGTAACAATTCAAAACAATTCACTAAGGAATATCTCTAGATTTCTCACTTCTAACTGCAGTTTATTTGAGACTATGAAATTATTTGCATCTGACTCGATTTCCTTGGGCATAGAGTAAAATTGTGCAACCTTATTCGTACAGAAAAAAAGCAAAAGGTTAGATTTTCCTCTCAGATTCTCACAATGTGTGCTGTTCACATATGTGAAGAGAAAATATGACTCTAACCCTGCATAGTTAAGCTAATAAGCTTTCTCATAGAGAGAGACAATAGAAACTGTGAGCATACTGTACAGCACAATAAGTGCTGGCACATAAACTGTTTCAGTCTTGAGGGACAGTGTTTCACAGTATATCAGTGACAGAAGACCAGCTTGCAGCCAGAATTATGAATGAAAAGTTTAAGCCTTCATGAAAGTATGGATGTCGAATGATTCTTTTGCAGTCACCTCAAAAACTAACTTACTGTATTATTTGGGGGAATACTGCATGTAAAGCTTTATTTTCTAAGACTGTGTATACGCACACAAATTGATTAGTTTGACCTAAGACGCAATGATTAAGAAGGTCTTATATCATATATAAGAATACATTTACACAAAGTTAAGCCAGTCACATAAAACAGTATATACCTAATTTACAACTTTACAGGAATATCTTAGAGGTCTATTTCTAAGGTCTATTTCCTATAGTGGGAAAGAGAAAAACTCGTATCTCTTGCCCTTTCTGAGGCACCAGACTGCAAGGGACTGTTGGTGCATATTAATTTCACGGTAAACTGTGTGCTTGGAATTGCCACACATGCTGTCTCTGGAGAACTATGGTTATTTGTCTAGAAATAGTCTCTCGTGTTTGTGACTACTATACAATAATACTTCAGCAACAAATGCTATGGTTACATTTATATTAGTAAATAAACAGTCCAAGGACCCTTTTGTACCCCTGATACAGCTCAGCTTACGTGGCACAGCTCACATCCGTAGAACTAAACTCTTTCTGCTCTTCTCCCCAGCTCCAAAAACACAATCCAAAACCCAGAATGGCCTCATCCACACTGCTTATTAGGAACAGTCCCAGGCTCACGCTGGTTCCCAGACTGTGCTCAGACATTGTTTGGGACGGTGCTAATTGGCCTGGGCCAAAACCTTTCCAGGGACTGTGCTAGCAATTAGCAGCACGTTCACTTGCGCACATGCTCACACCCATCAGTCGCTGTGATCTAGCACAAGACAGTCCTGTTCCCCCAGCTGCCAAAGGCAGCTCCTGATTTTGGCACCTTCCTTTTATGGATGCAGTTAATAAAGTGGCAGCTCCAAGCTCCAGCTGCCCCATGGTATTTCCCTGTCCTTTCCCCATCACCCACTGGAAAGGTACCAGGAAGAGCAGGAGTTCAAAGAGAGCCATGTGATGCACTTGCATGCTGCCCAAACTGCTGTTTCCACCTCTGACAGTGAAAGAAGACAGCAGATGAAAAAACCCTGAAAGCTGGGTCCACTCCAGAGGTCTTCAGATGAGCTGTGATTATCTGACAACTGATGGAAAATAGACAGAATCAAACAGCTTGCCTCAGTTTACATTTGGACCTTCAAGAGCAACTGGCCTCAGCAAACGACTCTTCACCAGCTGATGCCTTAGAACAGTTTTAATCTTTTCCTGCTTCCAGGGAACAACAGACTTCTCCTTGCTGAGGCATCACAGAAGGTACAAGTTTAGATTAACTGAATCAAACGTGAGCTGGTGTGAAGGCCTCCTATAACCTACCATCACTGAGGCCACTAGAAAAAGATTTTGGAAGAGGGGAATAAAAGTTCTTGAGTTTTCTGAGAGGCAGATATTCCTACTCTGTCTATCTGAATGTGAATGAACGTTCGGTATGAGAGAGAACATGCATTATTAGGTTGGTAGCTGATACATTGAAAAAAAATCATAGAACTTCAGGGAACAGAGTTTTTCAAGCCCTTCTCTCAAAACACTTGAAGAAAAACTAGTAAGCGCAAAGGTTCGGTGTATTTTCCCACTGACATTTAACACAAGCTGTCACCTTTCCATATAGGCCATGTTCAATTAATCATTGCTACAGGATTACCCCTGCTGTCTGTCTTATTACATCTGACTTTGACCATATTTACTAATGATGGAAAAATTCCTTTTAAATACTCCTATCCATAAAAGCACCCAATTTGTAAAGCACTGTCCTTACTGTCTTTGTGCTATGCTGCCCAGAATGATTTTTCATTTTTCCTCTTTTTCTGCATAGCTGCTGTTTTGAAAAAGAAAATTAGTATACTTTTCATTTCTGAAATGGTTGACGGGAAAAAAGTGTAGAAAATTACGTATGTGAGTGGAACACTCTAACAGGATGATTTACAACAGAAACTGTTTTGCAACCTTTGCCTAATACAAAGACTATGAAATAGTGGCTCCAGGTCTGACGTTTAATTAGCATTATATAATACAAAAGGGTGTTGTTTGTTTGTTCTCATTGGAAATTAATGTTCTGTTGATTTGATAACTGCAGAAAACATTTGTTCAAAGTTTGTTTAACTTTTCATTAGAACTATTATTCTTCTGTCTTTTATTTGGGACAAGAAAGCACTGGATTAACTTGCTTGTGTAGAATTTTTGTATCTTATCTTGTGAAACTGCGCAAGATAGAAAAAGTCAGGCTTCTCTTGGAGCAACTCACAAACCAGTAGACAAAACTAATTTTTCCTCCTGTAGGAGTTTCACAACTTTTTGTTTAACGTTTAACGCTTCTTAGTATTTTTCCAGTTTTTCAGTAAAAATGAAACTTGAGGTAAGTTTGTTTGTGTTCAAAAATGGCAAAAGAATTCAAAATAAATAAAATGGTGTTAAGATTGTGGAACTTTCTTCCCCAGAACCAGAAACTTTTCAGTCCTTCACAGCGTTGCAGATCCCTCTCTAACCCTGTGCTTTCGCACCATGCGTTTCCGGACAGTGTAGGTCATTTGAGGTTTTGGCACCGAGTACCACAGTGCTTGACTCTTCTTTTACAGCAATCTATCTTCTTTAACTGTGAGTGAAGCGTCATATTCCAGGACGTGAGCACTGTTATTTCCTTGCCTTTTTACAGTTAGTGCATTAAAAATATGACTCAACTTTAAGAGAACAGAGGCCTTGCCTGTCTTCCTTCGTTGACTATAGGAAACAAGTCTAGAATTGGTTTATCTTCCTTGTCCGACTACGGGAAGTAAGTCCAGAATTGGTGTAAAGTCAAAGCAGGGCTCCTACACGCACAGCATGTTAGATACATGTTTATTGTAGTGCAACAAGCACTTGAGCGTATTTTAAGCAGAAAAACTAAGAAATAGGTCAAGACGTGCAAGAAGACACAGCAGAGCTCTGCCACCCCGGGGTGCCCCGCACCCAAGGGTGCTGTGAGGCCTGACAGGGCCCTTCTGAAGCCCTTCAGGCCCCACGTCCTTCGCTGAGGACAGCAGGAGGGCGGTGTGAGGAGGGTGCTCGCCCCCCCCCCCCCCCGCTGCCTGCCTGCCCGCCCCCTCCCTCCCTCCCTCCCCGCCCGCCCTCGCGTTTCCTGTGTCCGGGCGGAGGAGGTTTGTCCCAGCGCCGCCGCCGTCCGTCCCCCCAGCGGCTGCGCCGAGCGTCATGGCGGCGTCCCTCTCAATGTCAGCGGCTGCGAGGCTCCGCGCGGCGGCCCGCCTGCCGCCCGCCAGGTAACGGCACCGCGCCCTGGGCCCCGCCCCCGCCCCCTGCCCGCCGCCACGCAGCGCCCGGCACCGGCGGCACCGGCGGCGGAGGTGGAGGTGGAGGCGGAGGCGGAGGTGGAGGCGGCCCGCGGGGGGGGGGCCGCGGGGCCTGAGGCCTGCCCGGGGCCGCCGTGAGGGCACGGCCGGGCCGCGTGTCCGTGTGTCCGTCCGTCCGTGTGTCCGTCCCGGCTCGGCCTCACGACCGCCGCCGGGCCTCCAGGAGGGGGGGGGGGGGGGGGTCGGGGGTGGTCCTGCCCGGCCTGCGGGCGGCCGCCTCGGCTCCTCGCGGCGCCGCCTTCCCGGGGATCCCTGCCCCCGTACGGGCACCGTGGCGCTGCCCCCTTCCTCCCCCCTCCCCCCCGCCGGCGGCTCTTAATTTCCTGTTAATTTTTTAGAGGGCGCGTGTCTGCTCTTCCACTGCCTCCCCATTCGCCTCGAAATAACACTGGAAATCACCGTATAATTTTTGCTGCTGCTGCATTCTTTTTATTTTTTTTTATTTTTAAAAATATATTTATAATTATTATTGTTGTTATTGTTTTGTTATTGTTATTATCATTATTATTGTTATTATTATTTTTCTTCAGTAGAGAGACCTCTACCGAAAGTCCAGTGTGTGGCCCGAGCTGTAGCTGACGGTGTGCGCGCACGAGACAAGGGTTTGTGAGAGCGCCTCTGGTCAGGCAGAAAGACGTAGTTCGAGCCACTGCCCTACGATTTTGAGGGCCTCCGGTGCTACGTAAATTTTTAAATATAAAAGTGGGTTGTAGAAAGTTACAGTGGCTCTTAAATCTGTGTATGTTTACATATACGTATGTAAACATACACACCAGGAACTGTACATACAGACAGAGAAAAAAAAGGACTACAACCACACAATTTTTTTTTATGAATTTTATACTGACAGTCCCTTTAGTTGCTTCTGCTTATTCCTTAAAATGACACCTGTTTTACAGTGCTGGAAATTAATCTTCAGTCTCATAAAAACACTGGAACCCAGATATAAATTTAGGAATTCCTCTGTGATAATGCAGAAACTTACTGTTCATGTTTGCTTGTTTCTGCCCTCTGTTTGGTCCTCTGTGGTGCCGATACAACTGTTCCCTGTACCCTGTAAACTGTGTCAGTCAACTGATCCAGGCTAAAAATAGCTTTGTTTGTTTGGAAGTTTTACCACCCTACCTCATAAGCATTTATTCCAAAACAAACAGTAGGATGTAGCAGGGGTAGGAAGGGAGCAGCATGGAGGTGTGAGGTATGGGCCCTCAGGTTGGTGTTTCTTCCAGGAACAGGACCTCTGAAATCATGCCCCAGGTTCCTTCCCTGCCACAGAAGTGTTAGTGTCCTTATTTTTTCTCAGTAAAAGAGAAATTGGAGATGCTCGTCTCGGAGGAAGTTGAACTTGTGTTTCACGTTCCTTAGGAACGTCACCCAATCATAAATCTTCAGGTGGCTTGGAGAAGATGCAGGGAGAAGTACCATGAGTCTCTCTTATGTCGAATTTAACACATTTTTGCAATCATTGCATGTTAGACAAGTGAGAATTAAATTTTCCTTGGAATTGGGAAACCTGGAGTACTGTGTCAAATTCTGGGCTGCCTGGTATAGGAGAGACATGGAGCTACCAGAGAGAGTTCAGTGAAAGGTCGTGAGGATGAGAAAGGAACTGCAACCTCTGTGCTGTGTGGAACAGGACTGCTCACGAAAAGAGAGTCTAGCTTGGTGGGATATTACCATTATATAACTATCTGAAGGGAGGATGAGATGGGCCAGCCTCTACCCAGGAGTGTTCAGTGATGGGATGGGAGGCAGTGGGCACAACCCTGCACACAGGAGGCTCCATCTGAGCACCAGGGGCCCTTCTGTGCTGTGCGGGTGAGGGAGCCCTGGCACAGGCTGCCCAGACAGGCTGTGGGGTCTCCTCCGTGGGGATATCCAAAAACTCCAGGACATGTCCTTGAGCTGCCTGCTCTGGGTGTCCCTGCTTGGGCAGGGGTTGGGCCAGATGGACCCAGAGGCCCCTGCCAGCCTCAGCCCTTCGGGGATTCTGTGAAACCACTGAATTACATATTCATGTTTTTTGCTGAAATTACGGGAGTGATATGGTTTATTGTTTGACCACTGTAGGATTAAAGTTAAAACCTTCAAGCAACAGTTCTATTTGCAATGGGTTTGTTTTGCAGTTCTATTTGAGGGTTTCTTTTTTTTTTTTTTTTTTTTTTGTTATGTTTGTTTGTTTGTTTTTCATGCAAAACAAGTTTCTCCAACAAGTTCTCCAGTTTTTGGAACAGAATAGTAGTTTCTTTCTGATTTTGAAAACAGTTCCCAAAATCATTTTCCAGTAGTCAGAAAACATTATATTCTGATTTCTGTGAGTTATATTTGACTCTTACAAGTACTACATGTATGTCTTCCTGTAATGCAAAAATTGAATTTATCAGTGCATATTTAAGCACTTCAGAATACACATGCCTAAGTTGCTTGGTGTTTCTGAAGTGTTGACTACTAACACAACGGGGAAGTAAGTGTTCAGTCATAAGTTAGGAGCACATACAACAATATTCCTGATACCTTTAGGAAATAGTGTATGCCTCGTTTAAATCACTGAAGCAGCAGTTACTGAGTCCATCACTCTTCTCTCTAGTGGTGACTATTAACAGGTGGCTTGAGCTGTTACACAAAGTAGAAGTACCTTTTTGCTTAGATCAGTTTTGAAACTTTTATACTGTGAGATCTATCAAGTTTAGTGATCTTAAAATTATGTTGAATGTGTTCAGAGTTTGACCTCTTTGGGAAGAAGGGTATACCTAGCTTGTCTGTCTTACTGAATTACTTCAATTTTGACCTCTAAGTTAAGCTCAGCCAAAATTTGATTTAAGGGTATAATTTAAATAGCACAGGTCTTCAAGTTTCATGTGAACAGAAATAGAAAGAAAAACAATAGAAGGAAAACAAAGGAGGGACTGTCTTGGGAAAGACTGCAGTTTTGTCATGCATTAGAGAATGTGGGTAGGCTGAACTGGGAACAGAACACTTGAACTTCTGTGATGGAGTGACTGCATCCGTTGACAAGGGAAGACCGACCAGTGTCATCTACCTGGAATTCTGCAAGGCCTTTGACATGGTCCCACACAACATCTTTATCTCTGAATAAAGAGAGATGGATTTGAAGGTGGGCTCGTCAGTGATACAGAAATTGTCTGGATGGCTGCAGCTAGAGAGTGGTGGTCAATGGCTCTGTGCCCAAGTGCAGGTTGGTGACGAGTGGTGTCTCTCAGGGTTCTGTCCTGGGACTGGTGCTGTTTAATACCTTAAGAGGAGCATGGCCAGCAGGGCGAGGGAGGGGATTCTCCCCATCTGCTCTGCTCTCATGATTCCCCACCTGGAGTCCTGTGTTCAGCTGTGGGGCCTGTAGCACAAGAAGGACTCAGGCCTATTCAACTGAGTCCAAAGGAGTGCCACAAAGATGATCAAAGGGCTAGAGCGCCTCTCCTCGAAGACAAGCTGATGAGGTTGGGATTGTGCAGCCTGGAGAAGAGAAGGCTCTGGGGAGACCTTATTGGGGCTTATAAAACTTTTTATATGAGCAGATAGGACAAGGAGGAATGGTTTTAAACTGAAAGAGGGGATATTTACATTAGATGTTGAGAGGGCATTCTTCACTCAGAGAGTGGTGAGGCCATGGCACAGGTTGTGCAGAGAAGCTGTGGATGCCCCATCCCTGGAAGTGCTCAAGGGTGCTGGATGGAGCTTTGGGCAACCTGGGCTAGTGGGAGGTGTCCCTGCCCATGGCAGGGGATTGGAATTTGGTGGTCTTCAAGGTCCCTTCCAATCCAAACAATTCTGTGATTCTGTGCTCTGTGTTTGACAACAAACCAATTTCTAGTGAACTTTGGAGCTATTCATGCCAAAGCCGCTTAGCATTTGAGAGTCTCGTTGTTTCACAATGTATTGTAGTCAAGATACAAAGATTCTCATTTCTGTTGCAGAAGTGGAATATTTTGTGTATGGAGGTGTAATACCTGGCTATACTGTCCATACATTAAATATGTTAATTACGTTAATTTAATAATGGATTTTTCTTGTCACTTTTCAGTGATAGATGATGGTTCTTCAGAGTGTATTCCCTGCCTCTTGTAATGGTGTTGTAAAGACTGAGGATGATCAGAAGTGTTTTGCTAGTTTATCATCATGGACACCTGAGGTTATGAGAGTGAAGAGATAAGGACATCTGTGTAGTAGGAAGTCAGTTACTCAGTTCATGATGTATGCTGAGGAGAATCCGGCAACTTGGATTTAAATCCATTTAAATCTTATTCTTGAGTTGGCATTTACATTAGCAAGAGGGTTTGATCAGAACAGAATGAGACAGGAAGCTGTTTTCGTGGGAAAATAAAGAACTTCTAAATGCAAAAGAAGCCTATCAAATTGTTCAATTACTACCTTGTTCTTTCATCAGTAATAGATTTATTATTTTTTTCCTCAGAATAACTAACTTTTACATATTGCTGTCTTTTTTTAATTATTATTTATTTTCTTCAAAATAGCGTTAGCTTTTGTTGCACGTTCTTAAAGTATGCCTTAGTAGGCAGACTTCAGACTTCCCAGAGATAGCTCTGCATTGACCAGAGAGCTGCACAATAATTCACAAAGCTGTTCCTGTTCCTGGCTAATAGAAGCACTGTTTAGCTAACATTAGTGCTAGCCAGTGTGACTTTTTTTCAGACTTTGAATAAGTAACATTTGGCAGCAATTCTTTTTTATTATTATTATTTCAATCACCTGTTGTGCATGCCAGCCATGTACTGTCATATGCTGTACAAGATAGTGTACATGTGGTGTTGTCAGGTTCAGACAAACCAGAAACTCTGATTTTTCTTTAACAGACATTAGTTCTGCGGCATTTAACTTAACCAAAATTGATACCAGTGACTAACCACATCTGCATACACTGTATGGTTAAAATTTCAAAATAAGATCAGGGGATAAAGTTCACAGACATCTTAACCTTGTGGTATAAGTTTCTTTTGGTTGTTTATGGGAGAAAAAGACCTTTGAAATACATAATTAACTTGGATTTTACAATTTTATTTAATTACTTTAATTTCTGTTTTGTTTTTAATGCATATCAGAGAAATTATGGTGAATCAAACTACACTACCACAGCAGTACAACTGCAGACTGAAATGCAGAACAAAGCTCCAGGGAGTTTCTTAGTCATAAGATTACAGTGACGTGGAGGTTTGGAGCACACTCAAGGTGAAAGATGTGGAGAGACAAATGGACACAGCGAGGGGAGAAAAAAATGAAAAACACTGCAGCTTGTACAGATAATGAAGATAAGTTTAAAAACAAGACTCCAGGCAGCAGTGAATCTTCATCTGATCTTGCAGACAGCCTCAAGAAGCAGTTTGGAAGAAGTAGGTGTTACATATATTTAAGTGTATAGTTAATTTAAAATACATTCTTTTTGACTCTGTCCACAGTGTTCAAACAATGATTGTGTGGATAAGAGAGTCTAGCAGTTACATCTTGAGTATTCACTGTGTCTGAAAGCATCATCAGTGGTTATTTTTTATTGTCACATGCCTCTTGAATCATCATCTGGTCTCTCTTTCACGTGAAGGAAGAACCTTTTCCTGCATCAATTTTTCATGCTTTGACAGGGAGATTTCTGACAAGTAGGATAATTCAAGTCCTTTTGCAGTACGTTATGTAGGATGTCAAAATCGATAATCCTTACTTGCTTCTGTCCTGCAGTATTTGACAGGCAAACAGCGTACTGTGTTATTCATGACTGGTTCATGGATATACATGAACCTAGAATCATGCGTATCTGCACAAGGCCAGAGCAGCTCTGGTGAACCAGAGTAGTGTTTTAAATCTCCTGCTTTTGGCAGTACGGGGAGCAAGGTGAAGGACTGTTCCCTGCTTCCATTAGGATGGAAAGAGGATGCTTTGGAAAGACCACACAGGGAACAGGAAATGTAATGAAACATTCGGAACATTATAATGTTGCTTTCAAAATGAAGAATTCTGTCAGAGATGAGAGAAACACACAACAGAAAAATACCATTTCATATTATTTAGCCTTCTTCTAGTTCTTGTCCATATCCTTAATGTTCTATGGGACTCCGATAATGTTTCTTAAATTTTAGATAGCTTCGGTGTTGGTCCAGGTGAGGAAGAGGATCATCAGAAATATGTGGAAACAGGAGGGTCAGATGGGGAAAAGAGGTGGGGAAGGCCAAAGTTTGAGAATAGGGGGAAAGGGTGAGAAGTGCTGCTCTGGAAATGACTGTTTTTCTATTGTAATTGGAGAAAAGTAAATAGTGCAGGAGATGATGGTAGCAAAGCATACCTGATGAGACTTCTTAAATTGCTACTCATAGTTGAGCATATAACTTAGAATGACTTATTTTAATTTTATTGTTTCCTTCACTTTTGGAATTAGAGCCCCAAAGAGGAAGATAGAAGGAATGACAACCTCTTTAGCAAGAGCAGGTTTAATAGAGAAAAGAAGGAAGACCTTTAAGGTATGTTTGTATGGAAAGATAGCAAGTAAATGAGGTGTGGGTTTGCTTTTGCAGTAAAATAGTTGAAAGCAGTGCAACAATTCCGTTTGAGTTTAGAACTGTGGGTCACTGCATATCTTTAAGAAAACATTATTTCATTCTAAAATATGTTTTTTCCTATGTTTACTGATCTGTCCACCTAGTGGTCTTCCTTCTACTTTGAAGATTTGAAGAGGAGTGGAGAATGAGAGGAAAAAAAAAAAAAAAGAAAAGAAAAGAAGGGGGCAGAGGTGAAGTTTGTTGGCACTAATATCCTAAGACAGAAGGACATAATATTTTCCTTAGGGACTAAACAGTTTAAAATAGGTTTTGATACTGTGTTTGAAAATGATGCCTATTTTGGTTTAAAATACAAAAACAAAAATAAACAAATTCTTTCATGGAAAAGGCTTTTATGGTGGTATTTCCTAATACCAAATATTTGGTGTCTCTAAGTTTAAGAGAAGTGTTTTTGTACAACATGTTACAGTGACTTCAAACATGAAATTTATAGATGAAGAAATGCCATATGGATACAAGAAGAAAGGGAATTTGAATGCCAGCTGTCAATAGATAGCATTTCAAATCTATGTGAACAAAATAATAAAATTTGCTTTAGTTGTAGTGGTTTAATATATACTGTTCATTATCTATAGACTGGGAAAAACTTCTTGGGTTGCAAAATAACCTACTCCCATAAAGTAGGTTTGATATTTATGATTCAGTTACCTATCTTTTTCCACTGTAAATCTAAACTCAGTGCAGTATCTATATATGGTTGCCCAGAAGATGATTGTTTCGGGTTCGTATTTCTGACTGGTAGGAGCTATCACCTTTAAAGCTGTTCTTCACAAAAGCAGGTACTAGCAAAATGTACAAGTGAGATTCAGAAGAACTTAAGTTCCAAAAATGAAGTAACTCAAGAATTTAAATGCCATCTATCCCAATAGCATGCTACTCTGGCCTTTCACTTGCAACTAGCTACAGCCAAATTATTTATAATGTATCTAGCATTCATGCTATATATGTAGCATTTCTGTTTTGCAAGGAAGCAAGTGCAGTAGGAATTGTTAGACCAATGTATAGGTCTCAGTATGTTAGACCAGTATACTAAGTCTCCTCTGTGGCACTGTTGGTAATTTCACCTATTAAGCCCATGTTGACAAATGGTGAGGATAGAAACACTAATTAGTTAATATGACTGACATTTTAAAGTTTTGGTCGTGTTCTCAATTTTCAGTATTGCTTTTGCTGACACCTTCTTAGTGACAAATCGCCTAGTTAGAATAGTAATAATTTCTAATCATCTGCAATCTGCGGTAGTGTCTGACACTACCCAGAATCTGGGGAATCTGTGGACATTAAACATGTTTGAAAACAGTGTTAGGCATAAGATAAGTTTCTGGGAATACAAAAGCAAAATCAGTATTCATTTCTGTCTGGGAGTAACAGGTAGTCTCATTCGTAGTTACATTTTATCTTAGCGATGCAGAAAACTTGCGCATTTTTGAGTATTTAAAAGCAAACTCTGTCTGCATTTTTTTTTGTTACCATAAGAAATTAAACTCATAGTATTCAAAGAAAATCTGGAATTGAAAGATATTCTAACTCCTGCAACAGCTATTGATTTTTATGCTATTGAGCAAATTGGCTGTTGTACAAAAAATTGGCCGTCGTAAGAGAAAAGTTATTTGTATTGAAATGCTAAGCAGGGAAGATAAAACCTATTATAAATAGGATTTAAAAAAAATTAGAACAAGTTTAAAAAAAAATTATTTTATACTAACAGTTTCAGAAAATTTTATAATCCACCAGAGGTTATTTGTATAGTTTCATCCATGTACGTTTTCATTCTCACAACAATACAGTGGGTTTTGATAAGCTTTTTAAAATTTTTGTAAGAATTGGATTCTGAGTATGTCACAAAGTATACACCCAAGCTGTTTTAAGATTATGTGCATTATTGTTTCTAATAAAAATACTGTTAAGCTAGCAGGAGGCAAGCTGAAAATTTACCGTTGCCTTCTTTATAATGCACGAGTCCTAAGAAATGAATCACACACTTTTGTCTGAATTTTTAAGTGCAGTTGCTCCCTACTGCCCAGTATAAAAGTATGTTTTGGTACTGTTTTATTAACAAGCCACTTTTAAGCAGCAGTAATCTGTGTATGACTTAATCTTCCCTTGACCCGTGACTGATGTTGAGGAAGTAAATTAACTTCTGACTTGACTAGACAGACTGTAGGCAGTTCCAGAATGTGTGTGGGCAAACATTTCTTGCAGCTGTTTATTCTTGCAGTGTTAACATGAAAGATCTCATTAACAGCTTCTACTTATATTTAAAAATCATATTTGATGTATTTTATATAAAATATTTGAAGTGTGATCTTTTTTGAATGTGTACAGTACAAATATAATTATTCTGATATTGTCATTTGCTATAAATCTAACGAGGTCATGTCCTACTAATGTTAGTGATGCCATAAAGTGCAAAAGAAATTCTTGAGCTATAGAATAACTATTTAATTTTTCATTTTTTCTGTGTATTTCAGTAGTTTTAGTTAGAGATTTTTATGAATATTGTATCTGAATTCAGTAATCTTCAGAAGTACCATTTTTTCTTTACAAAACTAGAGGTGTATTTTGTAGCTATTTAAAGACCCAACAATAAACAAGTGTCTTACTACCTTTGGTTAGAAATACTGTGTTTTAAATTAAGGAAAGAAACAGCTCTTCATGCAGTAGTTTTGACTGTTCTGTCATGTATTCAAGGCATATTTGTATGTGCTGCATAAGTTATCAAGGGGAATTCTGCAGCAGTGATGTTTTGTCATACGTCAATGTTGATTGTACCTACCAGAGAAAGAGACAAATAATCTGAATTTTGTTGTCTGAACTGCAATTCAAGAATAAGGTTTGCATTTGAAGCACCAGTTTTGCCTTAAGGGTTTATTCCATTTGAGAACAGAGTGAGTAATAGCAAGGCTAGTAGTCTCCTTTCAGGGAGCTAATAGCTACTCATATAGTAGGACTATGAAAAGAGACTAGCAAAAGGAAAGAACAGTACCAGTGGAGGAGAAAAGAGTCAATGTATAAATAAGAGTACAAGGAAACACACAAGTATGGTAGCCAATTATTATTTTTATCTCAAAGGTGAATTCTCAAAAATTGATTGTAAGATTGTAATAGCTTTAAATGGAAAGAAAACGCAGTAAGATAATTCTGGAACAACAGTGTAGTCATCCATTCTTTTAAAGCAGACTTAATTTAAGAAACTTGACAGTTTCACATTACCCTCGTACCAAAGCATAGTTTATCCCTCATCAGTAATTGTCTGAGGACTGCAAATGTTTGTATTATATGCTGTAGAAGGAAATACTTCTGTTTATGAACTAGAGCTATGTAATCACTACTTGCACTTAAGTGTAGAATAGCATTTGAAGTTCTGATGTGATAACTTCTGTAAAACTTAATTTGGAGACTTACATAGGCCATGTAGGTTGCAGCCAACCATTTGTTTTAACCTAAGGATGGATGGGTTTTGTAGAAGCTAATTAATCACACTGGTTCCCACACAGGAAAAAAATGTGTGGTTAGTACCTTACGAGAAAGTGGTAAGATATAAAATCGGTCATTACAGAGAAACTAGATAAAAATTAAGCCCTTTGGTTTGACTGCAAAGTAATGAGGCTGAAAAACACATGCAAATATATTGCATGCAGTTGATGAATCTCAGTTTAATAGAAATTAATGAGTAGCAGGAAGCTGCAGAGTCTGGCAGAGTCTTCCCTTCTTGCCTGAAGGGAAGGCAAGTTGGAAAGCAAAGGTTATCTCACCAACAACAGGGCTTTCACTGACCAGGACACAGTCCTACAGTATCTCAGCATGAGCAGAGCTAGGTGCAATTGATAAAGTCTGTCAACAGTTCCAGACACAGCTAAGTGATAAAAGCAAGGTCCAGCGTCCATCCAGAGTGTCCAGTCAGGAGCAAAAGGAGACAAGAGACCGGTTTGAAGACAAGCTACAATGTTTGTCTCAAGTCCATCCAGGCAACAGAGTAGAAACGTGGTTGGAGCCATGCTGCAGGTTTGGGGATTGAGGGATTGAGACAAAACGCTAAGTAAGGATCGGTAGAGCTAGTCATGTCACTTGGGTAGGGAACAAAGACCCAGAGCTGAGCTTAAATGGAGCTTCTGGTGTTCACAGAGGCTGTGAGTGAAACTGATCTGAATTACTATGGCCTGTTAGTGCCCTCGGGGCCCTGACACATGGTCTGGCAGCCTTGGTCTTCATGCTGTTAATGTTAGAGAACAAGCTGATGTGAAAACTCAAATCATAATTATTCTGCAGTATTAGATGGCACCATTGGTTTTCTTCTCTGCATATAACTCAGTAGGCAAAGAGTTACTGAAGTATCATCATAGAATCAGAGTAGTTTGGGTTGGAAGCGACATGAAGATCACCCAGTTCACATCCCCCACACCATGGGGGGAGGTCTCCAAAGAGCTGACAATAACAAATAACTTGTTTTTTCCACTCAGAGGTGTATGGAATAGATGAGTTGGAATTATTTCAATGGAGGAATAATTTGTACAGGCAGAAGAAGAAAAAATGGGCTGTGGTTAATTAAGCTGTGTGGTATTGTGGAAAGTAGCAAAAGCAGATGGTAATTGTGGAATGGTGACAGTTCGAGGAGGAATTGAGGACAATAATTTGACCTCAGGAAGGAAATGGAAAAGTAAGGTGGCTGAGATGAGGTAAATTGGACAAAGCAGGGGTGAAATAAAATTATCCACAATGTTAACTAGATTATCCCATTGCCATCTAGAACAACTGCTGAGAGCATATAGTTCCAAAAGTGACCTTCTGTATGTCATGTTCCATTTGTGAGACATTTGGCTGTGATGTTTATGAAGTACTACAAACAAAAATGAATAAAAAGCTCTGGAATACATTTTTTTTTTAATAGCTGCCCAACAGTTTAGGCATACTAGCCACATAGATTCGTTGACTTTTGTGAACTGTTACAACCTGTAGTTTTGCATTAGCACTTCAAGGGATTGGTTCTCTTTTTTACTACATTTCAATAGTTTACAGTTTAAATGTTTGGTGACATCAAAATAAGAAAGAATTTGCCTTAATTTGTATGCTATATTTTATAGATTGAGATTAGCGTAAGATTGTTAGAATATCTATTACATAAACCTGTATGCTCAGTCAAATAGGAAGGCAAAATCAAGAGGACAAAATACAAGACTACACTATGCCATAAAACATTTTGAGTAAAGATTCTTGCATGTTTGCATTTTTTGTTTAGTTTTACATAATTCAAAGGCTCTTGTTCGAAATGCTTAGGCTTCCCTAACACAGAGGTGGGCTGTGGAACATTAGTTTCATTCCTCACAGTTTTGGAATTAAACCCTTTGACTTTTGTTGTTCTTGCTATAAAGAGAGCACAGTTTTTAGTTACTCTCCAGTTATGTGAATGCCTGAATGTGTATGTGTGGGGAGAAATTTGACATTTAGTAAGCACAAACAAAGCAAATATGTCACCTGTGTGTTTTGTGTTTACTCCCAACAGAATTTTTTCCCTCTTCCTTCTTAACTTTATTAGGTTTTCTAACTAGATAACGTAAAATTCAGTTGATAGTTGATAATAGGCTGTGCAGCATTTCTAGTATTACTTGCCTTTCAGATGACTTGCCTACAGAAGGTTTACTGGTCCTCAGCAAGCTGTGATTTTCAAATTGTGATCTGCAATGAAATTTCTAAGATTAGGTCTTATTCTTTAGACTAGCATGTAATGGAATTGCTGATCAGCAGCTGTACAGTTTAGAGCTCCTCTGCCACCTGACAGCAAATGGACATCTTATAGATGATATATTCTATTTCTGAAAAAGTATTAGCCAAAATCTCCTTTCTTTCCTAGTGAGTTTTGTGATTTCTACTACAAAAATACTTAAATATTTTTGGGTCATTCTTAGCATGTAAATCTCCTCTGTCAAAAGTGTTTCCAGTCTTTTCACCACTGTTGGCTAGGATACTTTGAATTACGTGCATATAGAGAACTAGAAGCACTTGCATGACTTTGTTCTGACGTTTATTTGCAAACAAAGACGGAGTTTACATCCTAGAGGTTTGAGAAAAGAGTCTGGTATCAGCCTGGGGCTGGCTCAGAACTGTTTCAGGACTTGGAGCCCTTGTTTGCCTGGGTGCTGACATGAACTGGAACTAGTGTGGATTTTTGCCCCAAATATTCCTCAGATCAAGCAGTTTTCAATGTGTAAATGCTTTTGCCATGCATGCTGCTGTTTGGCAGTGCTCAGGAGCATGGTAGAGACACTTGTGTAACTGCAGGAATAGTTTGAGCCTGTGTGTGTTTTCTGCCAGGCTTTTGCTGAGCCACAGGAAGGGCTGCACTGCTCTTCGTTGTGTTCCTGCTGGTGGCAGCTCACAGAGCTGGCGTTTGTCCTGGGGACTTCACTGGGTTGCCACAAGTGGCTGTAATGCTCTGGTCCTAGGGCAGTGTTGGGAACTGGAGCTGTGATTGCATAGTGCTGTGATTTGACTGGTACCATGGCAGTCAGTAACATTTCTTTATCCATGGGGAAATTAAAGTAGAATCCCGAAGAACTAAGATCTGTCTGTTTCCTTCTTAATAAAATATTTAGTGCTTAGAAGTATTATATTATTTCAATTTCCAAAAGCAAACCAACTTAACGTTTTGCTTTGGTAATACACATTAAGTTACAAACCACAACTAGAATGCTAGAAGTTATTTCCTTGTACAATTAGATGCCCAGTGCTTCTTTTCACAAGCAGATTTTTCTAACAATAAAGCGCAATCAGTTCCTGCCCTAATTTCCAAACCCACTTCCAGAAATACATGTTTTTTCATATGACCTTCTATGTTTATGTTCTTATGCAGTATTTATATATTCCTATTTCAATTTCGGCCTTTTTTTTTTTTTGGAACACAATATAGAAATTTCATTACTTTAGATTAAGTAAGTCAGTATTCCTTTCATTCATTCAGAAATAGAACTTACAGTGTTTATAATTCAATATCATTTTGCAGGCTAAGTAAAAATTATGATATGCCATTATTGTCTGAAAAGTTATAAATGGGGAACTTGCTTCTCTTCCAAATCCCAAAGTTATTCATGTGGGTTCATACTGCAAAATAGACCTTCATGGTCTCCACATGTACTGTTTGGCATTATAAACTATCCCATATTTTGTTTATGTTGGGATGTTATAAAAATAATAATAGTATCCTGGAAAAAAAAATAAAATATCAGTGACTCTGATAAGGCATTTTCACTTTAGTAACAGTATAACGGTAATAAATTTACTACCGAGGAAGCATTATCCCGCTGTACTTAAGTTTGTCTCTCACAAGTTCAACTTTACAAGCTATCTGTATAAAAATGCAGTATATTGGGCCTGAATACCATGATCTGTACTGTATCTGACATGATGTAACAGGCAGTCATTAATGTCTGCATTTTACATGAACGAACATTATGCTAATTTGTTTTTAGTCTACTTAATTGTAGTGTGTGACTAGGTTAGATGTTGTGAAAAGTTCTGAGCTGACAGTTTTTCCATATTCTCGTTGAGAATTTCAGGGTGGCTATATGCTGTGAAGCTTTTATTCTTCATAAATGCCTTAATATATGTAAAAAAATTTTGCTTTTCTGAAAATGGTTATCTCATTTGTGCATCAAAGGATTCAGTTCTGCTTCTACATACACACATCTTCTGGTGCTCTGGTCATTCATTATCAGAATACTTAAAACTCCATTTAGACTTACTTCTTAATGAGTGCCTGCATTTTTTTATGAGGTGCATGAAGTTTTCTCTAGGACGTTGTTTCATCTCTGTTGTGATCTGGTTACATGTGCCATGATATCTGGTTTTCTTTAATATATCTCCAACAGTTGACCAAAAGGGGGTGCTAATAGATCAAACAGTCAGATGTGTTGCATGAAGAGGTTAAGGAGCCTTTTTTTCCTGCAACTAATTCAATCTTAACTACTAGATTAGTACAGGTAATTATAAGTTTTTGCATCTGGGTGTCATATATAACACGCTAGTGGCAGTGGTGCTTTTTGTGGAAAGCAGATTCATGCGTTGAGAATATGGCTGCTTGTCATCTTTTGCTAGGCTTGTGGGACTTCCTTTTGACACTTTCTGGTGTTCTCTTCTGCAAGACTTCAATGTGTTTTGCTGCATATGTGGTTAAATAAACAAAAGCATGTAAGTGTTAAACATTGGCAGATATTTGAGAACTTCAAATTTGGTGATTTTTACAAGTTAACTTTGGATATCTATAGTTACCGAGATAAATGTTTAAGCCAGACGCCTTAGTTGCCGTCATCCAAATATCACGGAAGACTTCAGTTTTTGACTGTTTGGTTTCTTCACTTCATCAGAACTGGTTAATTAATGCCATCAACAGAGCAATGACCTCTTAATTGTCAGAAGGGAGAAGACATGTCCCTGAAAGCAAGGAGCTCTGCTATGTCCTTATTCTATGGCAGGATAAGATGGTTGAGAGACTAATACCTGACATATATTGTGGTGAAGACTAAAGAACTTCAAATGGCTTCGTAATGGACCTCTCCATTTGTGTAGCTGAGATGCAGAATGTATTTGTGACTTCACTGACTGTAGGTGGGGAGTAATGTCTTCTCACAGAAGACATGCATGTGGTTAGTTGATCACAGAATTTGTTTTTCCAAAATAAGTGAAACTTATATAATTTTTTGAATTCTGCAAATTCACATTTTCTCTAGTATTCATCATTAATTCATTCACTGTTACTGAGCTAGTGTGTGAGTCTTTTTACAAGTATTTAACAAAAAGACTATTTAGTGTACTCTTTGTCAAGTTTCTATGTTTCTACTCTTTCTGTTGAGTATAACTTTGAATTTACTATGGGACTCTAAAACAATAAAACAACTGTAGCCTTAGCCCAGTCTGGATGTAATGTTCCAGCCTGTAACGCCATTCTCAAGAACAGTGCATTATGAAAGAAAAAGTGACCTTAGCTTTTTTTTTTTTTTAATTCCTAACACCAAAACCCAGAAATGTCATTAACATGTATTGTTTTATAGCAGATCTTAAAGCTGAGCTCATGCTGTGCTGGGCCATGATTAAACTCATGCTTTAAAAAAGTATTATAAATAGTTATTTTTTAAGGGAAAAGCAGAAAGTAATATAATAAAATGATAATAAATGATAGGATTACATAATGATAATTTTGGAAATGATTATGCAGGATCATATAGATCAAGTTTAAGGAATTTAAATGCCCAACACAATACTCTGGGGGTGGGAAGGGAGAAAATACCACTTTTGTAATTGTAAACCAAATGACATTTTGAATTGTTCTTGTTTTTGTGTTTTTTTGGAGCAAAAGAACTTGTTATAGGTTCATTCAAAGTTAGTCATGTTTGTGGAAAGACAAGTATACCTCGTTTGTGTGACAGACTAATGTGTAAAGCACACAAAAGGTATCTTCCATTAAGACAATGGCTAGGAGATTTAAGAGAGAAAGTATCCTTGGGGCGAAGGGATCTTAGATGCATCCCTAGAGGCATCTTAACCAGCTGTAGCCAGTCCTCTTTAATGGCAGAAATAAAACTAGAGGCTAGGAGACCTTGGTTTGCTACAATCCAAGAAGCTGCAGAGTTGATTAGCTGCATAATGGGTATGTGAGAAAGTACCAGGAAGATTATAGAGGACATGAGTGACTTTTTTTATAAAATATTAATTTTACTTCTAAGTGATTTTGAGTTTTTTTTTTGTATCTTTTGTTTTAGAAGACTAATTCTATTAAAAGTCAGTCACACCTCTGTTTGTGGCAAGGTCATGTGTCACATCCTCACAGAAATTCTCCTAAAGTACGTGGAAAATAAGGAGGTGATTGGTGACAGCCAACATGGCTTCACTAAAGGCAGGTTGTGCCTGACAAATCTGGTGGCTTTCTGTGATGGTGTTTCAGCATTGGTGGATGGGGGGAGAGCATCTGACATAATCTATAAGGATTTGTGCAAAGTATTTGACGCTGTCCTACGTGATATACTTGGCTCTAAATTGTAGAGACATGGATTTGACAGATGGACAATAGTGAGTAAGGAATTGGCTGGATGGTAACACTCAAAGAGTCGCAGTCAACAGCTCAGTGTTCAGGAACAAGATTAGTAACAAGTGGTGTTTCTCAGGGGTTGGCATTGGGACCAGTGCTGTTTAGCATCTTTGTTGGGGACATGGACAGTGGTATTGAGTGCACCCTCAGCGAATTTGCCAATGACACAAAGCTTTGTGGTGCTGTATACATGCTGGAAGGAAGGGAGGGAAGGGTCCAGAGGGACACGGGCAAGCTTAAGAGGTGGGCCTGTGCAAGCCTCGTGGAGTTTAATGAGGCCAAGTTCAAGGTCCTGGGTCAGGACAATCCCAACCACCAATACAGGTTGGGTGGAGAATGGATTGAGAACAGCCTTAAGGAGAAGGACCTGGGGGTGTTGGTTGATGAGAAGCTTGATATAACCTGGCAATGTGTGCTTGCAGCCCAGAAAGCCAGCCGTATCCCGGGCTGCATCAAAAGAAGCATGGGCAGCGGGGTGGGTGGTGATTCTCCCCCTCTGCTCTGCTCTCATGATACCCCACCTGGAGTCCTGTGTTCAGCTCTGGTTCCCCAGCACAAGGACATGGAGCTGTTGGATTGAGTCCTGAGGGAGGCCATGAGAATGGTCTGAGGGCTGGAGCAGCTCTCCTACAATGACAAGTTGAGCAAGTTGTATATTTTTTTTTCAGCCTGGAGAAGAGAAGGCTCTGGGGAGACCTTACAGCGGCCTTCCAGTACCCAAAAGGGTCCTACAGCAAAGCTGGGAAGGGACTCTTTGCCAGGGAGTGGCGTGACAGGACAAAGAATGATGACTTTAGGTGAAAGGATAGGATATTTAGATTAGATATAAAGAAGATTATTTTTTGTTTTTACTAAGAGAGTAGAGGAGGTTGCCCAGAGAAGTTGTGGATGCCCCATCCTGAAGGCCAGCTTGGATGGGGCTTTGAGCAACCTGGTTTAGTGGGAGTTGTCCCTGCCCGTGGCAGGGGGATTGGAATTAGATGATCTTTAAGGTCCCTTCCAAACATTTTGCGATTCTATGAAACCAGGCTTTTGCATTTAAAAGCTTGTTTTCTTCTTCAGTATCTCACTGTAAGAAAAATGCTTGGGCAGATTCACAATGGATCTGGCCAGCTTGGAATCTCATCACACTGTTTATTAGATAGTTAAGTTTGAAGGAAGTTTGATCTGTATTTTGAATAGGAGATGAATAAGCCTGGAAGATAGCAGGGTGTATTGTTGCTATATCTAAAACTTTCTACAGAGTTTCTGAACATTAGAATTAAATTACATTAGAATTAAAGGTCTATTTATTTAAAATATTTTGTTTATGGTAATTTTAAAACAGAGCTTGGTTTGTCATAGAATGGTAGAAAATAGGACTCGAAGATACCAACATGGGGGAAAAAAAAAAAAGCATAAGCAGTCAAGAAAGGCATGATGTTGTAACATGAAGCCATATTGCTTAGAAAGAGAAAGGAAGAAAACATTCCTGTTCCAGAGGTCAAAGAAAGGAGAATCGTATGAGAATGGAACAGTAAAAAGTGTATTTTATACTTTTGCAATTCGGTCTGTCACAAAAAGCCACCTAAAGGTCCATGGTGTACGTGGGCAGAGGCAAGTATTAATTGGGAATTTTGTATGAGTTACTTTATTGTTGGGGACAGAAAAAAAGGTTGAAACAGAGTAGTCACCTAAGTGATTTAGATTTTATGTTCATTTAATTTGAAGGTTAAATAAGTGTTGTCAAGATTAAGGGGAGATATGAGTGATGAAATGATATTTCTTGTCATGGGAGTTTGAAAAGAGAAGATACCGTGAATGAGGTTTGTTTCATGGTTATCTCCTCAGTGAAGTTAGGACTTGAAAGTGCTCTAAGTTTGTGTCACTGAATGGGGAGGAGGTGTTGACTCTACTGGGGATAGAGAGGCCTTGCGGAGGGATCTTAACCAATTAGAGGGCTGGGCAATCACCAACAATATGAAATTTAACAAGAGTACATGCCAGATACTGTACCTGGGAAGAGGCAAGCCTGGCTATATGTACAGACTGGGGGTTGAGAGGCTGGAGAGCAGCTCTATGGAATGGGGTCTCGGTTGACAGCAAGTTGAACACAACCCTGGCAGCCAGGAGAGCCAGTCACACCCTAGGGTGCGTCGGGCACAGCACGGCTAGCCGGTCGAGGGAAGGGATTGTCCCACTCTGCTTTGTGCTGCTGCTGCCTCACCTCCAGCACTGTGTGCAGTTTATGGCACTACAATATAAAAAGGGTATTATATTATTATAGAGTATCCAAAGGAGGGCTACAAACATGGCAAAGGGTCTACATGGCAAGATGTATGAGGAGCAGCTGAGGTCCCTTTGTTCAGCCGAGAGCAGAGCAGGCTGAGGGGAGGCCTCATGGCAGCCTGCAGCTCCTTCACAAGGGGAGCGGAGGGGCAGGCGCTGAGCTCTGCTCTCTGGGGACAGCGACAGGACCCGAGGGAATGGCATGGAGCTGGGACAGGGGAGGGTCAGGCTGGGGGTTAGGGAAAGGGTCTGCACCCAGAGGGCGGTCGGGCACTGGGACAGGCTCCCCAAGGCAGTGGTCACAGCACCAAGCTGCTGGAGATCAAGAAGCATTTGGACAACACTCTCAGGCACATGGCCTGGTTTTTGGGTGGTCCTGTGCAGAGCCAGGAGTGGGACTTGATGATCCTTGTGGGTCTCCTTCAAGCTCAGGATATTCTGTGATTTTGTGATTAAGTGTCTGACACTAGGGACAAGCATGCAATGAATGAAACTTGTTGAAAATGAAACAAGTGCTCTGGGAGTCAAGTAACGCTTTCTATTAACTTTCAAATAATAATATTTCAGATCACATGATATTTCAAAGTTGCTGCTACATAGGAAAGCTCCAGGGTACTTCCCTATGAGAGATGCAACAAATGGCAGTGTCAATAGTGTGTCATCATTAAAGCAAAGCTACTATTTTATGTTGTCTTACACGGAGAGACCTCCATGGACTCCAGATTCTTAGTCTAGTCCAAATGCCCATTTTCAACCAGTTTTCAAACATGGAGTACTTACAGAAAGTTCCAACTCACTGTAAGCTGGGGCTGGACAGAAGTCTGCGTATTTAAGGAAAAAAGGTTGCAAATTCCAGTGGCAGGTGAGCTTTTTCAAAAATCCTGTAGTCAAGTGAAATGGCCTTTGAAAAATGATGAAGAGGAGCAGAAATTGACTTAGGCTAGCAAACTGTCTGTCTGCTTTTGAAGAAGAAGAGCTAAAACATCACAGACAGCCTTCCAATTCATCCCATCTGACGGAGACACCTTGTGCAAATAAATTAGCTCCTTCTGTATGTGGTTTTGCCCACCTTTAATCTGATGGGATTTTTACCAGTATCAGTAGTTTCCTGTTAACGTTTATTTTTTTCCAAAAAGGCAGAAATTTCCAAAATGAACAATCACCTGAATAATAAGGATGTCAGGTGACATAACGCCGAGTGGAAATAAGTTTGGAAGGGCATGGCATGAAATACATTACATTTTGTTCAAGTTGCATCTATATTACAAGGATAATGTGTGATTCTGATCAGCCTAATTACTCCAGTCCTGGCTTCCATAAACCCTTCACATGTTCATCAGACCTTTTCACAGAGCAAGGTTCTGAGAACTTCTTGATTTATATCAGATTATTTTCTATCCGGAAAGGACCGATTTGATTGTATGGGCCAATATTCTTTGGCCATACATTAAATAACATAGTGAATACCATATCACATGGTGTTCTAGAATAACTGTGGAATACTATTTTGATACTAAAATTCCTGGGATGGAGGAAGAAACTTATTTTCCCATCACGGTGTTTTGCCTTGTTTAATGTTGTGCGCTTTCAGCTGCTTCCCACTGGAACTCACGTAATACTCCTGTTAAGAAACTTTTAGGATAACTTCATATTGGGCATGGTTTTGAAGAAGGACTATCTAAAAGCATCTTTATAGTATGTTGCAGTTATAGTTGTATCCTGTTTGCATGACATACTTGTTCGATATGTCCAAATTAAAAAATGACAGCTGTGTTGTTCTCTGAAACAGAGCTTTTGAGCTAACAAAGTAGTTATCATTTAGATGTGAAATTCTTGCACTCCCTGGCTTCTGCCAGAACTATTACTTCAAAGTACACTTGCAGGCAAATTTTGTCATTTCAGATACGTGTCTGTCCATATCAGAAAGTGGAGTGATTCTATAAACTTTGTGCTTTGAGTTCATTTTTCCTGACATGGAGGCTTTTTGTTGTTGCTATTTTCAAATCAAAGATAATTTAATAGCATGTATTCTATGTTAGAGGTATAGATTGGTGGGAATCTGCATTTGAGATATTACTGGACTGAACTTTCTTCCATTTGTGTAGATCTGTAAGATTTTTGTGGCTTACTTGATAGTCACCGACTTTGAATTTCTTTCTAGTGTAGGTTTTACATCCTCAAAACTTTACCATGCCAGTATTGTCTGAAAATTGAATGCTCACTTAGTTAATGTGTTAAATCCAGTACAGCTATTCTTTTGTTATGTGGAATTATGACTGGCTTTTTCCAAGAGATCAACTTAGTATCTTCAAATGTGGCACAGAGGGACATGGTTTAGGGATGGGACACAGATGTGGGGACACTGAGGGACATGGTTTAGTGATGGGACTCAGTAGTTCTGGTTGATGGCTAGACTTGATAATCCTGAAGGTCTTTTCCAACCTAGATCATTCTGTGGTTCTGTGAGTCTATGAAGTGCATTTTCACCAGAATCCACAAAAATTGGAGAGGGATTTAAGACTAGAAGATGCGGGTGGATGCATACATTATAGGGACTTTTCCCCTGGCTACACCTTCCGTGTTCTCATTGGCCTTGTAAAATGCTATGTAAAGTACACGGTTGTAATTTTTCAGGTTTTGAATGACTGCGTGCAAGTTACCTCATCCCAATATGCCCTTCAAATTATTGAATGTGAAGTGGGGGGACATTGAATTTTGATAGTATTGCAGATTTTTTTAGTGTCTTGGAATTCTGCTTCAAAAGCTGTGGGGTTTTTTGTGGAGGCAATTGTGGATGGTTTCCTCAAAAGAGATGTAAATGTTATCAGTAGTATTAAATTACTAGAAGTACAGTTGTAAGCATCCCATAGAGAAAGTTCATTTGCATTTGCAAGTATGTCTTGTTTCCCAAGCCTGGTAATCTGAAGAACAGTTGAAACTAAAGTGACTTAGCCCCTTTTACTGTTCAGTTATTTGTATTCTTGCACTATTGTACCTCATTTGTTTAAAGTGACCTTAATTAAATGTGAAGCACACTACTAGCTCAGAGAATTGTGCTTTCTAGCTTGTTTCACTTGCTGTTGAGTTATTTTGCTAAAAGATGATTTGCACTCAAAAGGCCTTATCCTGACATCAGTGACATAATGCAAATTGATGACAAATTTTGTTTCTCAATTCAGTGATGGGGGATTGGGTTCCATATTTCCATCTTCACTTCGCAGGTTTAGCAATTATGCAGAAAGATTAATCATATTTCTTGGAAGCTAATAAGCTGGCCCGTACTGATTCAGGAGTGCAGCAAAATAATTGTGAGCTTTGCCCACTCAGAGATAAAAAAAAAAATGTGTTTGAATTATCAGTTTATTGTTTTTTTTCCTTAAAAAAAAAAAAAAAAAGTTAATATTCTGTTGTTGAAGCCTAGAACTGGAGCTTTCCCATTACAAAGAGGTTTAAGATTTTTTTCCTCTGATGCCATCATTTTAAGGATCAGAGTTCCAGAATGCTTGCAGCAGCCTTGTATTTTTCTGTCTGTTCGTGACAAACCAGCTACTGTACATTCATATAGAGCAGTACAGTCCTTGCCACTGGCAGTCTCTCTGTGACAGAGAGCCTGTAGGCTGACATAAAGTGCAGCCTGTTGTGAACTGCTAAGTGGGAGTCTGCCAAAAACTCAGCAGACAGAACTAATTGGGGAGAAAAAGGATTTTTGTGCCCTCATCTCTCCCTCTTCCATTTTTTTTACAAGACGGATATTGTTAAAGTAACTTGTTTATGTAAGATTTGTCTGCCTCTATTTTCTCATTGCATGAATCATTTTTTAACTTCAAGTCTTGCACTGCAGGTCACTGAGCACTTCCACATGGCGGCTGGCACAGAACCAAACTCGAGACACGCAACTCATCACAGTTGATGAAAAATTGGTAAGGGTTTTCTACTGCATACTGCTATGATACAGCCTTCAGGGTTATTTCTGCACAATAGGCATTCAGTATGGTATTCTCCACTCTTCTAGGAAAGCCATACAAATGTGAACTACAAAGCAAAAATCCTTCATACATTTTTTAAAAAGCAAAATTAGTAAAACAAGTATGTGAAGGAAATATGGCATTCCAAGTATTAAGCAATATAAAATGATGAGTACCTTGTTTATTATTGCATTGTGGTCAAGGACTAGTATGAGCTGTAACTTATAACAAATTTGCTGTTTTTGAAATCTGGATATTTTTCTCTGTAGTGAAATCATACAGGATTTGCCAGCTTCCTAAAATTATCATCATTAGGACCCATATTACTAAAGAGAGTGTGTAAAGAAGCATGCAAGGTTATTGTTACTATGTACATATACTCTAGCTTTTGAATATGCATGAAGGTTATATTACAACTAGGAACAAATGCATAACATTCTTCTGCTAATCAGTAGCAGATCAGAAATTTGGCAATCTTTTCTTGTAAGTTCTTCCATAATGTGTGGTCTGTTACTCTAGATGCAACCTGACACTTATGTTTACATTATTCAATAGTATAATTTTTGTAAGACTTCTGGAGGGAATGCGTCACAGCAAAAGCATGCTTTTCATTGGTTTTCATACTGCTTTTGAATCCTCAGGAAAAAAAAAAAATCCCATCATATGTACCAGACAGTTCATATTTATCTGCTCTCTTGTATCCCTGAAACTATGTTAACTACTTAAGAACAAGAGGAAATATTTGGGATTTGTATTTATAAATTGAACATTTGTAATGATAACTACTGGTGGAGACAGCTCAACTTTAACAGATTATTAGGAAAAAATGCACCTATTATAGCAACTCTTTAGGGCTTTTATTTCTAACGTTTTCTAACACAGATGTAGAGAGATTTTTTTTTTTTACCTGCCTGTGCATTCAGCTTTCTTATATACTTTTTTTTATTTTTTTTTTAATTTAAAAATTAGTAATACCATGTCAGGTTCACAAATAAGGGAAGAAAAATAATACTGTATTTCAGTGAGGGTGGTTATTTGCTTACCTAATTTCATAGTTTGGGATTCAGGAAATTTCATTTAATGTATAAGAGTTCATGAGTCACTACATAAATAAGATGCACCAACTCAATAGACCCACATTTCCCTAAACATATTATGAGTTGTGTTTGTTTATTCTAGCACTGTTCTGTAATACTAAAAAAAAATGTCTAAATAACATTTTGATAATGCCTGAATTTACAGTGTCACACTTCCCTAATGTAACCTCAGGTGATGGATAGATACATAGGTCTGAAAGAGACTGCAGTGCAAAGACAGACCTGCAAAATAAACACTCTTCTATCTTCTGTTTTGTATTTAAATGTACATTATTCTAAGTCAGGGTTTTTCATTTCCCTGTCTAACTATGAGAGTTTATCCCTTCAGTTGAGTTAGTGATGCTAATTCAAAATACAACTGTTCTGTTCTCTCAGTGCTAATGTAAATGAATCGTAAATGAGGTGGCTATTTCTAATGTCATTATGTGTTCTGATCAAGTTGAAGGCACTGTTTATGTAGTTGTTGGTTTGCTTTCTTTTTTTTTTTTTTCAGATCTGATACTAGCAGCCATTGAATCATTTTGCTCAATACTACTGTTTGCTTGTCAGCTTTTGGTACATATAAACTAAATGATCTTTTTATTCTCAGTTCTTTCCAGCATTAAGTTAAATGTCAGACTGAATAGTATTTTCCTACAGTACTGTGCATGTAGGCACGCATTCTAGATGCACAAATCCTTTTCCCCAGACTCTCATGAGGCCTGAAACAAAATGATGTCAAATTAGAATAACATTTATACGGTTTAATGTGTATATTTAGATATAGTCTGACATCACCTTACAGGTGGCTTTTCTGTGCACATCAGAAAGGAGCAGCAAGAACAGGTGGAAAATGGGTTGGGGTTATCTATTTTCTGTATTCCTTTTAAAACTCTTTATTTTGAAACTGAACTCCTTCATGAGTAGATGCTTGCAAGGTTAATATATATAGTAACATTATTATGGTTATTAAAAGAGTCTAATTGCCTGTTGTAATTGAGTTCTCAGTACTTCTATGGGCCTTGTATTCCTATGTGTGTGTACACTTGCTAGAACTTGATCAATGTGGATTCCTTTGAATTACCTGAAGTCCAGTTTGAATCTGAAAGTACTAAAACATTCCTTGTCTTGGTAAACTCAAATGAGGAGGGGGAAGAGTATTGTAACACTGAATTATTAAGCAGTAGTCAGTTGCCTTCTTGCTACAGCCCAGCATGTGTTGAATACAACAGAAGAATGAGCTCTAATGAAATAGTGAAAAATGAAGGTGGTCTAAACACTATATTGTGGATGTCAGAAGAAAGTGGGACTTTTAAATGTAAAAGGAGTTAAATGCTCCACTTGTATATAACTAATGCAAGAAATGATGTTTTTGTCACAAGTATTAGTCGTTTTCTGTGAATGTTGAGTAAAACTTATTTTATGGACACTTAAATCCAAAGAAAGTAATACAAATTGAACAAAGCTAAACAAAAATACAGTTCTTGCATCATATTTTGAATCTCTGGCCACCGATTAGGTCATATTCCAAGAGTCTGGACAAATAGCTGGGTGAAAAGTAGTCTCTCAAGACCCTGCTTGTGTTAGGAAATTTGGGCTATAGAGGACAAAGGCTGCTGGCAGCATATCTCCCTCAGGTAATGTTACAAACAGCTTAACTGTTTGTGTGTATGGAATAACTTAGTGTTCATGATTGTTACATCAGGCTTCGGTGGTTTTGCCTAAAACTGGGATAAAACTCTTCAAAATTACCATGATTTGTTTCAGTCGTTATAATTACGGCGCTATTGGTTTTAGCTAGAAGAAGTCCAGCGTATGTGCTTTAAGCAGGTTCCCAGTCAGCACAGGTGACGCTGCATTGTGGTTGTCTAGCATGGAGTCTGTAGAGGCTAGACACACTTGTGGAGTAGCTGTCTGCATAGGGCAGGTGCCATACCAAATTCTCCCCAAATATTTGCCACTAAAATAACTTTTCTGTAATGGTTAAGTGTTGCAAGAGTATTTTGAAATTAGAGTAAGTGGCAGAAGATATCTCATGCATCTCAAAAGTAGGATACTCCACCAGTAAGTAACACATATGTAGTGACACAAAGCAAAAATGAATGCAAGCACAGTTGTAGAGTTTGATCACTGGGGAGATGCTAGAAACATTGGAACAGTGGTTAAGCATCAGATATTAGTTGCAGCCATCTCACAGATGTTTTTATTCTGCATTAGGCCAAGATGAAATAGGATGGGTTGCTACACAGAATTAAGCATTTGAGAACAGCAGTATCAAGTGCATTTGACATGGTACTAAAGTGATTTTTGCAGCATGTGGGAACGTGTAGGCTATATCACAAGCATGGCAGGCTAACCACAATAATGCTATTGACACTTCAGCTGCTGTCCTGAAACTGCTAAACTTTGTCAATACTGTTAATTAAGCTTTTTCAGCAGTAGTTTAGAAGTCTCAGTTCTGAAAATCAATAGAGGGACAGTTTTCTTCTGACTGTAGACAAACTTGCATGTAGCTGTCATTGACAATACCTTGCATGCTGCAGTATATGTTGAATTTGGCACAGAAAATCTGACCCTTTTTTGGAGATGAGTAGTTCATACTTTTCAGATCATGTTCATGACTAGCAGTCAGTGCTGCATTCTGCATCAGCCTAGGCCAAAACTGTTTAGTAACTATTGTGAAATGGGGATCAAGAGTCTTAGCAGCTTCCTCTTGGCTGTCCATAGGTAACAACAGTTAGTGTCTGTTGTAAGTGTTTACTACGGGATAATCCAGGAGTAGCAGTATTAGTAGGGTTCTCGGAACACAAACCTCTTCGGGGAAAAAAAGTATGCATGGACTTTCAATAACTAATTGAGGAAACACTCCAGTCCATTTTTTCTACAAGACTGCAGTATTAGCAAACATCACACGGTGTTTTCAGGATTGAGTCATAGTTTGTTCACCTTCATCCAAATCCCAGTTTTGGCGAGGCTTGGGATGTAGTGAAATTGTATGATCTCAGTTTGAAGAGTGAAGTGTGGACTGTATGTATATTATAATAAACAGGGATAATACTGCAGCTCAAAATAAAATATACAAACAAGTGAAAAATAGCCTGGAATGATGAAACTTCTTTGGATATCAATCTGATAGTCTACAGTGCTGTGAAACAAAGGACACAGCAAATCAAGCTTTAACATGCTCTTTGAAGTGTGATTGTTCCTATCAGCCTTTCCCAAGAACCAAGAGTATACAATATACTGCACTCTGAAAAACAAGGCAGTAATGTGTCATAAAGTTACGTGCAAGACAGTGAGACATTGCATTTGAGGACTGCTTATAGGAGCTGTTTTTGCAACTCAGTGAAGAGAAATACTTGGCAAAGCATCCATTTATTAAAGACAGGCTTACTAGATTTCCTTTTCTTGAAACTACTATTCAGCCAAGAATTCTCCAAGCATTACCACTGTGTTAGATAATAAGGGTATCATGGATATTCTATGTTTTGATTTTCCAAAATTCTGTTAACCCCTTGTGGGTGATTCCTTGAGGGTTAGTTGAAGCTGTTCATAAAGCATTTTAACAGGATGAAAAAATTTAGAATAATCTTTTCTTCATTTAATCCTCTCTAACTGCAATATTTATTCAACTGGTTACCATAAAGAACTCAGTTTAGGATAGTGTTCCTCTTTAGATGAAGAATGTAACTTCAATAAATTTTGTATGCCTTATACTTTGGCCAAAATGGCCTTGTGTATGTCCCGTAGCTTGAAGAGGTACTTTATTCCATCACAGTTGTGTCACATAAGCAGGTGGGCAGGTTATTTGAATTCTATATTGTACTCGGGATTCAGGATGGATGAAGAGTGGTTTGGTGCTGGTATAGAAAATGTTTAATACGGTGTGTTTTGTCTTGTTTCGTTTCATATTCAATGCATTGTGTTTAGTTTACATTTAGTCATCTGTAGCTGTGATGTTTGACACTTGAATGGTATTAGTTGCCATTGCAGAAGATGTTTAAGATATTAAGTCACATTCTAGAAGTACTTCAAAATTAAATAAATTCTTTCAATATAAATGAAATATTCAAAACTTTACGTGTTTGCAAGTAAAAATACGTACTCATCTACTTGAATTATGTCTAATTTAAGTGTGGACTTAAGCTGAGTTAAACACTTTTACTCTTTTTAGGATCACTAAAAATTGTGTGTGTGCATTTTTTACTGGAAAACTTTATCTTTAAAAACATTTTTCTATTTCCTTTTTTTTCAGTGAAGATTTAACAAATTCTGCCCTGGGGAGAAAAAGACTGTCTTGGATGATTTTGTCAAGCTGTTGATGTGATGTTTAATATTTAAAGGTTTTAATGGTTTTGGGGATGGTGATAATCCTTCTCACTTTGCTTACACCATGCTGGTGTGTCTACCAGAGCACTGTTTATTTCTAAACAGTGATACTCAGTTTAAATCACATGTCAGTTTCTTTTGTAGTTTTGACTGGTAGTTGCATTTGGTCTTCAGTACAGTACAAGCTCAGGTGTAGGGGGTGTGTGTGGAGCTACAGATTATCTAGCCACTTACACATTTTCAGCACTGCTAATTCAGTATGTTTTGTAATTAAATAATTGGAATATCCTATCTTAGTTTTGCCTGTACTGCTTGCTACAACTTGTTTTTGTAAGCAATTGTAGTTTGATGAAGCTTGCAATGGTTTGGAAAACCTGGCTGGCTGGATACTGATAGACAGCTTTCTGTAAGAATGTCTGCAGGCAACAAGTTACTCCTCAAGATGAAGCAGCCTCCTGTTCCTTCTGAACACTTATAGAAACTACAGGAATTGTCCTCACACTTAGCCTCTTTTAAGAGCTTTTAAGTAAACAAAAGCTCAGGATGTGTGTGTATATATATATATATATTTATTTTTTTTAAAATACAGAAAACTTTACATTTTGCACATGACCCTGAACCGTATGTGAAGTGCTGCATAGTTCTATCAATGAGCTGCAGTTGCACGCTTATCCCTGTATATGTTCATTTAGTTTTAGGATAGGGTAAATGATTTGGATTTCTTCCTCTGAGAGCCTTTTCTTCTGGTGGATGGTAGTGCTGTCTCTGCTGGGTATTGGAAGGAGGAGTGACTGAGATTGAGCTTACACAACCTCCTAACATCTCGAGTGTCTGTTTTGTCTGGACTTCCTTCATGCAGCATTCTTGTGCAAAAATTTCAAGGCTTTAGTCTGCAAGCACTGGGTCAAAGAATATGTCAGCTTGAAGAGTATGCAGGCGATTTTTTTGTTTCATTGCACAGTATTTTTATTTTCTATCAAGGAATACTTGTTCTGAAGTGCTTGCTACAGTGGCTGTTCAGAAAAATAAAAGGAGTATATCATGTTTAGTTTGTCTGGTTTCCAAGGGGTTATTCAACATGCAAATACTTGTTTGGTTTTGTAAGCAGTGTTTCTAATCTGCTAGAAAGAATAAAAGTAAGCTGTTGATACAGTCTAGTAATCAAGAGGAGTAAGAACTAACTTCATTTTTGGAACAGTTTTGTTTTGTATTTCTGATTTTTAAAGACTAGGTCATACTTTCATGTTCTCATAAACAATGCCGTTATCCTGGCCTTGTCTAGAATGCTAAAGTTAGTATCCCCTGTTATTGAATATTTCTGTAGATGACATGAATTCTTTTTGTCTTGTGAGGAGTAGTGAATAAACAAGTCCTTGTAGAGACCTTGTTTTTCTGTCCACTAAAATGTCTCTTTCCTCGTTTATGTAGTAAATCCAAATTCAGATAGATAAGACACATATTCTGCTTACTGTCTGAGAAAATTCTATGTACAGACTTGAAAGCGGTTTCTAGTCTTGAAGTTCAAGCTGAATTGTCTTATTAGTCAGAAAGAAAAAGCTTTCCTTGTCTGAAAGGGAAAGTTGCAGCCCAGTAATCCCATAGGATTGGGCATACTGCAGAAGAGCTTGGTGCTTTTTGACAACTACAAATTTCTACTAAGATGATCAATGATGAAATGGAAAACGATGTTCTTCCAGAACAGCTTGTTGTGTGCCTTTGAATTACTTCAGGGGTTGCTTTCTCAAATCAGGAATGTTAAACTGTGTTAAGTGAGGACATGGACCATGGAGAGAGCAACCGATGTTCAGACCACAGCGTTTTTTAGTTCTTGTGTTGTGAAGTCTTGCATGCATTGTAGGGAAGTTCTCAATCTCTTGTTTGGTCTTGACATACTCAGTGCTATTCAATCCATAAAGCCCATCCATTTATATTTTGTGTAAAGGAAAATCTTTGCTTGATGGGGAAATAATTTTCATCCTGTTAACTATTAGCTTATATAATTTTATTCTTTATTCTTCTGTTTTTTATTCTTTCTTAAGTGACCACATTTTTGCCACCGTGCCTACTCCATTTGAAAGCATTCTTGGGTCAAATAATTCTAGCTGTCTGATAAGTCAGAAGTTGAATAACATCTTCTGTAATGTCTGTTTCCAAAACAATTTCTTACTATTTTATCACTGTTTAGTAAACATAATAGTGCATTGTAGTCTCCTTTGATTTTTTTCCCCACAGTAATAGAAAACCGAAAAGGAAAGCTGTAGTGGATCAAGTTGAATTACTGAATTTGAATACCTAGTTTTTTATCTTCATGACAGGTCTCTCTATTATATTAGAAAGTACAAGACCATGGTTTCTGTCCTGTAAGTAACCTTTAAGGCCAAGTATATAAAAGCCAAAGCACAAATTGCAGCAACAAACGTCTAGATAGAGCAAGCTAAAAACAGCTTGTAAAATAACACTTAACACATTCTATTTGTGATTCTGCTTTTTACAGAGATAGTAGAAAGCTTCCATTTTAGCCATATAGGTAAATTTAAAGAAATAGCTTTTGTCCAGTGGAATGCAGCCACGTATTTATGGATTATGATTAAACAGTTGAGGCCTAATGAACCTACCAGGGAATAATGAATGTGTTACTGTTAGAAAAGATCCTCCTAAAACACATGGAAGGCTTAAAAGCTGTTTGCACTAATTAACAAAATACAGTGAACATTTAAGCTGTTAATAGCCACAGCATCCCTGATGCATAGACCTTCAGTATGCTAACACTGCATAACAGTTCTCTATTGTGCATCTCTTTAACGAGGGTAACTGTGTCTCTTCTTTTCTTGCTTCACTACCTGCTGTGTATGGAAATCGTGTACACTATTTAGCACCCGCTTTCAAGTCCGTGCATATTACATAGAAGCATTGCATCTCGCATTAGGGACAGCTTTTAACAGTCCCTCTTCCTTGTAACTTCTTAAATGCAACTTCTAAAAAGCATGCACCGGCAGTGATCTTGCTCTAAATTTGCATTTCTTGATTGGGGATTTGTGCTTTCTGTTTTTCTCCCGTGTGCCTCATACCACTGGCTACTTTGTGACAAAGATCTGTTAAAGAAATCACTTTAATTATAAAGGAGATGTAGAGAATAGAGAACATGCATCACAATGGAGGCAGGCATCGGTTTACATGAACTCAGAATTTCAGGATATTGTTCTTAGTAGCAGACCATGCAGTACTGTGGCAGTATTGTCAAATTAAACTTGAAAATGATACTTTTTGCTCCACCCTTCCCCCATCTTTGATGAAGATATTTTTTTAATAAAAGCCTAAATAGCTTGTAAGATTTTAACCCTTCAAGTTAAACAGCGTTCCACAATTACCCCTAATGACAGAGTAAATAGGTAGTTGGGAGGTGAAAGGAAAAGAACACTGGAATGCACAGTAGTGGAGTTCTTTCAAAATATTGTAGCATTCTGTGCTCTAGCTACCAGCTTTGGCTGATTGATAGCTACTTAAACTGAATCCACAGTAGCTGTTTCATATACTGTAGTGATGATGTTACTTACAACTTCATCATAAGAAATCTTACTAGAGTTACCAAGTCTTAAAATTTTGCCATGTATCCAAATTTGAACTCAACAGCTCAGGTTTTTGCTGTCTAGATTATGAATTGTCTCAATAAAAGTACAGGTGTTCTGCATCACTGCAGCAATTGCACAGCTTATGTGTAAGTAGTGTCCCAGTTCACTGTCAGCCTCTGAATGCTGTGTTCCCTTGAGTCTTTTGCAGCTTGAACTGTGAGCTTTTCCACAAAAAAACTGGAGAAGGTACACTGACCACACATCTTACACATACTAGATGGACCCTGTCCCTTCCAAAGGCTGGAGATGATAAAACAAGCGGTGTGAGTATCTGGGGGCTCTACCAGGGCCTTATTTGGAAATCTACCAGGGCCTTATTTGGAAAATTTCTTAATGTGAGGTTTTGTAGGGTTTTCAGATAGGCCCAAAGCAGGCAGAACCATTCATTTCCCTGTTCATCATGGAATTTCTAGAAAACAGAAACTTTATGAAATATACTTAGGTCATATGCTTACGATTTATTTTGTAAATACACACACATAAATACAGGTAACTTTTAATGAATGTTAAAAATAAGGACTTCACTAAAATAGCATCAGAAACACACAAAAAGTACAGAAAGTATTCCTAATGTCACTGAGCTGCTGACTGGGGATTTGGTTGTCCATTGTCAAAACTACTTACACACTGGAAGCTTTTTTAAATGCAGGTAAACTAAAAGTGCCTTTCCTTTTATTTGAAGGTTTATGGTCTAAAAACTCCTCTGTTTTCTTATTTTTTTGCCCTTTTATTAATCTGAGGATTGACTCTAGGAACACATGTATTTTTAAATGCCTTACAGGTAGTGACAGTAAAGGAGCCAGCCACTTGTGTGTGTGGAAGCGTAAGGTTTGCTTTTACATATGCTTTGAATGAGTTCTAGGTAATACGTGCTATCTAAATCTTACTTTGTTGTGAGAAAAAGTAGTTTACAATATATGCTATAAATAACTCAAGAGGCTTTTTTCCTGCCTCATTAAAGATAAGCACGTGGTTTATAATTTCCTCAATCTAAAGAATGTCATGACACTCTGAAGCCTCTTAGAGGGCTAACAGTAACAATATCAATATATTTCATAGAAATATATTCTTTTTCCAGTTTTCCTCCCCTGATCACCTGTACTCCTTCTGTCTAATAATGATTTTCTTAATTACAGTCGTGTATGTTATAGACTAACTGTGAAATGTAAAATCAGATACTTGATTTCTGTTTTCTTTAGTTTCTTGACATTTACTCAGACAACATTTGTAAAACTAAGAGGTACTGTTACAGGAAAAAAATGCATTCTTAATAATTAAATAATAGCTTTTGTCTTGCCCTTTGATTCTTTCTTGGCCGAGAAACCTATGCTAAGCATGAAATAGCAGTTTATGCTGGAAGTGGGACTTTGTTTTGAATACTTTATTTTTAAGTTTCTGAAATGTTGTTTACCTGTCCATCAAAAAAGTACAGGCTGAATGGTGGGTATTTTCTGCATTTTTGTCATGCATTATGGTTTGTCAAGAAAAATTCCACTCTGCTTTGAGGTTTTTCAGGGTACCATGACATGCTAAATGTCATACTTCTGTCTTTATTTTAAGCATTATGGTTTAAACTCACAAAAGTACAACTCAGCAGCTTTTAACGTAAATTTTAGCATTAATCACGTCTATAAATACAATTTTTCTATTACTCTGGCAGGACACAAAATGTGAATACACAGTTTGGGAATGTAACAGAGCTTATAAATAAAGTGCTTCAAGAATTGAAAGATGGGTTGGTGAGGGGGAAGTTTTCTACTCATTGTTATGAAGTCACATTCAAATTTGTACAACACACGTGGGATTTTCAGAAGTCCCATCACCTGTGGAACTGTTTTGGAAACTGACTCCTCCTTTCCATAATGTCAGTGTGTAGATTTAAAAGTATTAAACGAACTTATGATGATTCCAGCAGTGTGACAATTTCTGCTTCTGTTAGACCCACTTCTTGGCATGTTCTTCTCTCTATACCCAGTTTTTCTTCCGTGTTTTCTGCAAAACTGTCTATGTAAAGAGATTTTCTTTAAAAGCATTCTTGCCATCTTTGTTATTATTGAATTCTGCCTCATGTTTACGGTGTTTGGTTTTCTATTTGTTTGTTTTCATGTGGTTCTTTCACTGCTTTTCAACTTTTTTATTAATTGTTCTGCAGTGTGGTTAGATGGGAGAACATAGTACGGGTAACACATGTTTACAGATTACTGTGATAATGCAGAAAGATTGTGAAGCCTGAAAGAAAGCTGTATTCTGTGTGATACAGACTTTCCTAAGGGCAAATATGCTTTTTTCCCTTGTTATGTCTGTAGCTGTTAGATAAATGTTGTCTGACCATGTTGAGTTCATTCTGCTCCATTTTTCCATTCATGATTTGCATAGTAGACTTTGTTCTCTTGCACGTATTTCAAAAACAATGTAGTGAAATGTAAAAATGTAAATATCCTCATCCTGAGGTTTTCCAGCCTAAGCAGCTGAGCCCACCAAATAAAAAGCCTCTTTCACAGCTGCTATTTGGTGGGTATTGTGCAAGCCGGTTCGTGCTTTGATACAGCAGCTCGTACAGAAAGTGTATTGCGATGTGAAACGTGAATTTATAGCAAAACTTCATGAACTTAGGCTGGTAAAACAGGTTGGGGGTGCGGAAGTAAGCAAGCTGCTGTGAACTCCTGTAAAGTACAGAAAACTTCTCCTTTCCCTCCTTTCTAACAAGTGTAAACTCTTGAGGTTAAGTAGGTGGGGCAACCGGAAGTAATTACTAAGGCCAGTGGCATTTTTGCGGTTTAATAAAGGCAGAAGCTAATTATTCAGTTTTTATTTAAGTGAAATGATGCCAAAAAGGAGGTTCCTGCCGAGCAGCTGCACTCCTTCAGTGTTACCCTAATTTACCACAGACACAACTGTCACAAACAGAACTTTTAAACTTGATATATAGCCACGAAAGTAAGGAGCCCTTTGTCCGGAGTGCATGCAGAAGAACTCCTTTATACAAATCAACCGGCAGATGACGGACAATGATGAAAATTTGATTCTTTGAAGTCATAATGGTCATTGAAATGTGTGAAATTCTCGTATTGAAAAGAGAGCGGCTAGCAAGACTCTAAATCCTGGGTGGTTGCGGGAAGCTTGCTGGGAGGTTTTTCTGTGTTTTGACATCAACTTCCCATTGCTTGTTCCCGGTTTCCTTTATTTAAAAAAAAAAAAAAAAAAAAAAAAAAAAGAGGGGGATGCTAAACAGTATAGTTGATAGGAGTTATGTACAGTTTTTGCCTATGCATGGGGAGAAATGTCAGAGCTGAAATATGATACCTTTACGAACACCTGACTCATCCATTCAAAAATACTTATTTTCAGAGATATTTTCTATCGTTTCTGTCTTTGCCTGGAATTACAGAGTTCAGTTCCTTGTCTCCTTTGGAGTTTGTGTTATTAGTGGAGCACTACAAGAAATTTTCCTTTCCTTTAAAAGTTATCTTTATGCTGAATCCTGCTTTCATTGACTCTGCCTGTGTATGAGTTTTTCTCCCCCCCTATGTAGCACTTCCATCATTTTTATTACTTCTTCCAGGACAGCTTTACCAGCCTTTCCAGCATGACAAGTGTTCTTAAGTAGTGTAAGTTGTAATAAAGACACAAACTCTTCTTGGTTTGTAAGCAATCTGATGTTATTTCTGCTGCTTAAATAAATGCTTCGTCTCTCTGAGCTTATTTCAAGAACCAAATTTCCACAAATGGTTATTAAAAAAATTGAAATTACTATTAAAAAAGAAACACCGTATAGATAAATAATCCAAAAACGAAACGGTCAGAATTCATCTTCTAGATGATAGCATGCATTAAAAACATGAAGCAGAATTGTTAATTTTTAGTACTGCAAAGTTATACAGTTCAAATCCAAAGTCTTTTATGTTATCACCTTATTATTTAGAATTTGTAATGCTGAACACCTCACTAATATTTTTATATGCTAATGGAGCAAAATTCAGTAAAGAACACTTAAAAAGGAGGAAAAGATAGTAGTGTGAAACTAGCTGTCAAAAACATCATTGTTTTGGAAAGTTGGTTCACAGGTAGTTTCAATGAAAACTTGAACTCAGAACAAAGCTCTGAAGACACAGTAGAGAGTTCAACCCAGTGCAGCACAGTTCTTTTCAAGTATTATATTGTTTTAATGGAATCTTGGAGCGGGAGCTTTAGCCCATTGAAATGTCGCTTAAAGGACAGGTTCTTCTGTCACTAGCTGGAGCTGTGTGGATGAAATGATCACAATAGAGTGTTGTAATGCATTTTAAAAGTGTGAGAAATCAGTTTGTCTAGACTAAGAGTGCGCCTACAGGGAATAGGAATTTTAGAGCTTCTGTGCTCTTTAGGTGTCAAGTATGTGATAGATGCCAAGCCTTTTTATTCCATATCTTTGGCAACAGCTCAGCTATGCTACAGTACCTTACATGTCTACAGCAAGCAAAAACAGTGATTTTATGTCAGGACAACTTGGGCTTCAGAAACCAGAAACTCATTGTCCTAACAACTGTCTGTTCAATTGCCAGCTTTAAAATGGGGAAGATATCAATAAACAATTGCTAGATTCCCAGAAGGCATGGAAACTTTAGCTATAATGAATCAAAGTGTGAAGAGCTAGCAACATCATGTAGATATTTTAGTTTCTGAAAGTAGGCAGGTTTTAGTTTTCACCTTGAAAAGATTTTTTATGGGATGAATCCTATTATTAGTAGTAAAATAACTTTGATTTGGAGCCAAACAAGTTCCCAAAAAACCATGGCTTGAAGGAGCTTGGGATTTATCTGGGTTATTGGTTTTGTTTTCATCTAGGTGAACAAGTCTAGGCATTTCTTTACCACAGTTACCTCATATATATAGCATTTGCTGGTTTTTAATAATGTTTGTTGTTTTTTTTTTTTTTTTTTTTTTTTTTTAAGTAGTGTTCTGTATGCACTAATATGTAGTGTTTTTATGGGTTTTTGGTGTGGAGGCTTCAAAAGAGAAAATGTAATACGTCTATAATGGTAGTTAGTATAGTATTTAATCACAGAGAATTCATAAGCAATTCACAAACCTGTAAATCTGAAGCATAAAATCCATAATGGACATACAAGTTGCTGTGTTAAATAATATCTTTTTAAAAAAGAAAAAAAAAGTTTTTGTAATATTTTCAAGCTTGCAAATGTAGAGGTATTTGATTGCTAACTAAACCAGAATCTATCAGTGTAGCAGGATCCAGATTATTTCAGAAGGGAAAATTAAATATTGGGGAATATTCGTACATTTTCTCAATAGAAACGTGTTTGTTAAAATACAGATGTAAAGGATAATACACTTGTACAGGTCTATAAAAGGCAAGCTTGGAGGCATTACATACAAGGCATTGAAGTCCCACCAAACTTTTACTGCATGTAAAAAAAAAAAAAAAAAATGGTTAAACAAAGCAGTTTGCCAGCTCAAATAAGAAGACTTGAAGCTATTTCCTTCTGAAACTGTGGTTCAAGCTTCAGCAGTCAGAAATGCCAGTCCGTCAGGAGGTGTTTCTTGTGTGTGTTGCAACAGTTCAGTAATTGGTAGTATTTCATATCATTGCTAGACTCATTTTAAAAATAAACATTACTTGATCCTAATGAAAGCATTTATAATGGAATTGTTAAGATATTTTGACAGTTGCCTTTTGGTAGTCTGGATAGAAAATATAAAATTTGGAAAATCAGTTTACATGTTTGTGTCGCCTTCTGTTCTAATTGCGAATACAAGTCAAACACTTTAAACATGCTCCCTGCTGCAGTTTTGAGGGATTGATCTCCCAAAGTCTATTTTCTAAAGTAAAACAAAAAATGAGACTTGCCATATTTCAAAGGATTATATGGTGACAGCACCAAGAGCTTTTAAGTTTGCCACAAAGCAAAAGCCCATAAAGTTAGTAGCTACAGACATGTAAAGCCACAGTATTTTGTCTAAACTTGTTTGCCTTTTCATTCAAGTCATGCCACTGCTGGTGTGATGAATTCAATATGCCCAGAGTTCTGCTACTCAATTTTGGACTTTAACCACTTTACAGCTTGTTCCTGGAGAGAGGAGGGGAGGGAGACCAAGGAGCTCCCACTGGCCTTTTAAGTATGTAAGGAACAGGAGTAGTTCAGGATTTGATGTTTGATTTCACTCTCTTTACTGTACTAGGGTGAACTGACAGGTTAATTTTATGTAATTACTGTTTAGTTTTTAAAGAGAAAGTTCACTTTATCAGATGCTGCTGAGAGTAATTTTTTTGTGGCAATTCTAGTGAGGTTTTTCCTTCTTACTCTGTGTTGGAGTCAGCTTCAACATAAAAAAAAAAAAAAAAAAAAAAAAAAAATTAGGCGTTTTTTGTGATCCTTCAGTTTTTATCTTTGTTAGGTTTATTTGTAGAAAGCTTACAAGCCAAACCTTAGTTGAGGAGGGCATCCTACTTCTGACAATGTAACACATTATAAGCCATTTTTGTGAAGGGTGGAATCTCCTGAATACTTTTACCCTTCATAAAAATACCTATGAGTGTTACCAGTGTCAAATGGTGCAAATAAGTGAAGAACATCCCTTTAAAAATGTCAAATTACTGTATAACACCTGTTTAAAAGACGTGTACTCAAACTGACACCAATGGTTGCTGAGCGTTGTTATTACTCAGTTTAAAAGACTGAGCCCTTACTGTTGGCCTAGAATGAATAGTGCTAAACTAGGTAGCCTTATAATCTGCATATGTTGAATTTGAGTGAAAAAAAAAAAAAGTAGGTCTGCACTCTGAGAGGGGGTTAGTAAGTCAGATGAAGAGCCCTGACTGATCTTTTGATCTTGAATATCAACTAGTAATCTCAGGAAGATGTGACTCTCAAAGCAGATATTCAGAGCTAGAAACACACTTGGCCTTATTTTTTAAAGAGGAGAGGTCAACTTTATGTAATAATTAATGGTTAGAGAAATAAGAGAGCTGAGTTCTGGTAACCTTCTCTACAGTGAATAGAGTATTGTGGAAAAGATAACTTCTGCTGCTTCTTCATACTAAGCATACCTTTTCGATTCATTTTGGGTGTTGCTGCCTCTTGATTATCTATATATCTTGATTATATGAATGTGTTCACTTGGGCTTAAGTTTGCATATATATATATATAGAAATGTATGTGTGTGTGTATATATATATATATATATATATACATGCATTTGTACTACATGAGATAGATGGCTGACCAGGATCTTGGTGAATAGACCAGTTTGTATTAGCTGTAGGCTCCTAATGTTAATGTAAAATTTCCAGATTTGTTGATGCTTCAGTTTATGCTCTAATTCTTTGTTTAAGGGGGAAAGAAGAGTTCATGATACATTTCTATGGGTGCTTTAGCTGGTACAAGCTGGAGCAGTCCTACCGTCACAGCTGTAGTCTGAGAGTTGGAGGGAATGTCTCCTGCCTATTGTCTGGCACTATCAGTTGTGTAGCCAGGAGAAGAGCAGGTTCAGGTAGCTGATCCATGTTAAATCGAATTCAGCCAGGGGAAGTAGGATGAGAGCAGTCCCAATGTGAGTCTGCTTCAGCTTTATAAAGCTAGACTCATACATTTCTGCAGAACTTCTCTTATTGTAATTATATTAAAAAAAAAAAAAAAAAAAAAGGAATGTAATTGTGTAAAAAGCATAAGGAGTATTATTTTAGAAGTCTTGTCTTTTACATGAATTCCTTTTTAACAAGTCCAATTATGTTTTTCACAGGATATCACTTCTTTAACTGGTGTTCCAGATGAGCACATCAAAACCAGGAAAGTTCACATTTTTGTTCCAGCGCGTAATGCGATGCAGGCAGGAGTTAACAACACGAAGAAATGGAAGATGGAATTTGATAACAGGGAGCGCTGGGAGAACCCTCTGATGGGTTGGGCATCTACGTGAGTAGTTACTGAATTTTCAGATACTTTTCTTCTATATTTGGCTCTTAACTAGTCATGTAAATTTTAAGTCTGAAATTTTCTTCCTACCTGTAAATATACTAGCTTTAATACTGCTTACAGTGATTGACTTTGTTGGTTGTATGATTAATGATTGTGTAAAAACTGATTTTATCTCATGAAATCATTTGGAAGAGTTTGGTAAGTGTTAAACAAAAATTTCAACTATGACATTTGTGCTGATGTTACTGTATGCCAGCATCAAGAAAAGAAGGCTATTAGGTACCTGAAACAGTGAATCCCTTCTCAACTGTCAGTTGCATGCCAAATTTAACATTTGTTTAAACATAAACTAATGATATCTAGCTTCTCTATTTTTTTTTAAGTTACATAAGATCTGAAATGAAGAGCTACAGTTAATTTTTAACAAATTATTAAAAAAAAAAATGAGTTTGTTTCAATGTTGCCATTAGGAGTAGTAAAAAATCTTAAATACACTGAAATCCAGAAAAGGAGTAATGCTACAATTTAGAGATGTAAGTATAACTTAGATGTACTTTTTTTTTTCTAAATAAATGTACTACCTACATTTTATAATGTGGTTAGAATTCCTGTAAACTGGACAGCAATTTTTCTGATGATACTGAATCTTGTTATGAAGCTGTCTTGTAGAGGCATTATCAGGAAAGTTAATTATTATCCATAAACAAAAGTTAAACACTGGAAATTAACTTTCAAACTGCAGAATGGATGCAATGTGTACTGGAAGTGTGTGGCTGCAATCATAATGGCATTTACAATCAAAGAACACAAAATTCTGATAATAAATAAATAAATAAATAAATACATATGAAGTAATTTGGGAATACATTTTTTTCCCTAAGGTGTAGTAAATACATCTATGACCAGATTGATCTATTATTTTTTTTTAATACAAATGTTGTGAAATATTAGTTTAAAATAACTGGAATCAAGTCATCCTATTATTTTGGTTTTCCGTAAAATATTGAGGCTTACAACCTGTAACGTCTTGGCTGTATTGTTATTGCAAAGGAGTTACGGAAGCAAAGATGAACTGTGACTAGATGAGGAAGAAATCTTAATTACGAATTAAGATATCAATTGTATTGAAATACCCTGTTAAAATACCTGTTTTAACACTTCAAGCTTGCATACAACAATGACCCCATCTTAAGTAATTTGTGGGGTTTTTCACCATCTCATCTTAAGCATACTAAAATGCCTGGTTCAAGATAAGATTTCAGTGCTTTAAAACAGTTATGGCTTGGATGATTCCACTACTGCAAGTAGCCACCATGTTTAGCAAGCAATGGCTGTTGTTTCACAGTGGCCTAAATTAACTGATAGACTGTTGACATGCAATGCACTTTTGTGTTCTGTCTTGTGAGCTCCCAAAGTGTGTAGCCACCAGTGTCCAGTCCATTTATACCCCTGCACAGATTAGAGTACTGTAACCGGTGCCAGTAACACCAGCTTTATAGTTCAGGTTGAATTGAACTTTTCCTCAATTCCCCTTTAGTTTTCATCTGACTTTAACTTCTCTAGACAAGTTATTTCTTGGGTGGGAATCTGCATTTACTCTTTCCTTTTGAATAATGTGATATAATTATTGGTGAGTACTTTTCTCCTGAACTCCATACACTTGCTTATTTACTATAGGTCTTTTCTGTATTTCTGTGATTTTACAATCTCATTTCTCTTTTTGTGTGCTTTTTTTTTTTTTGTCATTGTCATCTCTTCTTGGTTGTAGTTTTTGCAATGCTAATTATCCAGTTGTAGATCTGAATAAAATAGATTAATGGCTTTTTTTTTTTTTTTAGTTGGGAACTTTGGTTACAAGAATACTTACGGGTAGTTCTTGAGTACCTCCCTAATACGAAGCTATAAACAAAGAAACGCAGGAATCATATGGTTTCCATTGTACAGAATCTCAGAAAAAGAACAAAATTTAGAATCCCAATTTGTAATCTCTGATAGATAGCCTAGAGCATAGGAAATGCTGTGGCATTGTTACTACCACCAGGACATCCAGCAGGCTGTTCTGAACTCTAGCATTTGTTCACAGATTGTCTCAAATTTAAATACATGGATTGCACATGTAAAAGAAACCAAAAAGCTGTATGATGGATGATCTTACCAGAGAGCAGAACACACCAATTCTGCACAGTCCTCATTTCCAAACTGCCTCTGTCGTGGAAGTTTTTCACTAAACTTTCAGTACTGAAGAGGTACAAGTTCCTCGCTACACATCAAAATGAAACTTCTTTGTTTCCCACTTAGTAGTGAGTTGACTAGATTTTTCCAACCTCAATCACAGAAGAGATGACCAATAAGCAAAAGCTGTCACAATATTGCAATTTACTTGGTTGCATGATTCTCCTCTGATCACACAATGGACTAATTCATAGTCCCTAATTCTCTGTACTGCCTTTGTAAGATAAATCTTTACATGTTTTTAAGAAAGCCCATCACAGTGGCATGTCAAAGTGTAATTTCTGCCTTTATCCTGTTATTCTTTTTTTTTTCTTGGGGAATATATTGGATGTATAGTGAACTCCATTTTTCCATGTGTACATCAGATAAAATTACATTGTTGTCTTTGCTGGAAGCTAGATTCCCCCTCTTCCCTTCCCCCTCTGCCAGTCACAGGCTTTGTCCTTTATTGTAGAGTTCAGTGTTCCTTTGGTTGCTTTTTCTCTTCATTTACCCATATAGCTTCAAAGAGAGAGCAGTCAGAGGCAGCTCCTTCAATAGTTCGTTGCAATTTGGTCTTGTCTTGCAGTTGTCTCCCAGGCTCATGTGTGGTGGCTGGCTCTTGGAAGCATTATGCAATCATTGCGCTCCTATGGCCCCTATCTTATGTCTACAAGAGTCCTGTGGATTAATTTTTAAAGTCCTTCTTTTTTAAACCTTTGTCATTGCTTTTAAGTTAAGCTTTTATAGCAACAAATAAGGGAGTGTTTTTTACTGAAATTTTAATTTGTTTCCAAAAGCATTTTGCTTATTTCCTTCCTTTCAGAAATGTGGTTGAGAATGGCTGATAATTTGAAAATAACCACTGTGTAATTACTTAGCTAGCAGTTTGAGTTTCTGAACTTTGTTTTCAGTGGTGGCCTGAGATCTAAGTGAAGTACTGGAATAATTTTTGGTGGCCATGTGACTTCAGCCAAATCTGAACTATGAATTTGTTCACATCTTTTCAGTCTTTGATTAATTCCTGCTCTGTTCAGTTTGAAATTATTCTCTCTTCTGTATAAGATTATTCTCCCATTAGCTACTCTCAGACTTCTGGCCTCCATGAATTGTTCAAAATTGCTGTAAGCCTCCCAGTCACCCAAAAAGAAAATGTGCACACAGATTTCAGAATCAAAAAGATTGTTGCAGTGCATTTATTATAAATTCAGCAGGTAGTTAGACATATTTATTGAGTAAAAAACCTTAAAACATTAATTTCAGCAGAAAGTTAGGAGGGAATTTTAACAAACTGAAAAGTGGAAACAATATTGTCCACAATGTAAATGTTAATCCTGGAACTAATTAAAAATGTTAGGGATTTTGAATGGCTGAAATTCAGGCTGCTTTTGAGGTGGTATACCACAATGACTTGTGTAATATAGCCTTTGGCTAGCACTTGAGATACATATACAAGTATTTTTTATTTCAACTGTTCTTAGAATTTGTCATCTGATTTCTTACAGAGCTGATCCGTTATCCAACATGGTTCTTACTTTCGCTACTAAAGAAGATGCCATTGCCTTTGCTGAAAAAAATGGTGTGTATTACGTTTATGATGTATGATAGATTTAGCTTGATGCTTAGTCCTCATGGAAGTGATGAATTAGTAGCACTGAGTTAAAGCCAGGAATAACACACATGGGGAATACAGCTTCTTCAGCAGTTTTTCCAGTGGTGTGCAGCTTTCATCTATATTTAGTCGAGGGTAATTAAAGAGTAAAATTTCTTAATCGGACTAAATTGTATAAAGTTGTTAGTTGATTTCTACTATGCACCCATAAAAATAGGAATCCATTAACTTTCACAGTTAAAAAGCTAAACCATTCAAACCAGTGCAGTTTATTAGCGCTTCTTAAAGTCTGGTACATGTAATTTCCCTGTTGCTCTTAGAGGGGATCATTTTTACACTTAATGGTCTTAACTGCATTGAAAAATAAACCGTATTCATTAAGAAATAAATAGGATCATCATATTTGCATTGGATATATAAATTGTGATTTTCTTAATAGTATTCTGTAATGTTTTGCAAATAATAAGAAATTACAGAAAATCTGGTGTTGCTTTACTTACACTTGTGTATTGTTAATGCTATTTATTAGGAAATTCAGTTTGTAAGAAAAAAAACTGAATCCTGGCCATTATGTTAATGAGGTAGTTATGTTATCTCTTTGGACATGATATATTTTACCCTTTTGGTATGCATATTCAAGTTAAATACTCCATATGTTCAGTGTAGGAAATCTATGCATTCACTGAATTAGTAATGAATCTCCATTGTGCAGAAAGCTACAAAGAAATTTTACCAACTAAACTACAGTGATGTATAGTAGTTCAATATTTACTTAATTTGCACCCATAATTTTACCATGAGATATATGAAAATTTTCTGCAGGTACTGTGTTACCTAAATTAAGGTGGCATAGGATTATATGTATGTTATGTGCATCATATTTTCTGTAGTAGTAGCTTCAGTATCAGATGCAGCTGGAAATAAAAATTTTACAAATGTGGTTTTAGAAAGAAAAGAGGAACATAGGCACTCCTTTAGAATGGCACAACTTCTGAACTGATATTGTTGAAATACGTCTAAGTCTGGGAACACAGTTAACTTTTCTGTCCTTTCAGTAAGAATTACCCAAATTTTGCTTAACAAAATTCCTTGAAAACCTCACGTTTAGCTTCTGCAAATCCTGGATTATTGCAGACATTTTTTATAAGATTGGGATATGATTTTGATACAGTTCTCACTGAAGGACTTAAGAAACCTCAGGCAAGCTGTCTTTGTGCCTGTCCTTTCTGAAGCATCTTCTTTAGTAGGAATAAGAGCACAGAATACAGTAACAGGAGAGATCTCTGTCCAAAATATGACTGCTCAGGATGGTCTGAAGTTGAAATAAGGAGGGAGCACTCATTACTGGGTGAAATTAAAAGGTTAGCCTGTAGACCTAAATTTCTTTTTTGTCCTGTCTGACATCACTGTTGATAAACATAGTTTTCGTAACAAGGACAGAGAGTTTTTCTACTCCAGAGTAACCTTTCGTCACATGATGAGGATGTTCTTCCAGAAGATGTTCTTCCACAGGCAGTGAAATCTGCTTTCTATCCACTTAGTTTGTATGGCAGAGTTATGGGCAAAAATAATCTCTTACAGCATTGTAATATTTTTATAAAACTGACCTCTGCTCATTGTTGTGAACAATTGACAGTTCCTAACTCAAGGAGCATGTTCCAGAGTGTGAAACCTTATCACATATGGCTGTCTATTGCAATCCAAAGGTAGATGTAACTAACTTTGTGGATTTTGGATAGCTATGGCAGGCCAAGTCATTGTGCTGGCAGTTGCAAATCTCTTTTGGAGGTATTCAGTGCCTCTCTATCTAGTGTATAAAAACATGAAGCAATAACTTGGGGCTGTAGATTCCATTCTAGCAACCAAGTGCTTCAGTGTTAGGTGTTACAATGCCGAATGTTGCAATACCACAGTCTGTCTCTGAATGTAGTCCTGGCTGCTCACTCAATCTTAATTTGTTAATCAGAGTAGTAGGCAAAAGTCAGTGCTCTCACACATGGAAAGAATATGTTTTTAAAACCTCACCCCTATTCCAGTATTTCTTATGGAGAATAGTTAACTTGGAAATTAACATTGGTTCAACCTAATAAACAAAGAAAATCTTGGCATTTGTGAATACACAAAATTGAGGCACAATGACAAGGCAACATGTGCATCTAAAAAAACATGTTTTGATGTGTAGATGCATTTTGAGTGTTTTCTGTGAATATCTTAACAAATGTAGATTTTCAGATACATGTTAAGCCTTTTCAGATTTACCAAGTTCTTGTTTTAAAACTGAAGAAATGCATCATCTTATTAGTAGCAGTTAAAACTGGATTCTTATCCACTTCTAGCTTCAACTCAAGAATTTCAACTTTGAGTGAAATGTTGCAGTTAAAGAGACCAAACTTTGGAATACTGAGTGCTGCCCTGGCAACTTTCCAGGCACCTGGAGGCTGCAACCAATTTGCATTTTGATTTACATAAACACTAATATCTCCACCTCTTCTTTTCTGACATTTTTTAGCATTTCTCTGGCTTAACTATCACATAATTTACTTGTCTTCTATCACTTCATTCCCTTCTCTTTTACTACTAATTTTTTTATGTTCTTGTAAAAAGGTTAAGTATTATACTCCCTTTTAATGTTGACTTTTTTTTTCTTTGCTATTCCTTACTTTGGTCCTCCCACCTTTCTGTTTTTTTCTTCAATATCCATTATCTCCAATGTCTCCATTCACTCCCAAAGTTATTGTATTGGTCTCCTGTATGCTATTTTTTATATCACTTCACCTTTTTTTCTTTCCTAGCTATTTCATTTCCTGTCCCAGCATACACAGACTGCCCGTGTGATGCTATAGAGTAACGTAGATGTTATAGAGCTTGTATAGAGTAACATAAATGCTATAAAGCTTGTGAAGTCATGATCTTGCAGGGCTGCATACAGAAATGGTTGGTGTTCCCTGTTGAGCTTTTCACTGATGACTGTCAAGGTTTCTGGAGGAGTATTGAAGGTTGAGGTATGCAGTATGGTGAAGTATCTCAATTTTGAGAACAAGCATGTGTCACATGCATGGCATTTCTGTATTCTCTGCTGCCAGCTACAAAGGAAGAACCTAGTGGATGCCTATCTGGAGAAAAAGATACTAAAGTTAAAAGGTTTAAGTTGCATTTGCTCTATATTGTATGCTGTGAATATTTAAAATTCTCTCTTTTTTTTTCCTTACCCCTGCCCCTGACCATTTCCCCCACAACCTCCAGGCTGGAACTATGATGTTGAAGAGAAGAAGGTTCCAAAACCTAAATCCAAGTCTTATGGGGCAAACTTTTCTTGGAACAAAAGAACAAGGGTGTCTACAAAATAAGTTGGCATTGGCTGTCTCTGAATGTGAATAAAGTCAGCTGTGCTGTATTTATAGTCCAAGTATAATACATCTCTTAATCTCCTAATAAATTTGACCTTTAAACTACAGATGCATCTTGTGATGTCTATTTAAAATGTTTTTGATGTCTCCAATTGAACCTGTTACAAACTTCCCTATATAGAGAAGAGATTTGGGGTGTTCATACTTGTAAAAATTTGCTGCATTAGGAATCTGTCAGAAGGAATGTTCAAAATCAGCTGCAACTTTAAAGAAAGATTGTGGTTTATCTTTCAGGGTAATTTTATATTCAATATCTTGTTTAAACTTATCAACTCTGCATGTAAAAACTCTCAATATAAGTGTATTTTTCTCATTATATACAAGATAAATCTATTGGATGAATAGCAGTGTGATATACAAAAATTAACATTTGACTATAATTGACACAATTCTTCATAAATATATTACATAAGCTCCTTTCTGCTCAAATCAATATTGACATTGTTCCAGAATAAGAGGATAGAATAACTTCAATATAAACCAGTGGTTTTGTGTTGAATATACAGGAGGCTTACTCCAAAAGACTGAGATTATAATTATTTCTCTGTGGTGCTCTTCCAGCATGAAACTAAACCAGTTAAATATTCACAAATTTAAATCCAAAGAGTGTCAGGTGCCTCACACAGCATCAGCATACACTAATTATATATCTATATATATCTATATATATCTATAGATAGATAGATAGATATTTTATTGCTGGTTGCATATTTATCTGCATTGAAGTTTCCTGTTGCCTGACAAAAGATGCTGTGATAGCATCTCAGACTTAATATTGAATATATAGTCTAAACTCAGTTTGTGTTACAAGACATTAAATCATTAATTATATTAATGTACAACATTGTTTGGAATCCTTGCTGTTACATGTCCGCAGCTTTTGATTTATTTATTTTTTCCTTTAAATTGTAGTTAACAAATTGTGGTATCAACAGACGATCAGAGAAATTTATTACAAAGTGGGGGAAGGGTACACCTTATTCACATGCAACTTAGAATTTTATCCTAACCAACTCTCACAAAAGAAACAGCTGAACTCTCTTCACACAGAGCTCAAGAATGGTGGAAGTGCTATCCACTGCATTTTAGCAAAAAGAAGGCATAAAACTACCTTATGTTGTCTGGACTTGCTTATATACTTGTTTCAGTTTTAACCAGCTGCCCTATATGCTGGCTAACATTTGTTTAAACCATTGTTTTTGACCCAGTTTCAGTGTAATCAACCAGTTGGCTGATGTTGCTGTTTTCCTACCACAGACAAGAACTATTACTTCAATTCATCTTCCTATTGAATTTTGAATGCTGCATTGTGCAGTGGAGCCTACATTCCTCCAGGAACACCAAAGTGCACCAAACTAGAATCTTAACAGTCCAGTATCCTGCATCTCTTTGTATTTCAGCAAAGCTAAGTATGCAGTCCTTACTAATGAGGCGGTAACAAGAAAGGCTATTCGATGACTTTTTTTTTCTTCCTTTTGTGTTTTGCAAGTGAAGATCAGGAAGATCTTATTTTGTCTTCAAGCTTTGTGAGATAGTTGTCAGCATTAAAATAGAAAAGTGCCTGAGTATCTAATGCAGCAGATGCACAACTTGATTTTTGAAATTATGTAGCCCAATGTAATGACTGATAAACATTAAATACCTGTCATGATTTTTGGAAGCCTAATCTGTGAAGCTGCTTTATGTTAATCCATACCACTTGTAACTAGAACCAGTTTCACATAGAGCAGAGTTTCTTTGGTTCTTCAGCTAAGATAATGGCAATATTCAAAAGAGTATTTGTTAAATTTCTTTTTAAAGAGGCTAGAGGAAGTTGCTGCTGTTCATTTATTTTATACATACATTCATATATATATATATATTTATATGCACACACATCTTCGTTATGGTTCTCTAACATGCACGCCACTTTGAAGTTACTTTGTGAGGTTTGAGCTAAGCCCTTCTTTTCCTCCAACCACTTTCCTAGGACTTGGGTGTTTTTTTGATCTAGGATGTAGGGGTTCTTGACAATGAGCATGCTGACACTGGTAGAGTTGATTATTGTTGCTATAGTTTTTGAAACATAGGAGTAAAACTGAGTGCAACAGTTTGCAAGAGACAAAAGATTAGTGCCAATGGGATTATATTATATATGTATATATTTAAAAACAATTTTAAAAAAAGATATTAAACTTCATTCCCCTTTCACTAACGTACTCAGAGTACTCCAGAACTAGGCTTAAGCTGAAATTGTACAAGATGATATGACCAGCTTTAGTTACATTCCTTTAGAAGTGAATGCTTCATTGTTGAACACCACCTTTTATCCATGGTGTGTTATGACAGGTAAAATTGTTCACAAATACAAAATATATCAAAAAAAAAAAAAAAAAAAAAAAAAAAAAAAAAACAGGTACCATAATTAGTCTTTTGAGTATCCTGACATTGGAAATCTAAAGTGATTTTCAAGACTCCAGTGTAAATGCTGAATGAGGTTAGTGATTCATCTTGATGGTGGTAAGTGTAGCTGTGCTGCATATAACTAATCAGATCTTTTCCTGGTAGTGATGAATTGAGAATTCTGGAAGCATCAAAATTCTTCATGAAAAAAAAGAAGACTTCAAAGTTCCCAACAAATAAAACACATTATTTACCCAGCAGAATTTACATACATCTAAGATACCTTACAATCTGTCGTGGTTTAACCCGGCAGATTTACACCATACAGCCATTCGCTCACTCTCCCCTCTCCCTCTCTGGGACGGGGGAGAGAAACGGGAAAGTGAAGCCCGTGAGTTGAGATAAAGACAGTTTAATAAGACAGGAAAATAATAATAACAATAATAATAATAACAATAATCATAATAGTACAATGATGATAATAGTACTAATAATAATAATGTGTACAAACAAGTGATGCACAATGCAATTGCTCACCACCTGCTGACCGATGCCCAGCCTAACCCCGAGCAGTCCGGCCCCCTCCCCCCGGCTAGCCACCCCTATATATTGTTCAGCATGACCCCATATGGTACAGAATACCCCTTTGGCTAGTTCGGGTCACCTGTCCTGGGTCTGTCCCCTCCCAGCTCTTGCTGCACCCCCAGCCTGCCCGTTGGCAGGACAGAGCAAGAAGCTGAGACGTCCTTGGCTTGGACTTAATTTACTTTAAAACTTTAATTGTTGCACTGCTCTGCAACAATTAAAACATCGGGCTGTTATCAGCACTCTTCTCATCCTAAGCCAAAACATAGCATTCTACCAGCTGCTAGGAAGAAAATTAACTCTGTTCTAACTGAAACCAGGACAAATCTTAAGCAGAAACAACAAATAAAATATTAAAGTATCACAAGACGATTGCATGCCAACATTGTAGAGATGCCTTACATAGGTGTTACTTTTGCATTGAGCTGTGTAGATTTGGGAAATTTTTCTTGCAGTTCAGTAGAATCCATTATTATGGAAAGGCTTACGCAAAAAAGTATCAAGGCCTAACCTGAAGTACTTTATACTCAGACTTCTGCATATTTGTTATGTGAAGGATTTCAAATAAGGAGGCAGAAATCTGCTACTTGACTTAATCCTGTCTCAGTTTTATCAAATCATTCTACAGTATCACCAATTTTCTGGAGAAAAAAAAAAAAAAAAAGGCTTATCTTTGATTGGTTTCTTGGGAAGTTGCATGTCACAATGAGATGTGGAGTATTTGAATCACATATGGGTGAACGTGCTTGCTTTTAAGAAAGTTTTGAATTCATTACTTTGTGTACATGCACTTCTGTGTAACTATAGCTTGGTAGAGTAGCGTGTGGCTTCACACATTCACAACTTTGTGGACATAGGGAGGACTTCCCAAAATTTTCCACATCAATCTTGGTGTCTGTTGGGTAATCTCCACTGCACCTTGGTGGAGCTGTATGTGGTATTAGTGGTCCCAAAGACGTGTACAGACACAAACCAGCAACAATGTCTGTAGAAGCTGGGTCATGTAGGAAGATGTCAATTTTTTTTCTTCGATATGCTACTACTTTTACTCCTATCAGGTCTACAAAGTATGTGGTACATTTCTTTACATTTCTTCTATTTTATCCCTCTTGACCATGTGGAAATTTCAATGCATGGATTTTTGGAAGATTGGCCACCCCAGTACTATAATTTCGGCTTAAAAACAGGGATATTTTGGATAAATTTTAGCTTACCAACCAACATTATCTGTCTTTGGGATGCTCGGAAGTACCCTAATCTGTATACTGTACTGTCTTTTCTCATACCTAAACAAAATTAAAATGCTGCCAGTAAATGTTCTCCATTCTGTTGCTGAATTCACATACAAACATTTAATATACTCTTTGCAGTATTAGATTCTCTACTAAATGTGGGTGTGTACCTGCACATGCTTTGATATATTTTGCATGTTTATGTTGTGAAAAAAAAAAAAAAAAAAAGGTAATTTAAAGGTTTTTATGGGACACATTATTTTGAAGATAGGGTAGCATTCATATTTCCTATGAATATATTTTTATTAAAAATATTTAAAACTCTTAAAATTACAATGATGTAATGGAACCTAAAGACTGTCAGGAAACTAAGAGCACAGTTTCAGATTTCTAGTAGTATATTCCTTAACTACGCAGTTTGATGGATAATTTAAAACAAATCAGACTATTAAGTGATATTATGAAATGGAAAATTTAATTACCCTTATCTGCAAAGTTTTGTCATGGAAAAGTTAATTTGGACTAATTTTAGCTTTTACCTGTAATTTCACACCAGGAATTTGTGTAGTTTGTTTTTGCCAGACATAGAGTTATCTGACCTTACATTTGGTTACTGGGCATGTGAGCATATTTTATTATTCCAAAAAGAACAAAACAACAGATAAATCTGAAGTAACCTACAAAATAATTTTAGACAGTTGTGTGATAAGTTACAGTATGTCTGGCAATGTAGCTTTCTTTGGTAAGTCCTTGTCATCTTCTCCTGACATTCTGAGGAGGATTTTTTTTTTTTTTTAGTACTTGATTAATGCTAGAGAGTATCAGCGACAGCAGAACATTTCTGAAGTAAATGTGCCTACAACAGCTCAACACAATAATAAAAACAAAAAATATATTTTGAAATTGTATTGAAAGCTGGAATTCAGTTGGATTTAAAATAAGGATTCTTCACATTTATCATGACTGATCATAGAAATGTCCCTGCCTTGAAGCTTTTCTGTGCAGAAAATATAAATTAAAGCTTTTTGGAGAAGTTGATTAGATTAAATAGGAAGGCTGTCTGGCCTACAGAAACTTGAAATTGTGGAACTATTATCTGTAGCTTAAAGATTTTGCTTAAAATTATTTCTTGACCTGAATAACAGAACGTGACAAATCTGATGTCAGGTTTGTTTGTTTTATTCCCCTCCAGTGGTCTCTGTCTATACTGCCATGCACAGATTCAATATAAAAAGGATGGGTCAATTTGGCTGTTTAAGAAACTAACTCACTTTACACATGTAGAATTGTAGACTATCCCGAGTTGGAAGAGACCCACAAGGATCACCCACAAGGATCACTGAGTCCAACTCCTGGCACCACACAAGTCTACCCAAAAATTCAGACCATATGACTACGAGCACAATCCAAACGCTTCTCAAACTCCAACAGGCTTGGTGCGGTGACTATGTCCCTGGGGAGCCTGTTCCAGTGCGCGACCACCCTCTTGGTGAAGAACCTTTTCCAGCGTGAACCTCCCTTGTCGCAGCTTGACTCCATTCCCTCTGGTCCTGTCGCTGGTCACTAAAGAGAACAGATTGGCACCTGCCCCTCGTGAGGAAGCTGTAGGCTGCAATGAGGTCTCCCCTCAGCCTCCTCTTTTCCACGTTGAACAGGCCCAGTGACTTCAGCTGCTCCTCATACATCTTTCCCTGTGGGCCCTTCAACATCTTCATAGCCCACTTTCTCACGTCCTTCAGGGGAGTCAGTGAAAAAAGTGACTCCAGTAATCCGTCTGGCTTTACAGAGGGTTTTCACATAGCAAATTTTGGAATTCAGTGGCAAAGAACTTTTTGGCTTCCCACACTAACTTAACTAGTATGTATTCAGTGGTATACATTGCTTGGGTGTTGCACCTGCCAAATTGTTCTTGAAATTCTGAGGTGACACCTGGGAGAGGTACAGAGGTATACAGTTAATATGTCTGTGGGAGCTCTAGACACTCCTAACTCATCACTGGATACTTTAATATCACATTATGTGTGGAATTGAATTAGCGTAACACCTAAAAATAAAAGGCAAGAAAAGGTAACAACAGACCAACAGAAAATTTGTCTATCTTAACTACTAAGTGGAGAGTTAAATATAAACACATATATGTGTGTGTGTACTCTGCATACAAACTGTGTCAAGTTCTTGCTTGGATGTGGGGGTGTAATTTACACCTAGAATTTTGCTAGTGTGTGTGAACTACTGGATCAACCATGCATATGTCACTTTGCAAGAAACTTGTGTTCTAGTTTGTGCATTTTCTGGAGAGCTGGAACTGCTGGATATTTGGGAAAAAAAAAAAAAAAAAAGTAGGGTGTTTCTTTTTTCACAGTAGTGATCATCAGCTTTTCAAAAGCCAGTTATCAGACTCATGTACTCATATGTGGCTAAACTTCCCAGATTCAAAAGTATTTTTTGATATTGCAGAAATATTCAAATGAATATTAAGTATTTTCATATATGTACAGCTTACCCTCTTAAAATATCCCAGTAAAACAGTGGCTTTACAGTATTCAATACAGTAACTACAATTATTCTTCACAGGTATCACTGTAAAACTATATAAAAAATAGCAAGGAAGACTTGAAGATACTGTTTACCCAGCTATTGCAGATATAAATACTGGAAGATATTTGAATTTTCCTGCATTATGTAGAGAAGATGAGAAAATTCTTAGCATGTCTATCAAGTAAAGCAGTTGTCTTTTAGGCTGCCTTGGATGTCTGTTACAGGAATATGTATGCAAAGTTCTAGTCAGCCTATTGAGATGATTTTTCTAATCAAATGCAGGCTTGTCATTGCTGCCTTCTGCTTTAACCAGCTAAGGGAAGTAAAACATCAAACTGAGAAATACTGTAAATGTAAAATCTGAACAGAACACTTACCACAAGCAGTCCCTAATATATTCTCCGGTCAGTGCTTGGATGTTTCACCATTTTGGTTTACAGACAATCTGATAAGTTGTTGCCAAGTAGGTGTTTTGTCAAAATTACATAGAGAGCTGCTCAGAAATGAAATGTAATTTTGCTTTCTTCCCCCTCACCCCCACCTGACCGCTTTTATTGCCTCATCTGGGGTGTCTGCACAGTGCTTGAGAAAATCTTTTTGAGTGTTAGACATGGCTGAGGAAATGTTGCAGTTGCATGGCCTTTGCATTGCAGACTGTCTCATTTATTAATATATTGCATAGGTCATGAGGTTTTTAGCTTTATATGGTGCACTTTTTCTTTCTTTTTGGCAAGACAGATATCCAGTTTACCATAGGGGTACTGATAGCAAAGTTCCTTCACCAGTCAACATCCTGAAGTGTGGACTTTAAACATATAAAATACCCCAAAATTACAACTGGCATAATATCTGTTTAAAAAAAAAAAAAAAAAAAAAAAAAAAGAACTGAGGAAAACACTATAAAAGAAACTACTAAATATTTTACCACTACAAGTAAACGTTTTCTTTAACACTTTCATGATCCCTGGTTTGCAATCGCTCTTTGCAGCTATACATAGAGCAACTCAGAGGAGAGTATGGTTCATTTGGCTCAACAGGGAGTAGTACTGAATAACATCAGTGAAAGCATTCAGTAACTAGATTCCACATTTTGCTCTTGTGCAAGTGTAATAGCTATGTAAATCAAATGATTTAAACAATATTTTTTTTAGGTATCTATAAAAAAGCTTTAAGTAGCTATAAAAAGCAAAACCTGCCACTGTCAATATAATCCAAATTTTAAAAAGAAAGGTAAATTGGAAACAACTTTGCTGCAGCCCATCACTGTAACTTGTAAAGTATCTGCTTCTATGTGAGGTGATGTGAGAACTACCCACCTGTCCACAATGCGGATATCCACACTTAAACTGTATTCCTTTAATAGCTGGTAGGTTTTGATCCATTTAGCCTAGTGTAGAAATCTGAAGAGCTGAGATGCACTGAGCTTCAGATGTACGTTTTTGTCTACTCCCATAGGCGTGATGTGAATGCTAAGTGTTTATATGTCTCAAAAGAGAGACTAAACAAGCTATTGGGGGGTGGGGAGGGGAAAGATCATTAAAGGTTATTAAATACATAGAAGCCACCTCCAGCTTAGAAATCCCTTATGCATAAATGACTGGAGGCTGTGAGAATACTTGAAGGTATACGACTCAGCAGGCATCCCTGCAGACCTAGACGGCTGCCTACATTCATTCCCCATCAGAAACAGGACGTGGGCTAGATGGAGCCACGGTAACCACCTTTATGTTCCTATAACCACTTATATGTCTATAAACAGAGACTAGTTAAGCTGCTGCTATCTCAACTGTAAGCATGTCAAGATCAGTCATCAGTACCACTCTTCGTTGTCTGAGCGATGATTAATTTTTGCTCCGTAAAATATTATCTAACTAACTGAGGGATGTTGAAACTGTCAAAGTGACATCACTAGATCTGACTCTCCTTGCCTTGCACAGCTTAAGTCTGAATTACAGATGTATTTTCATTTTGTCATATTTTCTCAAGTTCCAGGTATTTTTCTGCCGCCCTTAAAAAAGATGGCTGAGGCGGCTGCCCCTGCTACAAAGATGGGCTAAGAAATGCCTTCTTTACCTTTCTTTTATCTGACACTAGTAGTTTGGTTCAGTAATGAAGTTCTGCCAATGTCTGAAGATTCTACATATTTTCTGAAGGAGGCATAGATGCTACAAGTGAACGCAACAGGAGTGCATTTAGGTATACTCCTCTGGATGTGACCTCAGAAATAGCATCCTCACTTCCCACCAGTGCCTACCTTCACATTTCAGACTAAGAAACATGTGAGCGAGAAAATGCAAAGCCCATGTTTGAACTTAAACCTCTATCTTCCCAAAGAGCTCCAGGAGAAGAACATGGGAGGCAATATGGGAATCCCATTTCAGGAAGGGGAGATGACAGACTACCTGAAATATTTTTCAGGGAAAGAGCTGAGATCATTTTCAGTTTCTCCCTTGCCTGCTTTCTATCCACTGGAAGGCAGGTTATGAGGAAAAGCAGGTAACAAATGCAATTAGCACTTCTGCTGCTGACTTTTACATGTTAGAACAGAGTAGAAAATAATCAGCACCTGGCTCCCCCACTCACCAATCACAGAGTGCACCTTAGGAAATTGTCTCAAAACCAGGTTTCACTTCTTGCCTCCTTTTCCCACACTGCATGATGGCTTATCTTCAAAGCATTCCCATTTCACTATCTTCAGACAATTCTGTTTTGCAGGTGGAAGGCAGCTTTTTGTTTTTCCTCAACTTTGATCATTACCATATGGTCTTTCATATGTGCTCAGGGTCTCTTTCCAGGATCACGATTCATTTTCCTATTCCCGGGCAATTTTTCTGACCAGGTCTCTACATCAAAACAAAAACAAAAACAAAAACAAAAAAGGAGAGGGAAAGAAACAACAACAACAACAACAAAAACTGAAAGACAAAGTGATGTGGTTCTTGGGAGTATTTTGGATTCCAGACAGAAATAGTTGTATGGTGCCAGGGACATAGATCTGTGGCCTGGCCTGGGGATGAATGTTATCAGGTATGAAGTCTTATCTCAGAGGAATGTTAACCTAAGACGCAAATATCCATAATAGAAAACAAATGGTGTCACACAAAAATCCAGTTCTTACCGGCGCCTGTTGGGCCTTTTATTCCTTTCCATAGGCATTGCCTTAAAGACACACAGTCATTCTTTGAGTGATGTGGTTATATATATTCCAGCCTGGCACAACGTTTTTTGGAGTTTGGAATTTCTTTTTTGGCCAGTAGGCTCAGCATCCCACATCTGTGCACTTGAATGACCTTCTCCATCTCCTGAGGGCATAAAATGGCAGTATAGCCAACCGTCTCATCTGCGATTAGAATTGCTAGTAGTGTCTAGGTACTTAACTCTCTTTATCTGTGGCATATCATTAATCTACTACTAGGGTAACTCAAGAAGGTTTTATTTTTAGGCTTCATTTTGATTTTTTTTTAACCTATTAGAGGCCTGCTGTTTGAGTTGTCAGCAACATAAACAGCTCTCAGTCTTGGCAGCTTGCAAAATATTCTCTGAAAAAATGAAATAATGTTGGGAAATGTGGATTCATTGAAATCGTTGTGATTTATGAGGAAATTCTGGCTTAAGTAAACATGTTTTGAAATATTTTGCATCCCAGGCACTTCAGATCAAATCAGTGAACTTGCATGAGATGAGCCAATAGATGGAAATTATACTATCTGGGAAGGCACACTCGAGGGACTTGCACCTGCTGCTGCTGCATCCCAGGTGAATTCCCAAACTCTGAGGAATTCTAAGGAATTCCTTTCCATTTTTCTGGCCCAACTAATACCTAGTTATCTGTATAGAATAGGACTGTTCCAATCAAGGGACTGAAGCTGGCAATGACTCTAAATATGGTTAGGGTACTTGCCTCCTATGAGAATGACCTAGGTCTGATTTGGAGCCAGAATTTCAGGATAGATTTTATGTATCCTAGGAAGCTGGTGTGACTATTAGTTGCTCTAGTTTATTTCTCTGTTGAACTTTTTTTTTTTTTTTTTTTTTTTTTTTTTTTTTTTTTTCTGTGCAAGGAACTTCAAAAGCTCCATGTTTTATTTCCAGGCAAGATCCTCAGGGATAATATTTCCCCACCCACTTCTAGTTAATTTAGGGTATCTTCTTTGCCAGATCACAGGCAGAATATGCTGTCTCTCAAATCTCTGCCAAATTTTGGCTTAGAATGAAAAATAATATAATTTCTAATGCCATCCTGCAGAATAGAATTTGCAAACTCTGGATTTCAGAGCATCAACAAGAATCAGTAAAACTAGCTTTAATTTTAGAGAAATCCGTAGGCAGCAATAACCCTGGATCTAAGACTACTTAGTCACGTGCCATTGGGCACATCCTTTTCTCTTGAAGCCAAATTTTGTCTTTGTTATATGCAAGAATTTCTGGCCTGACATCCTGATTCAGAGACTAAAACATTCTGTCATGTCTGGTGGAAGGATCCTGTTACTGTGTATAAGGCTGTTCTCACAACCTTCACCTATAGTGATGCCGATGATAAAAATTTGCAATCTTATGTTCATCCAAATAAGTGCTCCTCCTATTTCCCTGAGACCCAGGGAGTCTGATCAAGTATCAGCTTTTCTTTGTACTTGACAGCAATCCATCCAGCTTCTTAGATGCTCAAAAGAATTGTTGTGTGGTTACTTTGCAGTTATTGAGCACTTCCTTTCTAGCATCAGAGGTGAAATGAATGGGGGCTGTTTTTTGACTCATTAATTTTGTTTATTAAATTGCCTTTGTGTGGCTATAGGAACTTTTATGAATATTTTAATTCTGCTTCTTGAAAACCAATAAAATTCCATTTTACCTTAATACTCAAGCAAAAATTTCTTCTTCAAATATTTGTAAGCCTTCCATGTCAATCACTTAAATACTATAAAAAGGCTTCAAATACTGTATATGTTAGAAGACTTTTTGATGACTTACATCTTACCAAAACATTCATAACCCAATTGAAGTGACTGGTTTCATTGAAAAAGTAAAAAAGGAAACCATTTTTACAAGTAGTGCCGCACATTTTCTTCCCAAACTAATCCATATGGATTGCTAACTCAATTACACTGTGTTAACAGATAGCTAAATGAGAATCTTCTCCCCAGACAGATAAAGATTTACTCCATAAAAGCTTCTGCAGCTTCTTTTGGAAATACTCCCATCTTTGGAGTATGCACTATGCCACCTGTTTATGCATTTATGAAACACTGCTCCCTGCGGGACAAGTCTAGGATGTATGCTTATTTTGATAGAGTGGTACTTTAATCTTCAGTCAGACTCTCAGCAATTACCTCCCGCCACTGAAGTCATGTCCAAGAGTAAAATACATGATACTTTTTTCTCCTTCCTTTGAATTACTTCCACAAATTAACTGTTCTTTGTATTGTGAGTGTGTGTGTATACACACACACACATATTTCATGCCCTGCTATTAAAAAGCTTTTAACAGATTTATAAGGGAAGGAAATAAAAGGCCTTTGGCTTTGATCTGTCCCTTTACACATCCCTGAATGTGATGTGGGAATACCTAAGACTCAAATGAGGAACATGTAACAGCTCTGGATTAAGTATTCTTATGCACAACAGATAAAGATTTGTTGCACAAATAGATTTAATAATACAGCAACTGTAGGAGAAGAAACAATTTGGTCTCCTTTGAGTGAGTATTTGTGTATTTCACTGTTGGTCCCTTGCAAATGCTAATCCAGTGATAGGAAAGAGATGCTCACCATCCAGCTAAATAAAGATTGAAATGCTGCTTAATCAAATAAGCTTATGTTCAAATGTTTCCCTGAGGGCATCCAACTGGTTTGATGTCTGCACACTGTTAACCAGTGCTGGGTATTCTCTTTACATTCTATACTGTCTTTACAGCTGAGCTGTAATTCCAAATATATCTTACTCACTCAATAACAACTAAGGATATATAGGTGTTTCTTCTTTTAAGGGATCATCACAATTCTGCTCAGGGAGTAGACAGAATTAGCTCCAGCAGGTTGGATCATGGCGGTTTTACAAGAATGATCCTTTCCCGAATAACTAATCTGTTCTGGCCAGTCAGCATGTTTATCAGGGAATTCATAATTCATGGGATAAACACTTTTATTTTAGCCCTATCCAGTATTTCTTCCCTTCTAGGAAGAATAGGGTTTACTATTGCTGTATACACAGCAATCCGGGTGCACCTTGCTGCACCATCAAGGTGTAGATGTAAGACCGAGGTGGTTCAGTAGGAGTTCCTCCTGCAAAAATAGCTCATTGACCACAAAACTTCTTGTAGAACTAGTAGTTGGCTTTATGCATCTGGAAGAAATAAATGAAGTGGCCTATAGTCTCCAAGTGTCAAGCAGGTGTTGAGTGACACCTTACAAAACTGAGCAAGGAACCTAATATAGGCTGTCCAATCTTCTCTGCTGCTTTTGGAACAGTACCAAAAATAGTGATTGGTAAGTTGCAGTGATGTTTTTTATGTCGTTTGGCATAGAAGGTTGCGACTCTTAACATCACTGTCCAAAGACAAAATCCTGCTATACTGCCAACCTGTGTACACCATGAAGTCAGAATGGAAACACAGATAAGTGATTATTATATTCCTGCATCATCAGAAGCTAGAACTTACTCTTCTGGCTGATGAACCAGTGAAACAGAGAAGGGCATAGGAGTGCCTACTTTAAAAAATAAAATAAAATAATAATAATAATAATAAAAGGTAAAAAATTAAGTGTCGATTGTAAACTGTATATTCTCAGTATGTTCAATTAAAGGACATAAGGAGCAATTGCCTATACTTAACGTTTTTTAGGACAGCAAACCTATTCTAAACAGCTACCGTCACAGAGCATGTTTAACTTCAGTCTGCTTCACACAGGAATAGCTCTAGTCCATCAGAAGAGGACTCTTTCTGACTAATGTTCCAGTCAAATTCTTTCTTGAACTGAAATGCCTGCTTGGAGATTCAGTCCTGTCTTTGGATTTCAGACACAGTTCTTTTTTCAGTCTTTCCCAAAGCAAATTAAAAATCTTAGGTTTGACAATTATTTGGTGAGATCGAAGGGCTAAGGAACAATATGAGCCAACCACAAATTCCACAACTGTCTACAAAACTATCTACTCTGACTGCCCTAAATATGTAACTATGCACTTCCCCACGAAACTTCAAAATCCTATATAACAGTTTCTGCCACTCTGTGTCTAACCCTAAATTTTCAGCATCAAGACAAAAAAATGTGAGGGACGATAATATGCAAGAATAAAATAGGAAAAAAAAAAAAAAGATGTCACGAATGTCCCTATCACAGCCTTAGTAGTAATGGGGCATTTGTTTTAAGAAAAGGCATAGGGGATCCTAGAAGATGAACACTACTTGATACCACAAAGAAAGGCAGAAAACAGAAAAGACTGTCAACAGTCAGACAACACATGCTGAACTTCGGAGAGGAATGTGTATTGTACTTAATGATCATGCTTCATATTGTATTATACTTAATAATGCACTTAACTTGATTGACCTGGGCAGTCAGGGTTTTCCTAAACAACTGAGCAGGGCTGAAAAGGTTTTTGTCCAGCTTAAAAAAAATACCAATAAATTCTGTCCCAATATCCCATCACTTTCTGCAGCCGTTGTCTGATGCTTCAAAAGAAAGTAACCCTGCCTACCCTCATTCCCCAAAAGCCAAATTATGCACTGAGGGAAAATGTAAATCTCTCTGGCCCCTGCAGGTAAACAGCTGGCAGGATTAAAGTATTTAAAATACAGTGCAAAATACATATATGGAAATGCAGTCTCCTTTCAAGCCTCCGTTACAGATACAAGAAGTTAACCACCCCAAGATACAAATCACAAGTTTTAATTTTCAACATCAGAATGACTTCTATCCTGTCATCAAATCCCAGTTACACACTTGTGAGTTGCTTGCATGAAACATTATATTCTTTGTGATCCTTATGACATTTCAAATACCAGTCCAGAATGGCTTACCTCTAAAGTACTGATTTTTCTATTCCAATTACCTTACTAATTTGGCCTATAACCAGTTCATACACCTATTTAGCCAATACTTCCTCCTGGTATTTTTTGTTTTAACAACAATAATAATAAAACTATCAGATTACTTTTCAGCATTTGATTACTAAACACATTGATCACTTTCTATGTCACTGTTTTTCCATTTCCCAAATAGTTACAATAGCCATTTCTGTCTTAAATTATTCCTTTTGTAACATAAGTGGTAATCAATGTACATATTCTAAACAAAGCTTTATCTTGCTTTGGATGCTGTCCACTTTCAGAGCACTAATAATCTCAGGGCAGAGAGTATAGTTTTCTTCAATATTATTAAGACCAGCTACTCTAGCAGAGAGCTACAAGATAAGCAGCACCAAGTTGAACATACCCAATTTTAACCGCTGGCACTATTTCTTTTGACAAGAGTATTCTCTATAGCTTTGTCTCCAGGTGTTGTTAGAAGATAAGTGTATCTATAAAACATATTTTATTTTACAGGGCCATACATAAAGAATGAGCCTCTTCCAATACTAAAAGTACATTTCAGTCTGAAGACAAGGGAAGGCTTAACTGAAGGTTTCTATTCAACCAGTTTGCTTCCAAATATAAATACTGCCCAATGCAAAGCCAAAAAGATTATTCTAAATAGGAGTGGAAATTTGATTGTTGTCATTAGAGTTGATGGTGCTCTGGAGGTGGAGGAAATGTGTTATTGCAGTTAACTCACACCAGCATTTGATAATGTAAGTATGAGACATCACAGTCAAATAATTTTCTTGGAAGTAGGAAATGTGTAAAAGTTGGCAGTGACTTACCAGTCAGACTCTGAACTTGGCTTGTAAGGAACCTGTGATATCAGTCTCATCAAATGGAAACACTGAAAATTTCAGATAAACACTGGGGAAAAAGAAATTTGTGCTCTAAATTTTGTTGGTGGTGTTTTCAAGGAAATAACATCTAATTCATTAAGAAGTAGATTGTAATCTAACATGACGTTGATTAATCCAGTAGTTTTTAATTGTCTTCTTCTGATAATTTTGAAACTCTTTCAGTTTCAATGTATTTTGATACATGAGACATTTCCATGGAACTAGATTAGACTAATAGAAACTTACCTTAAAACAGAGAAATGTGAAGCATAAGAAATACTGAGGATAAATCTCTCTTTTCAGTTTCTTTTTTTTTTTTTTTCTTTTTAAGAGAAATCTATCATCAAGTGGCCTAAAAATGTTATCACCTATCCCTACATACTTTGTCTTACTTACAAACTTTAAAACAACAAGGAAAAGTCAGCTGAATATAGTCAACAAATAACAAATGGGAGTTGTTTTCTTACTAAAGTGGCAGTGCTCATGGTGGTGATTGTACTCCTAGTATTTACCTTCCATTTGCAACACAGCTTGCTAATCTGGTGATTATTTGTGTGTAGTCACAAATAAGATAGATGAAGGAGAAAGGGAAGTTATTCATCAAGATTGCAGACTGAATGTGACAATGGTCAATGTATATCAGGATTGCAACTGTTGAAACAAATGCTGATTTGCTAAGCCCAAATTGTTTAGGAAAGGCAAAGTGTTAAGATATTCTTTAGATAGCTTTTCTATTCTGTTCCCCATTTAAGGACTGAAAAACTAAGATTTTACAACAAAAATCTTCCATTGAAAGTATATTCCCTCATGATGAAGCTAAGTGAAATGCAATTTAGCTTTAGAGATTTAAAAAAAAAAAAAAGAAAAAGAAAAAAAAAAAAAAAAAAAGATAAATTTGTAGGATTGGATGAAAGTAATATTAACAACTCAGTTAAATCATTAGACTAACTTTTTCCAGGGGATCAAAATTTTCTTTTCTTCCGCAACAGGGATAACAACAGTTTCTTCTAAAAGAAGCAAAGAATGTAAACAAAGTTCATTTTTATAAAATTTTCAACACTATTCAGGCAAAAAATTTTTGTCCAGGTGCCAAACAGAATATGAGCTTTAACATGAAACTCCTAAGTCCTATGGCAAAATTTATCCTTTGAGTTTGCTGGTTCTTAAAAACTGGCAACAGGGATGTGCTGAATAGATTATTGAGTAGCACATAACTATTTTAATTAGACAGTTGCTTTACTAAGACAGCTTTCAAGAACAAGTCCTTTAAATACATTGCTGTGTAATGACTAGAGGAAGTTTTGTACAGGGGGAGATGCCAGATGATACATATATATCCAAGTGTATTTATATATCTTAGATGAGGGAAGGGGCAAGGGAAGTGTGTGAAGAGCTGAAGCTTGGCTATGGACACAAGAAATTCCATTCTGTTCTAGCATTAAAGTGGGTTTGGAAACTACTGATCAATCAGATGGTATTAGCAACACATTTGTGTGTGTATGATCAAAAAATTGTATCAAGGAATTAAATGTTTGGTTACCATGGTTGTGAGGTACTAAACTTTGCCTCATCATACTGACACTAGACACTCTGAAGAGCAAGCAGAAGGACTCCAGAAGTGAGAGAAAGTATAGATGAAATCACCAAACCAGGTTTTGCATGGTTGATTCATTTCTGAATTATAAAGTTGCTGCTGTTGTTTTTTGAACATGCTATCTTGAAGAGCATCCATAGCTGGTGAACTTGGAGGAGCAAGTGCAGTCATCACAGTAAATTCTGTTGCTCTTGCATCATTTTCTCAAAAAACATCTGGCCTAAACAGCCAAGGCAGGTCTGCCTTTCAAAACACAACAACAGCAAGCATTTCTTTCTATGTGGGATTAAAAATGTAGTTGTTGGTGCCGTGAACTCATGATAGTGGGCCAGGACATCACAGACCAGAAAAAATGGTGTAATATTATACTAGTGAATGCACCTTGTGAGTGCCTTCTCCACTCCTATGAACAGGCACAACCTTTCAACCCCATGTGGTAAGCAAGTAAGGGTATCACTCCATGACTCCATTGCCTGAATTCTCTTATCACAGTGGATGCTATTTTTCAAATAAGATCTAGAATGTAAAGCTTTCTGGCTGATTTAGAAAACTAAACCAGACCTCAAACAACAGATTTTATCTTAAATCAAGCAAAGAAACAAACAAGCAAACAAACAACACAAACAAACAAACAAACCAAAGGATGTCAACTTAACTGAGTTCTGCCTGCCTCTGTGTTCTTTCCCACTTGGTATCTTACGCTGTTGGGTGTATCTAGTGCTGAGCTGCTCACTGATACCCGTCTTTCAAGGTCTGGCAGAACCTCAGGATGATAAACTGATCAATCTGGACATGTTTCATTCTTAATGTGAAAGAATCCTGATGTGCCGTAGATGTCTGTGGGGATTTCAGTGGCTGTCCCTTGGCTTGCAGAAGTGAGCAAGCAGCAGCTTGCACTGCTCTTGGAAAGGAGTTACAAGGTAATGGACATTTTTATTAAGCTCCGATGTATAATAACAAATTACTGATCTTGTAACTATTATCCTGATAATGAATAATTTGCACTATTCTTGTTTTTTACATTATCGCTCTTTAAACCCTCCATTGCCTCACTCACATGCAGTCTCTCTCACACCTCAACTATAAAATTTTGTGTTAAGTTCCCCAAGACTGCACAGCACCATTACAGTGAAGGTCCTGTCACATTTTCTGGTATTAAAAACTACTTTCTCAGAAAATAGCAAACCTGCTGCCAAAAACATCTTTGCAAATGTGCTTATTCTTTGGTCAGACTGTATGTGTGTAACAAAGCAAGCATGTGTACTGATGAAGAAGAAGGACCATGATCAGAACACAAAATATCTTTGGCAGTGGGTGCCAGGGGAATTTCTTTGTCATCCTCTGAAAAAAAAAAAAAAAAAAAAAAAAAAGAAAAGACAATTCAGGTCTACCAGTTTAGCTACTCTGCTACTCTGCTACTACATTACTACTTTACTGTAAGTAAGTTATGATTTCAAAGTCAGACGTTGAAACTTTTGCTATGTGTGTAGAATATGAATCCTGTGCAGGTGCTTGAACACATCACAAGTCCCCAGCTAGAGTGACATGGAGAATTCCACTTTACTAAGAGAGTAGTGTCAATATACTCTTCTATTAGAAAGTATGTCAAACATAAAAATTGAGGTTTTTTCACGGTTCCTGGCTCCTGTAATGCAATATATGGCAGTTGCTCTGAAACCCCAGAGGCTGTAGCTTTGAGTTGTCTTTCTTTTATTACTTTGCACAAGCTCTCTTTTAAAACTGAGAAGGGAGGATGGGTTAGAAATGTAAACATAAAACAAAGTGATCAATGATACCTATATGGAAAAACCCATTTTCAAAACCAGTCTTCAGTTTTTTTCTCCCAGCATTAGACAGCAGCCAGACTATGCTTTTTTTTTTGTACATTCTGTTGTCCATGGCAGCTCCTGTTTGCATCACTATTATAGTGGAATAACAGAAAATGTAACCGTTTCTATATAGGCTGACAAACAATATTTTAAACCTCTAAACTATAACTGAATATATATAAACCAGCTGCAATAACTGGAATGGAGCTAAGAACAATAAAACAGTTTATGAAAAAATCACAAATATTTTTGAAATTTGATAATAAAATGATTTTTAAATCCTGTTGAGTATAAGGTTGGAGAGATTTAGAAGTCTACCAGACATTCCACTTTATTTTCCTAGCTTTTGTCTGCTAGATCTAGATTTTTTCAGTAAAATTACACACACTTTCTCGGAGTTCATTTCTGACTTACTACCCAAACAGAGATAAAAACTGCTTTAGTGCAGTTGTTTATTATGTTACTTTATGTCACATGAGAAAAAAAAAAAAGAAAAAAGAAAAAAATATATATATTACTTGCTCAAGTAGACTCACGACTTCTATTTTTTCTATTTGATTTTGAAGTTGCAAAGTATGCTCAGTTTACCTTCCTTTACACTGTAAGTGTCTGAAAGTCAGGGCTGAACTTCCTTTGAGTTTCTCCACAAGAAAATAAATGTTCTTGGAACATGTTGCTCTAAGTATCATTGTGAGAACATGATGATTCCCCCCAGAAATAACTATTAACAGTGTCACAGTGTTCCTAAATATTTTCCTCTGCCAAAAGTTTACTTACATTTTCCTGATAATGACAAGGGAAACATTGCTGAATTTAATAAATAGCAAGATAAGATGTTAAACATACCACATTGGCCCTACTAATATTTATTTGTGAGTCAGTCTGGTCTAAGGTGAGATTACTGGCAATTATTTAGAACATCACTTATTCTAGTCATATACATTAGATAGTAACTTAATAATGTTGTCAGGAAAACACATTTCTGAATCTGTTGGTCCAGTGAAGTCTGATTCTTTTAGGAAACACTAGAAGAGGACAGAGAATAAATTAGCAATCTGGTTCTTTACAGGCTGCTTTTGTGCTTCTGGAAAAAATAGTGCAGGTTTCAAAAGACTATTTTGATGAAAGCAAGATCTTTTTCAGTTCACAGATTGCAGTTTTAGATTAAATGAATATATATATAGCTAACCTACATGTATGAACTATGCTGTAAATAAAAAGATTAAAGAAGAAGGAAGAAAAAGAAGGGTGGAAGAAAGTTAAACAGAGGCAGGAATGTAATGAACTTTTTTTTTCATGACCGTTGGAATTTCTGGTTGTTTTTCATTATAGAACACTGAGACTATCCAGGAAGATAAACTGGTGGAAATGGAACATATTACACTCTGTGAAAAGGAGCTGTTTCAAAGACAATAACCACATCTGAGCACTGACACTTATGTGGAGATGATGTCAAAGCCACCCCTCTACCACCTTCTTTTCTTTTTTAAGGGGCGATTTTGCGTGGAAATTCAGAAACAAATTTGGTTCCAAAATATACTGCTATCCTATAGGATTACCCAAAAGTACCACCGAGGTTACAAATCATGAAGATCTTGTGGCCTTAATTAGCATGGCCTAGCAGGCACAAACAAAATGTCCCAAACCCTGTGTTTAACATATAGCTGTAAAAATGAAGCTGAAGAAGCAAAGAAATATAACTCCAATGACTGAAAGGAAGCATTTTGGAGCTTAAAGCTCTTGGCACATGATGAAAGATCTGAATGGAAATGGCAATAAGAGCAGACTGAGCAATTAGCAGTACAGAAGTACTTATGACTACAGAAAGGTGTGTGGCATAAAGTGAGTATAGATGCCGCAAGGGCTACAGAACAGATCAGTTATCTTAAGTGGGCATGCAGAACCAGGCAGTCAAAACAAGAAATAAATAGATACAACAGGAGGGGAAAAATAAAAAAAGAGTGAGAAAAGGACATGAGTTATGAAGTTAGAAAATGGAAAGAAAGAGGAAGGTGGGAGAACAATTTTATTTTAGAAGGAAGAAATTGATATCAGGTTATTTTTCAGTATGGGGTGGGGAGGCAGTTTGAAAGGGGAGAGTATGGTGGAGACTGTGCATGGGAAAAGAAACAGCAGAGAGATATTTAGGGAGACATTTTAAGGTCATTCAATTCTGTATATTGGCAGTAATCCATTGTGGAGAACAGACAGCTACTGTAGTTGTTAGTAAAGATAAATGTCATTGAATTATAGATGAACATAATGGAAAAACTTCATGTCTAGCCATTGTGTAAAATTAGGAGTGGGACATACTGGCTGTGTGGGCCTGGTGAATGCCAGGTGCGTGGGTGAGTAGTGAGCATGGGGAAAGGGTGTCCTATTCAACTGGGCTATTCAGCTCTTACACTGGCACTGTAATGTCATTATTTTTTCCTGCTCTGACTTCTGAGTACAAACCAAAGAATAGTAAACATGAAGTACATTGGTGACTATCTCAGCACGTCCATATGTTTCTGCCTGCATGTTCAACAAAACAGTGAGGGGGGTGAAGGGGGTGGGGAGGAGGCTTGACTTTAATCAGATGATTGTTCATAAAGACCTCTGTTATCACACCTGCTAACAAAACTGCACCACACCAGTTCACAACAGACAACAGGCAGACAACAGATCCAAGCAGTCAATTAGAGATTAAACCTGGTTTAATATTAAGGTCTTTATCTCTTCTGACATAGACAAATTCACACCACCTAAATTCAGTATTTAATAGGTTAATGTTGGCTTGCCAAATCTAGAAGTCTTCAGCCTTCTTCATGAAAGTCTTAAGTCTTTAAACCTCTTTGTGCTCTTAGATGTACCAAACTCTTCATGTCTCCTTCTTTCATGGGACAGCAGGTCTCCCTTTTGCTGTTATACTGAACAGTGGTATTTGGCTCTTGCAGCCAGCACAGTAGCTAAGGGGTATTTATTGTTTTATATATTGCTTTATGAAGCATCTTTTCCCTTCACCCAGTGCAGTCTGAACAAAGTCAGGGTGATGGTGTTGCTCTCACTACTTCCATGCAATACACCTTTTTTTTTAAGTATCCATTTTGGCTTTTCTCAGCTTTGGCTGCTTTTTCCCCCAGTATTCTGTACATCACTCCATTTGTTCTTCTGCATGCGCATTTGATAATGACACAACTGCTTTTCCAATAACCTGCTTCCTCTGTCACAACCATTAAAGGTGTTAATAGCCCATTTGCTGAAGATTGTGCTGTCTGCATACAAAATTAACTAAATTTACACAGACTGCTAACCAGGCAGTGTTGTACAGTATTGGGAGAGTGACCAATTTATTTATATTGGTAAAAATTCAATGGAACTACTCAGCCATGGGACTTATAAAGAGCCAGAGCAGGATGAACTATGCACAGTTAGCCACCAAAAGCAGCTTACTAGAAAAATGATGAAGGCCTGTTATGTCCAAGCTTAGCCTAAGAAACTATGCAGGTTGAAGCAGATTAACTGCTGGCATATTTAAGCAGAAATTGAAAAATGTATTTTATAACGCAGTTTTTGCATGTTTAAATAAAATACATATGGTAAGACAGTAGCTAACAAGGAGAAAGTAGTGATTTAGATAACATTAATAAAAGAACTCTTCATAAAATGCTTAAAAAATAAAAAAGGTAAAAGTATGTTTGCAAGTGAATCGCTGAGAACAGGTTTCCTTCTCTAACCTGCAAGGTGAGATTTGGTGGAAACTCTCAAAGCACATCCAAGGCTGCAGGCTCTGGTCTGGAGATGAACCATTGTCATCATCTCCTGATAATCTATCACCCTGGGGCGCATCAGCTCAGGTGTTGGAGATTTGAGATCATTTTAGTTTGCAGCCTCTGACCATTTCTGGCTTTGATCATGCCTGAAAATGAGGAAGGGAATACCAATATCTTAATTGTATCAGAGCACACATTGGACTTCCTTTCTTCATAATTCTCACTCTCTGATTTAGGGTAGAACTAATCCACAATCTCTATGTCTGCTATCACCAGAAATCCAAACATCACTTGTAGAAAGAGGAACATAAGAGGTTTCTTGAGCAAAAATAAAAGATAAACATCAGCATCACAAATACAATCACAAAACAGGAAAAAGGGGGAGGTGGAGAGAGAGAGATGCCACCTCTGCCTAGGGAAATTCCTTATCTGTAAGCTGCAAGACAGAAGACTGTCCCAGGAGCTATCACTCTGTGATGGTATCTATCCATATAATCTTCCCAAGATACTTGATTTGAGAGACAGTGTACATGGATCATTGGCTTCACAGCTCCAACTGTTAGGCTCACGTGTGTAGCTTCTCAGAGCTGGATCTTACCTCCATCATAGTTTCCTGCCTCTCAACACCACACCCTCTCCAGTATCATCCTCAGGCTGCCATCCCTAGGAACTAAAGGAAAGAGGCCTCTTTCCTTTCAAACAGACCCATCCCCTCATATCAGAGGAACACAGTCACTTGGCTCCTGTTCCAACGTGTATTATCACTTATCCCTGCCATGTGCACTTCACAATCTGTGCCACTTTCCGGCCACTCAGCCACCCTCTGCTTCTATGATTCAACTTCTGAAGGTTGCCGCCAGCCTGAACGCCTCCTCTGTGACAGCTACACAACGTGTACTGCACACTGCGGGAACCACCCAGGGCAAGAACGAATTATACCTTTGTGTCATGGTCAAAAGCTCAGTCTTGCCTGATGCAACTGACTCAACTGTAACTGGCAAAAATCTACCCCTGAGTGAAGGAAAGCATAACTGGCTCTCTCTTCTAAGCTAGCATTATGGAAAACACAGCTCATTCCCCAAACCTGGAAGACCTGGAAGAGAGAACTTTATTATATGGTCTGTCTATAGAAGATAAACACACCTGCTGTTTCCCTCCTTCTTTTACATGTGTTCAAAACTGTTCCATCTTGGAAGAAATTCCTTCCCGTCTCTTCTCCAGCCACCTAAATATCAGCCTACAGCTAAGACAAGGTCTACCCTGGGTTCCACCCAGCCCTACATGCTGCCCCACCTACTGGGGGTAAGACAAGAGCTGTTCCCAAACCCGACCCTGGCACTGCAGGGGTTAATGGGGGCGATGGGGAGGGGAGGGGGTGAGCCAAAAGAAAATAGCACGACACTCTTCCCAGCTTGTTTGATGGAGATGCGACCTGGCAGCATTGAAAAGCTTCAAGATTAATGGAGAAAAGGCGGAATCTGACAGCTTTTCCGCTGGTTTCACTCCTCCTGGGTGGGCCGATTGCTCTTGAATGTCACTTGCTACTTAATCTTGTGTATCTGAAACAGACTGACGTGTTTGGGGAGCCCCGCTTGCTCTGTATAGACATCAATTGGGAAGGCAGATAAAAGGAAACTGCATTGAATTACTCTCTTATGCCTTTTATAGAGCACTTTCTGACTACAAAATAATTAGTAGCCCCATCCAACGAAACCCGTCGTGGTTAGGATACTCTTTAAACACCAAAAGTGAGGAGGAGCAAGTATCCCTTACTCTCTTCCAGCTGCTTCCCAGAGCATGAAACTGAGACATGTTTATACTCCAATGGAAACATCGCTAGATAATATTGTCATTTAATATCACCTCACTGTCTGTGAGACGCTTGTGTTGATTTTTTTCTCTGAATTGATTGATTTCTGTTTGCAAGATGAAGATTCGTTGGAGAGTTAACAATTTATGTGTTATATACTTTCCCTGCTGAGCAGAAAAAAAAAACTTACGTACTCTTTAAAAATGTAATACATCTCCCACTCAGCGAACATGATACATTTTCCCTTGTAGTATATAAAGGGGGGCATGGGAGACAAAAACTTAAGACTTTTTTCTCCATCTGCAGTGCAATCATATGGTGACTGTCTTGGAAAAGACATCTGATTCTTTTTTTAATCTCAGAATTTCAAGTCGAGTTCTTCCTTATCTTTCATCCATGCTGTACCATCTACGGCAACCTAGAGATAGTAGCAAACAGAAATAGCAGTCCACAACAGTTTGTGAAATTTGCTTCATGTCCCAAATTGAATGCTAGAAATATGAAATGTGAGTTTCCCCTTTTTTATTAAAAAGAAAAGAAAAGAAAAGAAAAGAAAAGAAAAGAAAAGAAAAGAAAAGAAAAGAAAAGAAAAGAAAAGAAAAGAAAAGAAAAGAAAAGAAAAGAAAAGAAAAGAAAAGAAAAGAAAAGAAAAGAAAAGAAAAGAAAAAGATAATTTCTAACTATACTGGTGGCATAACACAGCTAATCAGTCTACAATCAAAAACCCAAGTAGAACTCCAACAGTCTGGGAGTTAACATTTGAAAACACTGGAAATTAACATTTGAACCTTCGAAGCATCTAAATAATAAGGTGTGCTTTGATGCCATACAGATTAGCTTCTCTCTCATGATAGAAAATTGTCTACAATAGATAACACTTAGCCAACTTGACACAGGATGTATCTACTGCAAAGTATTCTAATATTTTATTTTTCTAATAAAAAATCATGTTTGAAAAGCTTAAACTGTATCATGCAAACTTCTAGCAAGAAAAAATGTCCCAGACGAAACACCAACACTACTATTTTGTCACCCAAATACTTAAATGCTAACACCTAAAAAACAGATACTATGAGATGACTGTGCCCTCACCAATTATGTAGACCTATTCAGTTTGAAAAAAAAAAAAAAAGGAAAAAAACTCCATTCTGTGCATTTTTTAAAGCATTTTTTCTCAGATCTAAGTGGCACTTTAAAGGAAGAAAATGTGATTTTACACAAAGACTTGTAAAAAGCTGTGGGAATAGCAGCCACTTCACTGTTTTTTTTTTTTTCAGCCAACTAATTTCTATGGCTTTTGGAGGAAGACAGAAGACATAACCTGAACGATGAATCACTTCTGTGAAAGTGTCACAGAGCTATGTTACTTTATTTATTTATTACTATTTTTAATAAGGAAATTTTCAGACACCTTACAGCTCTTAAATGAGCAGCTGTTATTTTCTGATTGGTTTTTGTTTCAGGAAAGCTGCAGAGAAGGGCCAGCAACTTAATCTCAGAGTGTACAATTTATGTTAATGGTTTAAAAAAAGTCATTTACAGAATGTTTTAAAATTTGCTTTATTTAATAAACTTGACAAACTCCAACTGTTGATTTTTTATTTATTTTTTTGCCTTGGGCTCATAACTGTATTTTAATAAATGAAGTGTAATTAAAAGTATACACTTCAACAAAGACCATATGAGATTTCTTACAGTTCAGATTGTTAATTCCCCATTTGATCTTTAAAATTGTTTCATGTATTTCTCAACATTACTCCTATAGCAAAATGCAGGGAATGTTAAAGAGAATAAGCAAGCCTTCGTAAGATGATTTATGGGAAATGAATTCCTTTATCAATGTATGCTCTGTTGAAATACATCAGAAACAAACAAAGAAACACTACTACTAATAATAAAAAAGATGTTCTAAGGACATTTTTATAATATTATGCATTATGAAAAAACACATCCCAGAAATTAAAGGGTTCTCACATCACTCCCTCCCCCAAAAGCAAAAGATTTGCACTGTTAAAAGATACAGAGGGCTTTAAAGACATTTACTAAATTTTGTGGAAACCACTTAAACAAAATTCTTTCTGTTGATGCAGTCCAACTAAATATATATTGTGCTTGTCAGAATAAATCTTAATCTTTCTATATTTGGCTTTGTTTGCTAAACTTGCTTGAGGCTTTTAAGAGCAGTGGTCAAATTCTACACACGCATTTAACTTTGTCCGTTAAGTTCCTGAGACTTTGGCACAAATGAAGGTGAGCATGTTCACAAGAGCCACATCTTACAAGTAAAATGTCCTAAACTATGTGAGAGATCCCACTGAGATCCCATTCTTTTTAAGGGTTAGGAGTAACAGGCAATTTCTGCTAATTAAATGGATATCATTTTCCCTGGAGTAATTATTGTTCGTTGACATTATACCAACGTTTTATCAAAGCAGGAGATGCAGCCAAACCTTAGGCAATTTATACAAAACAACTGTTATCTGTTGCATTAGGATACTAAAGGGAATTTCTTATCTGGGGATGCTTTGTGCAACGTAGTGCAAGCACTGATTTGCAGCCCAGTTCAAAGCACCTGATATCATAGCTGACTGACACAGCACACTCTCATACACTCTCATAACTCGCAGTCCCCTGGTAGGTGTGATATTTGTTCTTACTGTGCCTTGGCCATGCTAGAGTCTTGTTAGGAGTCAATACCCCACTAATAGCCATTCACGTGTACAAACATCCACACAAACACGTGCATAAAACAAAACCCAGAGAGTTTTGTTTTCCTTCTGTAAGTTGTAAATGCTGCTATTCCTGATGAAAATGCAATCACAAACCAAGAATGCTTAGATGAACAAGACTGGCGGTAAGTTATAGTGTCAGACAAAACAATGTTTGAACTGTTTAGTCTTTTATATCACTACAGAAAAGCAAGAGACTTTCAAGGTTGAGTTGGACTTCACAGCTACACAGGCAAAGACAACAGAGCTGTTTGTTGGACCATCCACACACACCTCACAGCCCCTGTACATCCTCAGTCCACTGCCCAGAAGAGACACAACATTCTGAATGTATAATATATATATGCTTTGTTTTGTTTTGTTTTGTTTCAGTCCAGGAGTTCTATTAAGAAGTTTATTCTGAAACCTATCTGTTAAAAGCTCCCTGTGCTTGGTAAATCTAAAGGTGAAACTTATACAGTTGCAAACAGCTGTCATTAACCTGAGTTTGAAGCAGCAGAAATGAGAAGACCCTCAGGATTCCATCCTATTCCTTCAATTCCAATTTTATTAGGTCATAGTGAAATGAGATGGAGAGAAAATGACTGTGGTGCAAGAACTACATTTTTTTTTTTTTCTAATATGAATGTACAGTCATGAGCATAAAGAGCCTATTCATAGCATGGTGTTTCACAAAGCTATGACAATCTAGAAGTTAATCATAATTTCTTTCTCAGAATGGCTTTGTTGCAAGAATTCCAGAAGAAAAAGCCTTCCTTTGGCAAAATGGGGCTAAATTCCATTTTACCAATCTCTAGACACTTTTCAGAACCCTGAAGTATTCTTTTTCCTTGTACTCCATCCTCACACAAACTCAGTACTGTTTATATCCACTGAATAGTGTAAAATGTGCTAGCTGTTTTTGGGATTTCCAAAGCAGAGTACTGTTCCCTGATGTGAAAGTGAAGGCTAATGTTACAAGACCAGGAGGAGTGATGCAGCCCCAGCTGAAGATGGATGTTGGAGCCAAGACACGGCACTGCATGGAGCCAGGTGGGCAGCACCAGAGGAGCTGGGATGAGGGGAGAACAGTTGCCATGGATTGTTTGTTTAACTGCTAAGATGGAGGATGGACAAGTGTGTGTCAGCTGGAGGAACGAGTGAAAACTTGGAAGGGAGGAGGCTCAGGCAGAACAGGAGGCTCTGCATTACCAGGCAGCCCTTAAGTTTTTCGCAACATAAGCCAAAAAAATTACTTGGCTCCATACATGCAGGAGAGCTGTGAGACGATTAATGGGTTGCCACACACACAAACATGTGCATGTATATTCTAAAGATAAAGAAATGTGGAAAAAGAAACAACAATGTAAGTGTCCTAAAATATAGTATTCTGTGTCAAGATTTGGGAGGAGGGGGAGGAGGACTACTGGCTAGGTTTAAGGTTTGGCAACACTTGATTATTTTTCAAAATCCCCTCCCTCCTCACCCCCATTACTCCCAAGGGTGGGATTTTTTCCATCGTGCTTTTGATGGCCCCAGCCTATACCCCAGGTCTCAGTTCCCATGACGTTGTCTTGGAAACCTAACTCAAACCTCTTTTCTTGTGTGTGCCAGGGAAGCAGGGATCTGCAGCCAGTTTCAGGAGTCCTTCCCCAGCTCCCCACGGCTGCTCAGCACCCCGCAAGGCCCAGTGTGCCATCCTATACACTTGGCTCTGTGCTCCGTGGCCACAGGCTGGGCTTGGATGGTTGCTTTCCAACCCCCTGCTGCCTGGCTCCATGGAAGAGTGGAGGGAACGTGCGTTGTAATCCTATTACCTCCTCCCCATGGGGAAAGGAGAGAAGGCAAGAGGCAGGTCAAGAGACAGAAAAGAAAAGATTGAGCAACTGCCTGCAGCAAAATAGGGAATTCCACGAGGGAATGCTGAATTTGGTGGCATCCTGACGAAATGCCAAATTACATAGCCACTTGTAATGCTACTTGCTGAGCACAGGGGCCGAGTCTGGGGACCAAGACTAAGATTATTTGGAACGGTTCACACAAGTCAGGGGTACTGTTTCAGATTCTCATTGGAGTGAAGCACATGACAGTGCACTGGATTACACCATGCATTTTTAATTTTTTCCTTCAAAACTAAAAGGGTTGTTTGTTTGTTTTCTCCTCTGAACATAATCGTGAATTCCATTGCTATGAAATACATGGAACTCTCTTAGCAAACTGTTGCTGCATTTAAACTATTGCCACTCTCTTAATGGATTATTGATGATACAGTATAATACAATTAGGCTGGCCACTATACTGAGGCCATCTGCCAGTGATTCACATCTTGCCTAATTTTAAAATCCTTAACTCATTAACCTCTTTCTCTCTCTGCCTGTATACATATACATATATAATGCATAAGTATATTTATTATTCTGGTGTATTTCTTCAGCATTACATGAGCTTTGCTGATAGATCAGGCGATGGCCCACCTGGATCCAGCTGCGCTGCTACTCATACTGGACCAGAAATGCCACATGCTGGCTGCAAAGCTGTGACGCAGTGGAAACTCATGCTTCTGGGTCCAGTTTGTCTAAAGTGTGCTACTGTGCTAATGCTGTAACTACAGGCTTTGTGCCACATGAGGTATATATTACCTTCTGCAGCCAGCATAAGGCTAGCATGAATTTCATATAGTGTGGCATAACTAATACAACAGAAGTGTTCTGAAGTGTCCCACATCGATGGTCAAGGTATGACTCTGTTCTTCATTGAGACAAACAGCTGCAACTGCTGCACATTGGTCAGTTCTCAGTTATTCTGTGGCAAGTCACTCATCTGTCTTATCCAGCTTAAAAAGAGGTTCCTACTGTTAAAGAGCACCTTCCCCAAAGAAAGAGGTAGCTTTAAGTCAGAGGTTAGATAGACTTCAGTGTCAGGTTGCAACTAGAGCATATGATTTTTAATGGGACTCTTTTCAGTAGTGTGAAAGCAGCTGAGATCCAACCCTACCCAAGGGGGGATGTAGACAGAGGGAAGTTAATGAGTTTTATGCTTAGTACATGCTATTCCACAAATCTGGAAGGATAAGCTCCCTGCTCTCACTTATAGAACTTGGTTTAAGAAAACCTGAGGCAGGAGAAAATCCTTTGCTCAGCCCTTTGCTACTGTATTTTTGTGGCACAATAAAAGGTATTGACTATTCATTTCTCAATCACTGAGTAATCCTAGAGTTACCTACCTGATGGAAGACCCTTTTCCTATATCTCATTGCACAGCTTCCACAATCTGCTGCATTTGTTTTTCTTCAAGGTTCATGGTGTTTTATCTTTCAGAAGTAGAAGCAAGGCAGTTCTGGGCTCCCCACTGATGAGACTGGTTCTTCTGGTAATGTGCCAAAGCCTGTGGTTATCAGGTTTCAGAAGACAGTGAAAATCATAGTTGTTTATACTATCTTTTAACTAAATCTTACTGTAATCCCTATTGTTTATCGGTTTAAGATAGTTGCCTAAGTTTGAGCCTAACTTTTTATCTCCGCTCCACATAGTATTCAATATCTTAAAAGTGTTGTGAGAAGGGACTATTCCTCTTCCTGTACCTTGAAATCTTCCCCCACTGATGCTAACATTTTATCCTTCCCAGCTTCCATTGTTTCAACAGCCCCACAGTGACTTTTTATTCTATAACTAAAGAAAATTTGTTATTCCCAGAACAAGTTGTTGTAGCCAAGTTCTATGTGTCTGAAAAGGTGGTCTGTAATGGCTTTGCTGGCAAAGGCATCACTTTAATTAGCGTTGACAAGATATTAAATCCCTATTACACTTACCTATTTTCTGGCTTAAGTACTTGGAACATCCGGTCTTGCAGAATGCAATTTCTTTTTATTTTTCCCCTTTTCCCAAGTTTTCAGTGCAGTCTGGAAGGGTAGCTGCAGCTGCCTTGGTGCAATACAAGCCCAGTGCATGCTGAGCTGACTGCTTTGCAGTGTTTGCTTGGTAAAGGCACTTAGGAGCAGTTACTTGGTGTAGAAAGCATGGATGAGAGTATCTCATATGCCTGAAGTGTGCTGTTGGCATAATGTGTTTCTCTCTTTGTCCACCCTTCTTTTTTATTTGCTAACACACGACCACTGCTCTCATGCCCTACATAATTCTTTTACCTTTCCTCCTCTTCTCTGTTCCCTTTCCCTGTCTTTTCCACACCTTGTGCCCCGGCCAACATCCTCAGAGAATGTCTCAGACCCTACGTCCCAGATCTATGTTGCAGATCTCCAAGAGCAACCACATATGGGGAGAAGCACACATTTGGATTTCACATGTGTATGGTGATTTCACCATTCTGGTGCCCAACAAAACAAGAGACCAGGCAAGTGTCTCATTAAAGAGCTAGACTGGCTTTCCAGTGGAGAGTGCTAACAGACAGCATCATGAGTTAAGAGCTCCTGGATGGAGCACTGGAGCTCATCTGCCACACCTAGGACACTTCTGTCCTCCTAAGTCGACAATATCTTCCCCCCTTTTACTTCTGTCACATGGAGAGGGTTCATTCTTACCTTCTAGGCTGTGGTCAGGGAGAGGTACAAGGTTCTGTGGTTCTGTGGTCTGGGCTCTCACAAGGTGTCTCTGATTAATTGATTAATAGTAAAATAAAAAGCTTAAGCTTTTTTTTGTTTGTTTTTTTTTGTTTTTTTTTTTTCCCTCCAGGTATTGTTGCCAATGTTCTTTTTTTTTTTTTTCCTGAAATTTCTTGCCTAGCAGAAAAAAAGATCAGAAGGGAAAATACCATTTCACATTATTCTCTCTATTTGTCGGACAAACCCTATTTTTCAGATCACTTTTATTATGAAGATTATTACTGAACATAGACAAAATATCTGATACACAACAGGGTTTCTAGGGTTTTTAACCATACAAAATATCTCTCAATTTCCCCCTACAGGACTATTTCACAGGCTGATCAGAAAGCAGGGTCTGCTCTGCAGACTGTTTTTTCTTAATTAGCCTGAGATTCAGACAAATAAAATCAATGAGCTGAAGTCTGGCACACTGATTTATTTTCAGGAGCAAGGTCTCACTTCGCAATATCGTTTGAGGAGACTGTGTATTCCTCTTTAGTTTTATTTGCTGAGTTCCAGACAGAGGTTGTATAAAAATAGACACATGAAAAAAAAGAAGCTCTTTCTTCAACCTATTATTCTCAACTACACACATCCTTGAACCATCCTTTTTCTCCTTCTATTTACACCAGTCCAATGTTTGCGCATTGTTATCATCTCTCTTAACAGTCTCCCAGCCCAGCTCTATATGACTAACTCCCTTAATCTTTGTGGCAGGGAGGAGCGGTGGAAATTGCAATTGTTCTGTATCCACTGGCAGCCTGACAGATGAAACAATCCCCACACAACGCTCCACTATCAGCCCGCTCCTCACGTTACCTGGCAGCAAACTGGCTGGCTCAGAGGAGTTGCGCAGGGTATGAGAAACCCTGCCACAGCAGGGTGGTCTCAGTCGGGATCACTCTGCCCCCACCTTCCCTTCTGCTCCCCATTCAGGAATTTTACAGCTAACTAATTTTACAGCTACCTTGCACCGATCGTACTCAAGCAATTACTTACTGAGATGGGTCAGAGAACTAATCTGGCTGAAAACTCTCTTGGAAAAAGGAGACTTTGGCACCAGTGGGCAGGGGGTGGAGGGAGGTGGCGTGCCCATCAGCACACGCTTAGGAGGAAGGTGTGCTGGCCTGCGGGGCCTAGCATCTGCTCAAAGCCACCCGATTGCCTGGCTGCCCTTCTGCTCCTGCTGGAGATACTGCCCAGGGACACCCGTGTGGATGGGGCAGACTTCCACAGGCGCTGCAGCAGGGTGAGAGCAGTGGCTCAGGTACATACCGACGGCTGGCTGTACAGGATGAGTTCACAGAATCACAGAATCATCTAGGTTGGAAGAGACCTCCAAGATCACCAAGTCCAACCTCTGACCTAACATTAACCAGTCCTCCACTAAACCATATCACTAAGCTCTACATCTAAACATCTTTTAAAGACCTCCAGGGATGGTGACTCAACCACTTTCCTGGGCAGCCCATTCCAATGCCTAACAACCCTCTCAGTAAAGAAGTTCTTCCTAATATCCAACCTAATGTTCCTTGAGACCAGGCCCACACCAGGCTGAATGTGTGATATCTTTGTTGTTGCACTGCTAGTCACAAATGTCTGGCAGAACTGAGTTTCTTCCACTGATCTCTCCTTGCCACATTCCCCAGTCCACTCATGTGGTGAGGAAAGAAAGGCCCAGCTGTCCTTAGCAGCTCCTTTTCCAATCCTTGGACTGTGAGAATTTTGGTCTACAGCAAGCAGCTAGCCACTTGCTCAGAGAGTAAATGTACTATTTAGGAGTTTTGAAAGAGTTCAGGAATTGCAGGACAGCCCTAGCAACACAGCATCTGACCTGGATGTTCCTATCAAAAAAATTGCCTTGGACAAGGCACGACACCACTGCTCTCCACATTGCCAGAGAAGGGGGGTTTTCCTCAAACAGTGAATGAGATTTGTCTCAGTTTTGCCAGAATGGTCAGGTGTGGCTGATAAATAAAAAGGTCAGGGCCCCAGATGATGATAATTCCTTTCTATGATAAATGTCTCCCCCCGTTTCCAGTTTATATAATGACTACTAAGAACACTAACTTAATTCCTAATGGCTCAAAGTGAGCACATATCGAGCCCATTAATAATACAAAGATGTCCAAGAAAAACTGGGAGAAAAGCATTAGGAAAAAAAAAAAAAAGAAAAAAAAAAAAGAAAAAAAAAAAGAAAGAAAGAAACAACCTAAAACCTCCCTAGGAATCTAATCATGATAGGGTGAGAAAAGAATGTGGCCATGGATTGATGGATGATGTGTAGATATTTTTTGTTAGAGACTTATGAAACAAGTAGAAAGTCCAGATGTTCAGAGACACTAAATCCTTCAGTATTTCTGAAATGGGTGTTGTCAAGGGAGCTAGTTAACACCAAGATGCCCAAATACGATACATCTTCCACTTGGCTTTATTAGCTGGCCTAGCTAAGGGTTTCTTCTATAAGAAAAAGCATTTTGATATTCATCAGAACAACGTTTGTCAGTTCATTTCAACTAACTGCATGAGGCTATCCATTTTAACAAAACATGATCCAAGCATAGGACCTGATTATTCTTCCATGTGTCTGGGAAAGGTGCAAATAGGGTGATTGTGGGCTGGAGTAATCTTCAGTCCAGTTTAGCTGTACCACAGAAACCTGGAAACTGGACATTTCACTCAAAGGCACTGAAATTCCTCTATACTCAGGCAGTTCTGACTTAAAAGATCATTTATCATTCCTCAACTCTTTAGTGATTTGCACCTAGTCAATTCATCTTGGAGACTACTAGACTTTTACTATCTCCTTTTTTTCCCCTTATCAATAGCTATTATACTGGAAGAAGCTAATACTGGAAGAAGCTCTTAAAAGGTCACTCATCCGTGTCTATGTTTTACGCAAATTAGTGAGCCACTTACCAGACAAACTTAAGAAAAAATATTTTTTCCTTTCATTCATGACCTACTCTGCTGGAACTTAAATCAATGATACTTCTTCAACACAGTGGCAACACCTAAGTCAGATACAGTTTTGCAGTAAAAGTGACTTGACTTTTCATTTTGGTGAATTTTCAAAGGAAGATCAAATCTTGCTTCCAGGCTTTGTTCCAGTCAATCCAGTGGCTTCCCTAGTAGCAGCACACCTGGCAGTCTTCTGTAATCTGCAGAAAATTTTCTCCTTCACTGCTGGGGCTTGGCTGCAGGTTTGCTGTTCCTCTTGGCAGGTTCTCTTTGAATGGCGGTCTCACCACTTGGTGCCAGGATTTTCATCTGCAGTCTCTGGGCTGTCCTTCCACCAGCTCCCCAGGGAGGAAGGAACACCTCTGCCTTCCAGAAAGTACTTGGTGTCCTTCACAGATGTTCATAAGGATGTTTCTAAAACTTTCTACTACCCGATTTCTTGTGACTTCCTTCATTCTTGACCTGATCAGATACCAGGTAGTTTTACATTTTGCCCTTTCTGGAAGAAAGGTTTTCTGACTCAAGAAACAATAATCACAACCTTTCATGAACTTCATCCATAACTGCATTATTGATAGCTCTCCCGGAGGCTTGGAAGATGTATATAGCTTTGTAGTTGTTTCTTGCCTATATTACACTTACCCTCACTCCCTTTCAGTAAGTGAGATACTCTCATTCCCTCCTCCATCACTTCATAGGCTTTGTGCTCTTACAGCTGGTAATATACCAGTGAAATATACCAGCTGTAACCTACCTCCTCTGGAAGCTGCTCTCCCCATTTTCCTACAGCACTTTCTTTACCAACATTGACACCCCACGAAATCACAATTGCTTAAAATAAAGGCTTCGTATATCAAAAGTCTAATGATACAATACTTTTTGTTTGTTAACTGCCTTTCTCCTAAGAATCTTAAGGTATTTATGAGCAAGGTATTTAAGCAACCCATTTTCTTACCAGCTGCAGTAGATTGGCAGGTTTTGTTATTGTTGCTTCTAGTCCTATTTACAGGGGAAATATGCTCATAGATAAAATTTCATTTAAATTTTAGGATTTCTACCTTTTATGACATTTGATAATGTTTTATGATAATAATTCTGAAAAAAATCATATATAATATTTTTCTTAGATCTGAGGGGTGGTGTGAACATATGTATATGTGCATAAAGACAAAAACACACCTCTTTCTTTGTATATGGAAAATGTTTTTCCTCAGTACCTGAAAGCACACAAAGCATTAGTGATACAGAGAGCAGAAGGAAGAAAAATATCTAGTTTCTAAGTGTGACCAATGTATACAAGAAGTAATCATTGTTGGGACCACTAAAAATTGCATGACCAGCAATGATTTATTAGTAGTGCAGAATCCAGCGAAATACTCCCCTCTAAATTATTGTTTCTCTGGCTCTAAGCATTCAATAAATTCCCAGCTTGAGCCAGGGAATGTATTTTCTCCTCTTCTCTATATTTTCCTGTGGTTTGCATTATCATTCACTAAATATATTTGGACATAGCATTATTTTTCTTGATATGTGGATTCAATAGCATTTGTGGCTCCCCCTTTGACCCCTCCTCCCTTTTAGGAATTTCACAAATAAATCATTAACAAGCACTCCCATAATTAATTGCTGTCTTTTGAAATTATATAATAGTTATTCAATATTAAATAAGCAGTTCAGAGTAACAAATATAATCTAACTCAGCTCACTAGGTTGAAAGGCTTGAAATGTTTTCATTTTCATGCTTACACTGCTTAATTTCTCACTTTCTTTTAGAATATATATAGAAGTATTATGGACAATTTGCCATCCTTGTACCAGGATGACAGATTAGTAAAGAATCTTAGAAAAGAAATCTCTGGCTATTTTCTGAGAAATCACCACTCTCCTGCGACCAATTCTTTTTATTAAGGACTTAAATGCTTCATACACGTTTATTTTGTGCTAGTTTCTGCAGCTTTCATGAAAAGGAAGAAGAAAATACTCAAGTGCCAAAAAGAACAGGCAAAGTTACTTTGAAATGAGCCAGACCAAAAAGTCCCTCATGTTGCCTAAGCAAAATACTCAAGTTGACAAGCCATTGCTGCCAGGTTGGTCAAAGTCAAGTTCATCTTGGCTGTGAAACTGCTGAAGATGTTACCAAATGCAGTGAGGACTGGGAAGCCTGCTGACTGCCACTTTGAGAATAAAAGAGAACAGAGTCAGCTTTCAGTGTCTCAATGACACACAGGTAACCACTAGTATTTCGTGATGGTCTTTGTGGAGTTTCTGCTAATTAAGAGAAAACCATTGCGTGACACCAATTAAAGAAAAAAAAAATCATAGCGAAATTTCTAAAAATCAGAAAATTTATGTTTCATTACTGAATACAAAGAAGAGTAGTCATTGTATTGTGGGCCTAGTGATGGGTAGCTCTTGCAACTAATGAGAAGAACCAGAAAAGATCTGCTAGGCCATAAATGGGATCGGCCAAACATCAGACGAAGATAAAAACAGACAAAGATGCATCATTTGAGACAAGAAATCATTTGTTGGGCCATTTAGTTTTATTTTTAATTTTAAACTGTGCTGATCTGGGCTTTATTGGCTCTGTAGCCATGACAAGGATGGTGCATGACTCTCTTTTTTTCTTTTTGGCTAAGATGCTAGACAAGTTCGTCTTTTGCAAATTAGCACATGTGACTAAATACACAATGATAAAAGCACTTATATTATTTCCATAAATTCCCCTGACAGTCATTTGAATGCAAATTGAACTGAAAGAAACCCTCTTTAAATGAATTAAGAAGGAAAGGCAGAGGGCGGGGTGGGAGGGACAGGGGTGGGAGGGGGAAAGACAGGACTGAACACAGAGACAGAGAATAGATACAACCTCTTAAAAATAGAGTTGGTTCTTATTCAATATAATTCAAGAAGACATTTTTAACATCATTATTTAGGGTCATAGGCCTCTTCAGTTCGTTTATCCAGCTTGAGTGCAGTGATACAGTCAAGATAGTGAAACATGCTTCATCTGTCTCAGTACTGCAGACCAGAGACTGTCTGTTATGTATTGGCTTTTTCTCCTTTTGTCCTTAGGAACAAAAGAAACAGCGGTCTCTTAACTGAAAGGATAGCAGCACAAAATTGAAATGATACAGCACAAAAATTGTGTCATATGTTTAGAATCTGCAGCAAACATATCTGCTTTTGGTGAAGCTCTGTTGCCCTGGTGTGTGCAGGCTGTAGAAGACAGATGACTGCTAGAAGATTTACAATAAAGCTACACTTAATCAGTCAACCAGTTTATTTTGGCTTGAAAACTGTGAAGAAGGACAAAAGTTTATAAAATGTCAGAGTGTGGTAGGTTATTTAGAGTGAGTTACTCTGAGAAAGGGTTACACTACTCAAAACTAATGTTTCCTGGTACTGCTCCCCATTGCCACAGCAGAAACTGAGTGGGAACTGCAGCATGGGTACAAACACCAAGGTCTGAAGATGAAATGAGGAAAGGCAATATGGGCAATACATATCTCCCTGTAAGCCCCTATCAAAGAAGCCAGATGGAGCATGAAGGTTCACCTGGGTGTTAGTCATCCCAAAACATTACATTGGAAAGGATTAGGACTGGGAAAATATGACAGATGGAAATTAATCTTGTATGAAGTAGTATGGAGAAAGTGAATCCAGAAGGAAACCAGAAAGAAACTAGGCTTATACACTCCTCATGTTTTCCTAAATCAAGGATCTTTCTGCTGGCCTTTCAAATCTTTCATATATTGAAGACCAATAGGTAGAGAGAGATCTAATGAAAAACCAAGCATGGTTCGCAAGAAGTGGCACTAGTGATTCGCTGTGTGGTCCTACCACTGCTCAATTGCTATTCAGCTCTAGTGAGTCAGGGATAACTGTACAGATGGATATATCACAGTCAGAAGAGATACAGAATGGCAGCGTGGCTCATTTGCAAGTATATTTCCATTTGAAAATAAGTTATTTTGTCTTAAATAACTTATTGTTAAAGAAACTTTTAATCCCTGTCACTAATTTTTCACTAAGACTAAATAAATGTAACACAGTACAGAGTATTTGAGGCTGAAATAGCCACATGGACCCATTTGGTTTAAATAGAAACAGTCTGAACTTTGAAAACTACAGCATGCAATTACACAACTCAGCTTATATGCAAATCTGAACTTCAGATTGTCTGAAAATTAGAAACTAATTGATGTGCATTATAGTAAAGATGAATAATACATTTAAATAACAACATGAACTGTCCATAAATCTGGAATAGCTGGTAGTATAATTTAATCCAATAGCAAGACTTTGAAACATGTAACAGAACAGACTCTAAAATGTGAAGATACCCTTTCTTTGTGGCTGTCTGGGTTTGGGTTCACATTGTTCAGAAGATACATGTGAATGTTTAGCTACAGCTGAAAGAAACGAACTATATCCAATAGATCCTTTCTTGTATAGAATACATCAAAAAGACAATGCCAAGATCTATGAAATGCTTAGACAAAAGACTCTTTAAAATTAGTCTTTCATGAAAGCCATTGTTCAATCATCTTCTTAGTGTGAGCCAAGATATAAGTGTACAATTCCTGTATCAGGCGAAACTGCTCTATTGTACACACATTTTCTTCATAAAACCATAGTACTATGATGCAAAATTTAGCTTTTATCCCAAAGGAGTCTCTGAAAAAATAAAAACCAGGCCATGCTGGGACTCCACCAGGTCTCCTCTGAAACTGCTGCAGAAGAGAGCTGTAACTGTTTACAAGGTACCACAAAACCATGTGCTACTTGAGATTAGTGAAATCGAGCCCCTTGTTACCAGATGAATTTGCCTGGGTTACCAAACTGAAAGTGCTTTGGGAAGCTTCATATTATATGATTACAGCCTTTATTTGGTGGTCTCATCTTTGGAAGGCCTTAGTTGCAAAGGGAAAGCACTACCGTGAGAGTCAATGTTCAAACACCAGCTTTGCTTCATAGCCTGGCTGAACTTCAAGCCAACATTTCTGTGTATTTGAACTCCATCTCTGCAAAATGGAACGGAAAAGAAGTCTTCAATTGAGGAGAGAATTTTGTGAGGCTTAATTTGGTGAGTTTGTAAAGCTATTTGGAAAACAAAGGAGAAAGAGCTGCAGGAGAATTATAATAAGTCAGGATGTTCCATCCACACAAAACTGTGGCATAATTGATTAAGTATTGATGTGAGGAGAAGTGCTAGAAATAGATTAACTACCAGAATAGATTAACTATCAGACAAAACCTCTTCTCTAGACAGCTAGCGGCTTGTACTGCCCAGACAGCACATTCAAGGGCACTGCATAAAACCTAGACAAAACCAGGGAAATATTGACATGGTTTCATCTCTTTTAACCATTGTTCTGTCTGGATGGCAAAATATTTTAGCTACAGGTCATGTCACAGTCACCCTCTAAAAACATGCATACTTCAATGTGTTAATATGCCGTAAACAATTGTTCGTGTGATGATGGCCTGGATGTCAGCAGCGTGATGGGTCCCGGCTCCTATCAGACAGGCAATGGAGATTCTGTGGAAGCTCCAGACATAACTGGCAGCCTTGTAAGACAACAGCACTTTATTAACACTCTCAATACTGAGTTCAATGTCAAATTCTCAAAAAAATGCCCTTTTTTCCCAGAAAGATTTTCTGATTGCTTGAAAGGGGGAGAGAGAAACTGAGATAAGCAGCCAACAAAATTAACATTTCCCAGAATTATTTTGAGACATTGTCAGCAGTGGTCTGATCAGAGCTGCTGGCATTGTGCCATGTTGTTAAAGGAGTGCGTTAAACTGTGATGTTAGTCAGCCCTTGCACTGAACTGTGCCACCAATGACACCCCACATTCAGAAGATGCTATCTGCAGCCACCCAGAGGTCACTACTCAAGGCATTCCCAGCTCTCAGAGCTGCTGGGGCTGTATGATAAGGGGGTAAGGTTCTTTGGATGCCAGGACATCCAGGAAGCAGGGAAGAAGTTAGTTTACTGGGTTTCTACATTTTCAGCAGAACAGATGAGATAAGATGAGGATCAGTGTTCTTCTGAACCTGTCCAAGTTTTCGGATGGGTCCTGCATGAGCAAAAAAAAAAAAAAAAAAGTAGAACAAAAGTAGAACTCTCTACTCTGGGGAACAGAGGCAAGATCTGGCCCAGCAATGAGAGAACTTCACCCCTTCTATTTGGGTTCAAGAAACAAGTCCAGGTTACGATGACCAAGGATCAGAGGGTTGTTTTGCAAGTGCTGGAATGAGAAACCAATTCTTTGTTTATCAAACACACCTCCCCTAAGTGAGGGAAGGTGATACCCATCATTCCCTCTAGTCAGTTTGTATGGATTTGCCAAGTTCACCCCACACTCTGTCTCCCTGCTGTGGAAATGATCCCTTGCTCCAAATATTTCTACTGTCTTTTCATCCATTGAATGTCACTGGAGACTCATTACATGCTGCAGTAAATGCTGCAGACGTACAGAATTCAGAGATGGAGAGGAAAAGGTGCAATCCCAATGTTTTTTGAGACCATCAGCACCACAGTCCCCATAGCTCTGAAAAACAAGAGCTGTAAGTCCCCATAAGAGGGCCATCAACCACTTCAGCATGACAGCAGGACATCTATGTCCTAACTCTGACACTGGGGATAACTGCAGGAGGATGGAGAATTGCACTGAGAATGAAATCCTGACCAAGCACTGTTTGGGAAAGATGTATTACAAAGGCAGATAAAGAAATGAGGATAGATGACAAAGTTTCAAAATAAAATTGACTATATGTAAGTATATCTGACACAAAAGCAATTCTCATAATGCAGAATCACATATTTTTATCCTCTGAAACGTCAATGTAATATTTTTTGTTTTCCAACACAACATTTTCTCCAAGTGCCATTTTGAGTTTCCACATTGGCCTTCCCTACAAAACTCTTTAATGAAGATAGTCTGGTAATATTTTTTTTTCTCTGAATTTCCTATACTTAACTAGTTTAAGAAACTGAATATGATATATTGTAGTGTTAATTAACCATGGAATACAGACATGTAGTTTAGACACTGCTCAGTGAGAATAAATAATTTCCATGGAGGAGGAAAAAAATCTAAAGGATAAATAAATATTGTAATATTTTATGTATTCTAGCTATTATGTCCCATAAATGATTAAATGAATGAGTTATTTCATAAAATGCATATAGAAAAAATATTTCCTTTATTCTGTAAACACAGGTATGGCTAAACAGAAAACTTTTCTCAAAGGATACTACAATGGAGAAAAAAATGATGGCATTTGCCTTACCATATGGAGGCCTACGTGTCTCAGTACAGTGATGGTATCCAACATGCTTATCTGCACTCCCACTTAACTCTGCATCTGTCTAGCTACCCAGGAGAACAATGCATCTGGAAAGGTTGAATAGGCCAAGGGAGTTCACATGTATTTTGCAATGTTCTTGAGAAAACTTACTGGAGAGAGGTCAACATGTTTCTTTTTTTTTTTTTTTTTTTTTTTTTTTCCCTTCTATCACACTTTAGCATTTCCATTAAATGAAAACATACTGCATGTTATTTGAACATCCTGAGATATGGGTTTTTTTGTTTGTTTGTTTGTTTTGTTTGTTTGTTTGTTTGTTTTGTTTGTTTGTTTGTTTGTTTTCCACTAGGAATGCAGGAATATAGTTCAAAGTGTTTGCATTGTGGAACCTTGTATACAAGGGGAATACTTAAGTGGGCATAATATAAGGGTTTGTACTGGGCAACAGATGTAGACAAAGAGAAACAAAACGGATTTCTGATGGAACAGGTCATGGCATAAAATGCTTTCTAAACATGACCATACAGTTGCAATCCAAAAATTAGCATTGTTGCTATTTATGGAAATGATCTATGAAAAAATCCTTACTGGGGCAAAATTAGCAATGAATATAGCAAGTAAAACATTTTAAAATAGTGATTTAAAAAGAGAAAAATATGCCTGCATTCTTAGAAGATCAAATACTGTATAAGGAAAAATATATTCACAAACATCTCTGAGATTCAGAAGGCTCAGCTATTTTCTTAATTATTAGGTCACTGACCCATGGAGTGGTCAGAAGTAAAGGTTTGTTTGTTTGTTAGAGAAATCTGATAACTTGCACTGTGACTAAGACCAATTGGTGATGGCCTAATACCTCTAGTTTAATAACAGTGAGAACTGAATAGATCTTTGTAAATCATTAAATCCAACATGATTTCTCAAGAAGGATGTCTTACCTGCCAACTGTTTTATTTTCATTGCCCGGAAGAGGAAAGTTAGCTTTCTTGGCTCATTACTGTTTTAGTTATGTTTCTCAAATGTGAATAATACAGTGAAGGATTTTTTTTCTTCCTTTCTTACCCTCCCTCCCTTCCTTCCACTATGGAGGAATATAACGCAGTAAAAAACTGGTATCCACGTGTTAAAAATCCTGCATTTGAATGCTCAGCCAGTAACTTCTATACTATTGGTTTTACTATAACTAAACCTTTATTTATTTATTCATGGAAATAAGTATTTCTGGGTCAACCCTGAACCACAACTGCAAGGCAGAACAGTTATCATGGTTAAGGAGCAGGTACTCAGCAACAGCCATGACTCTTAACTCCTACTCTAACCACTTACTTCTGAAACAGATCTAGCATTGAAACACAAAGAACTCTTCAAAATAGTTAAGGAGATGATCCGACATCACCTGCATGTTCTAATTTAGGGTATTTGCTACATGTATTACTGTTAAATACTTTTTAAAAAGTAGCATGTACCTTCCAGCAGATGGACTTTTGCAAGTTTAATTTTAATAATAAATGCAACATACCTTTAGTGGTTTTGGCATTGTAAGGGTTGTAAAAATTAAGTCAGGAAAGTAACTTTTTCTTGCCCTATAACAGCTGAAAATGCTGACCAACAAAGATGCAACACTTCAGAACATTCTTCCACTTAAAAAAAAAAAAAAAAGTAAAAATATTTTTTCCTAAGAAGAAAAAAAAAAGAAAGAAAAAGGAAAAAAGAAAGAAAAAGAGAGAAAGACAGAAAGAGAGAGAAAGAGAAAGAGAGAAAGAGAGAGAGACAGAGAGACAGAGAGACAGAGAGAAAGAGAGAGAGAAAGAGAGAGAGAGAGAAAGAGAGAGAGAGAGAGAGAGAGAGAAAGAAAGAAAGAAAGAAAGAAAGAAAGAAAGAAAGAAAGAAAGAAAGACTGCAATTTTTACATCTATAGGAATTCAAAGCATCTTATTCAGCAGTAAATGACATTATTTAAAGCACAACAGTATCCTTTGTAATTAAACAGCAAACAGTGTCAGTGTGAAAAACCTAGTGATCCAGAGGTTTATTTGCACATTATGTATTTTGCAGATACATTATTCAGTTACTGGTGGTATCAGATAGCTAATTTACAGATCAATTAGTTACTGCCAGGCCTGTTGGGCTGAAAACAGTAACAATTTAACAAAGGGTTCAATTTAAACCAGATCAAAATCTTTTCCAAATTTGATTGCTTGAAGTGGCAAAACTTTTAGTTTCTGTGTTACCCAGCTGTTGCTCTTGTACTGAAGCAGCTGTGGAATATCCAAAGTACTTAAAAATTTCTCAAACTCTGGGTGGGAGATGGCCAGCACAAAGTGTATAGCATATTTCTCTACATGCCAATAAAGGCATGAGCCCATAGACACCAGAAAACCCTATTTGAGCACTTCACAAAGGTTAATGAACCTTACCTATGTTCAAAGCAGCAATTTGTTATTATAGAAATGTCTGGGGACAGCACTAATATTTAAAAAAAAGGTCATTCATGACACATCTGTATTTTGCCTCCATATCAATGCTTGCTTTCCAAGTCAAGGAAGAAACAGAAAGGCTGTAGGCGACAATGCTCATGGCATGTCTCTGAGATCACCAGTTCATTAAAGGGGACCAAGTGCTTGCATTACATTTGCTCCACTGATCTTAATGGCAGCACAGTTTGTGTAGCAGTGACTTGAGGTATAAAACTTCACCCAGGGAAAAATAAAAGTTTCCTAAGTTTTCATTAACATTTGGATGAGTTAGTAGCACCCTCCTCCTGTCACAAGGGACAGCACAGCAGGAAACCAGGACATCCCAAATGGTTTCCCATGCCCAAGAGCCAACTCATTTCCATTTAAAACAGCTTTGAAGCATCACTTCACAACCACAGACACTCACATGGGTGATCTGACGCCCTTCCTGACACAATTCCCAGGAGACAACTCATGTGGAAGACCTGCCTGGCTTGGCAACTCACCGGGGTGTACTGCATGCTCAAACACGGCTGCTGTCATAACTGAGGCAAGCCGGTACTCCCCAGAACATACGGGGACAGTTATGTACCAGTTATCCTGCTACAGGGCGGCACTTCTCTGTCAGAAGCAGCACTGAAGCCTGAGTCACCCATCAGAGGACAGGCCTTCCCCTGGGGCAGCACAAGGTCTTCCCATCTCCTCTGACTGAGGAACAGGCTTTGATCTGCACGGGATGACAGTACGCCAGACCGCCTCTCCTTCAGATGAATCCACCAGACAGCTGGGAGACATTCCTCAAAGGGTCACCAGCAAAGGGCCATGAGGGAGAGTGGCCCCAGGCCCTGCTCCTCTGTAATACCTCCTCACTGCCTTGCCTGTCTGCTGAGCAGGCCTGCTGTGAGTTCCCCCCACACCCAGGCTCAATTTGTATGCAAATCCTCCCTCATTTGTTCTTGCTCCCTTCAGAAAGGACAAATTTAGTATAATAACTGTAATTGCTTTAATAACATGAAAAAAACGACACCTTTATGGGACCAACAGTCAAAGACTGACATTGTAACACAGCATGACAGGTGTGGAGGCATGCAACCATTACCATTTTTCCCACTTCATAATTTCTTTCATCGTTTTGTAAAGGGCTCATCTTGGGAAGCCAGCATGGCCGGCTTGAGGCTATTGAACCCCACAGGTTCACAACAATTTACGTGTGGTTCTTGTGGCAGAAGTTCTTGTGCTGCAGGTGAGCAGCATGGACTTTGGAGCCCCTCTCTGGAGGAACAGCTTGTCAGTATGATTCAGTGAGGTGGCAAGGTGGAATCACTACCAGTATCTCCTCAAACCAGCATCTGCCATCAGTGCTGTGGTGTACACAGTAAAAACCGTATCGTCTACAGGTCTTAGGCTCAGGCAGATGGTTATCCCCACTTCCCACCACAGAGCCAGAGAAGTCAGTGCCTGGTTGTGGCCTGTGTCACCAATTACACTGGGCTAACCTTCTGCACCCCTCTTGCTCAACTAGCCTATGTCTATTTATGACTCTTGTCTACATGGAAAATGGAATGAATGTTCAAGCAATTTGGTGGTGTAGAACTACCTTTCCCCTCTGCATTAGTTGCATAGCCAACTTTTTCTGATTTAATCCCAGGATTAGCAAATGAGAATCAATTTTCAGCATCAGTCAGCTGGGTCCAAGCATATCTGATCATTTTAGTTGAAATGATAGCCAGTCCATTAACTGTAGCATCTTCTAGTTACTATTTGCATTGTAAGCTGTAGTTTCAATCACAACTCCTGCATTACAAAAAGATGAACCCGTCATCACAGATCAGTTATTGAATGAATTAGAGTTCTTCACTGTCTTAAAAGTAGACAGGTTCAAACAAAAAATGCAAATACAGAAAAAAAAAGTTGGTGAGAAATGTGTCTTTGTGCACTCTCAGATGGAGAGAGGCCACAATACTGTGGCTCATCTGGAGATAACTGATCCTTTTGAGTGTAAGGGGAACTCTATGTTTGCCTCAACAACCACTTTGAAGGCACACTTACATGACACGGAAGGGAATTGCATAAACAGGTATTTTAATATCAAGGCCATATTTATATCAAGGGTGTATCAAGCGTATATTTAATACCTGTTTAAAAACAGGTCTTTTAATATCAAGTATATTTTTTAAATGTTACATGCAGACAGGAATTTAAGGTTCAAACCAGCAACTGGAAACATTGATTAGTGTTGGGCTTAACCACCTCCTTCAGGTCTTAAACAGGTTAGACATGAAGTGGTGCCCGCATATGATCTGTTTGAGAACATGCAAATCACTAGTATTGATATTATAAAATGCCAGACTTAGAAGAGGAAACAGTTTTCTTCCATTTAATTTTACCCAAACCTGAAGGCAAAACTGCCTGCTGAATCACTCACAATCAACCAGAACAAGATTCGTGATTCCAAGGCAGTTTTATGCAAGATTTCTCAATGTCGAGAAGGAAAAAAAAATATTAAAAATGAGATTTCTTTTCTACAGTTTCCATTTCTTTAATGTCTGTCACCAATATATCAATATATGAAAATATTGTACAGCATTTGACCTTGATATTAAAATTATTTGGAGATCAAAAGCAAGTGCTAAAAATAACCAATGTATTTATAAAGCCCATAGTAGGAGAATCCTATATTACTAGCACCTCTCAGTGGAGGCAGTCCTGAACCAAAATCTCAGGTCCACACAACAGAGTAAGAAAGGAAAACAAACAAACAAGGAGCTAAGGTTCTGTTTCAGATCTCAGAGCTAGGGCTACCAGGAATGTTCCTGGTTCTGCAAAAGACTTTTGTGTTTGAATGTTAGGTACTCTTAACTCTACAGGAAAAAGGAAAAAACAAACAAGCAAACAACAACCACCAACCTTCTTTAGTCTGAAAGTGAACACTAAAGTCAGCTTGCCATGTAAATGAAATGAGGGAACCCCAGGGAACAAAATCTCAACAACATACCGCTATCTTTAGGTAAACATTTGTTTGCAATATCTTTTTTAAAAAAATATTGTCAACTACAGTGATTGACGATTTCACCCCATTTATCACTGACAACTAGAATTATTTTTTCAGCTGTGGATCATGTTAATTGTGGAAGCTAATAGAGAGGAATGTGAGGTAAATGGTCTCAGTACCTTTAGTATGTGTGATGACTTTACCAGACTTGCAGTACTGTATTTACTGTAACCAAAAGGTCATGCTCTCTATTTTAATGATAAACAATGAACTTTCCTGCATCAGTCACACTCCTGCAAATCATGCATAAAAATAATAAAAAGTTTTTGCAAAGGCAATTAGCATTTGGGAATTTTTATTGGTTTGTTTGTTTTGCTTGTTTATTAATGTTAGTTTCATATACTTGAAGGAAGGCTTTCAGGCTTTCAGCTTCAACTAACATAGAAATAAACCATGGAGGATTCAAACTATGTCATTGGCAAGAAAGCAATTTAGTAAAGACAGACTAAAGCTGTTATAATTTACATTATTAAGTGCTCATTTCTTATCTGTGGGAAGATAAATACTGAGGCAATGATGAGACTACATTGTTCACTTCACTGTTAAACAAAAAAGCAATTTCCAAGTTACTGCCATTTAATCGATGTTAATTCTAAATGATATAATCTAATTCATGTCCTGAATCTCTACATCTTCCTAAGACACCACACGTGTGAATGCTATAATAAAATAATTCTGACATAGTTCTGCTAATAGACATTTGTTGTTAGAAGCATTAAAACTACATGATTTTGATACTGGCAGAAATGTAGTCTACGAATGTTATGCAATAGTACTACATAGAAGTTTAAAAAATGGAATCTACTCATAATTTGGAGCATAGTCTTCTCTGAGGATATGTTATCAAACATTATAGCACACAGTCATCTGTGAGATGCATGTTAACCTTTTGTTTCAAAAAATAGCAAGCTGTGTATTAGTGGAAAATAGGTATGTGAAATGTGGAAATGAGATAGTGACACTGGAAAGGAAATGCTGTTTTAGCATGTGCTAACAGAGTGCAGAATGCATTCATTTCTATAATAGAAAAAATTTAAAGTGACAGCCTTAACACACAGCAGGAATTGTTGCTTTAAAGGGACTGTGTCAAAGTTGACAAGCCCAAAATGTAACCTACCATAAAATTAAACTTTTTACAAAATGCCCTTTTGATCTTGAAAAATCTATCAACCTTCCAAATCCAAGACTGTCACATTGTTAAAATACCAAATACTTTGCTGTGTGATTGGCCATTAAAACGTGGTTTGGTTTTGCAGCATGTATATGCAAGTCATGATTTTGCTCTCTCCTCCACAGTGTCTTTGGGACTGTGCAAGATATTAATAGCATCCAGTACTGGATCTTTTGTTTGGGATTGCCATGATTTAGCATTTCAGTTAGCAATAATTTATAACAAAGCTATAATATGAGACTTCTGTACTCCAACAGTAAATGTCTCCTTAGAAAGAGGGCAGTTCTTCATGTATGGAAGCTGCCAAACCACAAAAGGATTTATTTTTATCTTGTTTTACTTAATACATGCAAATTCCTTCCACGGCACACTAAAATGCAATATATTATAGTTACATGGCATAGTAATAAAAATGAACAACAGCATTTCGCTGCTTCAAGGTGACAGATATAAAAAGAGTGCTGTGATTCCTGGTTTTATTTTTTCTCAGTTTTAGCTCACAATCTAATAGTGAGAATTAAGAAAATTAATTGTGATTTGCTTTCTTCATGTTGCATACAAGTGTAATAGAAAGATACAACATGCATCTATCTTACTAGCATTTGGGCAGGTTCTCAAATACATGTATAGCGTTTTCATACGAGAAGAAATGTTTCTGTGTTTAGAAGTTAACTATATATCAGCTTTTCTTCACAATTATTCTTCTTACCAAAACCACGCTATTTTCAGACAGTAAGGCCCTCCATTCCCATAATACTAGAATGGCTGAGCATAGGTTACCAGTCATCCTTTTAACACCTTCTGTTAACACCTTCTTTTTCTGTAGTAATCCCAAACCAGCATAGGACCGTTTGCTATGCAGTCTTGTTGGGTTTACTGTAAACCAGACAACCAGAAGATTAAAATCTGTTCCTTCTGTTCTCCCCACCTTATTGCCACAGGTAATTGGAGCTGCACAGACTACTATTAACACCAGTATTCACATTGGAATATCTGCCTTTTCTAGACAGTTTCAGTGATTCAAAAATGAAGGCATATTTGAGACATCATAAATGGAAGTGCTTAGCATGTTTGACATACAAACACTCACTCCACAAATGAGGCTGTCCTGAATATATTTCATCAAAACCCACTAGAACTCATTTTCCCATGAAATCTGGTGAATGAACAAGCAGTATAGACAACATATTTTGGCTTCTATAAATATAGCTGTGATAAAATTTAAAATGTATTAAAAGCAGCTAGCATTAAGTATAAATGTCTCATAACTAGTTCCATTAGCCTTGATCTTCAGTCCATCCCACACAATAACGTTAGTCAGTTCACCCATGAGAGCTGAGCAGGGTAATGATTTTTTTCAGTACCTTTACCCAACAGATCTCAGCAGCCCTACTTGATTTCAGGGCTCTTTTTCAACTGCAGATACTGAAAAGGGAATGGTTTCTGTTTTCATGTAGGATACGGGACTTTCTCAACTTTGTGTTAACCTAGGCCCTGGATGACTAACCCTACAGCTGACAGAAACAGATGTTTTTATTTGTTTGAACTATTAGGTCAAAGGGCTAATGAGCTAATGAAAATTCTTTAAAGAGCTATCAAATGAGGCATGATTAGCAGATTTTCAGTTCCTATTTATATAACAAAAAAGAATGAAGAAAATATTCTGAGTTTACAAATCTTTCATTTCCGTCCTGGTGTCAGGTTAAGAGGCAGATTTAAAATAATAAAATAAAAAAAAAAGCATACCTCAGGAGCTGAATCAGAAATCTTCAGTCCAGCTCAGCAGTGCTGTGTTACAACTTGTGCTGTAAGTGTTTTTTCTTCTCAAACAGTGATAGCATAGCATAGAGTTTTCTCAGAAGCTTTTTGTTTTTCCCGTAGTATTTTACTTTGCTCAACTTCTGCAGCATCTTTTTTTTTTTTTTTTTTTTTTTAAATATGTACTATGCCATTTTATTTAAAATTATTTTCTACTCACATAAACATGTTCCTTGGTTTACCATTATGGAATAATCACAAAAATATTATTCCAGTTTCTGTTCCAGCAAAAAAATCTGCAATATCTTTCAGGTATATTTTCCAAGTAACACCATCTTGCTTTGGAAATAAATCAGCCAACTTTCAGGGGTTTCAATTTTTTATATATACAGAAATGTGTAGGTATGTATAACTTAGCAATGATTATGCAGTAATAATTTGTTTTCATCTAAGAGTAAATAAGTTACTTTGAAGATTCAATATTGAGGTAATACACCATGTTCCTAGACTTGGTTACTACTCAAGAAATCCAAACTGAGCAACTCAATTCTACACAGTGTTTATTTTCTTTTTTTTTTTTTTTCTTTCATACTTTTTCTTTTTTTTTTCTTTTTTTTGGATAGTGGAAATCATGTATAAATCACAAACAGTACAAGTTCCTCATATCTGTCAGTTACCCACCTGAATGGGTCAACTTTTGTGTAAAGACACTGTATTTTTAGTATAAAGTCAAGATAATATGGCAGTTAACTAATACTCTTAACTACAGTAAAGATACAAACTTTTGTAATATAAATTAATTGCCATTACAAAAAGGCAACTGTATTAACTAATACGGTACAAAAATCTGCAACTCTATAAATATAATGAAATGCAAGAAGTTAAATGAAATAATACATCATAGATTTTTGTACAGAGGCAAGCTAAGATACACATGGAACATTATATATCAAGAAATAATATCAAAACACACTAAGTTCTAACTTTTTTTTTTTTTCCCCAATACAAATGCTAGAAGTACAAGTACAGGACACAACATGGAAGCAGTAAGATTACCAGCTCAGAGTGGGTAGACAAAGAAGTCTTATTGACAAGTTGTACAGCATTAGACAGCAGACAGAGGCTTGTCAAAACCAGCTGTTGTTGGATACTGATTGATAATGTTTTCATTCTGACGGCTGAGACGCTGCAGACAGCCACAGGTCTGAGAAGAAGCCCAATGTGGGCACATCCACGTACACACACACACACACGCACACAAAGTAATTTAACAGATGTCTAAAGAACATTAAAGCATGGTATCTTTTTTAAAAAGACAGTGTTCACTCCTTAATGAACTTGCATGGAAAGTAGAGCCTAGTGCCCAAGTTTATTTCATCTAAATGATGAACACATGTGAAAAGATTAAAAAATAATAATAAGATTGGTCATCCGAATAAAAATTGCATGGTGCTTACATATTCTACCATAGCCAGAGTATTCAAAAACACTTTAGACAAGGAAGTGTGATGTTGGGAGCCACTATGAGCATTTTTAATCCCTCCATAAAAAGGTGAAGGGGTTTATAGACATTAAAAAGGTACATATCCATTAAGTCCATCCACAACACAAAACCACAGAAGAACTACATTCAAAGTAAAGTTAAGTGTTGGTCTTAGCCTTAAGCAATTATGAGGTATTGTTTCAACCTGTGGTGAGGAATGATCACTGTGTTAGTAAGAAAACACATATTCAAAATCATTGTGAAAAATAAATCACTGTTCCTATGCAACTGGTATTTTTCTAAAGAAAATGCATTAAGCATCAAAATGTCCTAGTCTGACTGCACCTTGGCACATGCCAAAGCCATGTTCTCATTGACTAGTTGGTCCTTTTCGATGTTACTTGGGTAGCACCTTCCAACAGTGCATAGTTGGGAAATCATGACCAAAATATAAAGTCAGGAACTCAAAGTCTTTGGACCAGAAACACTGATGGTACAAATAAGTACAGTTCCAAGAATGCAATAGAGTTGGGATTATTTTAACTTTTTGTACTTTTTGGTCCATAACTTTAATATGAGCAAGAAAGGGGGAAACAGTAAAAAGATTTAATTTGTCATCTACTAATGCTCAATGAAAAAACAGTAAAAGCTCTGAATCCCTCTTTTTACCTCCCCAAACTGCCTACATTCTCTGGGAAATAATCTCTTGCTCCTCTTCACTATCTTTTATTTTTCATTGTGCCTAACCAGGAGAGAAATCTGGAGACCTTGTGGAAATCTGGGGACTCTGTAACCTCTAAACTCACATAAGCTAAGAGAGAGAGTGGAGCTGCACGTCAGATCTCACTCCTCTACAAATTCAGGGAAAGGAGACTCCGTTGCCTACACACAAGAAACTAATGGGCAACTGGGTCACTTCAATGGGGAGAGAGAACTGGCACCGTCATTGTGATCCCCTTTATATTTTGAAATGAACAGTTCCAGTTCTTGGGTTTTTCCAAGAGTATGAGGAGTGAGACGATTGACCTGGCATGAAAAACAATGCAAAGTGTCCTTCAGACTTCTGAGCAAAGCTTTCTGCCTATCCTGTCACAACATTAAACAAGTAGCTTACCAGTTTTCCCAGCTTCTTTCTGATAATAGGAAGTGAGTTAAAACAGTGATCTTTAGGCCATGCATTTGAGTAGAAACAGTTCTGAAGGAGCAATGCAAGAAATCCATGGAAATAGAAAAGTAAACAAAAACTGTAAAAACATTTTGTTTAACAAAGGGTATAACTGCAATGGAGAAATGGCTTTTATAAGCCTTAAAACTGATCCTTGCTATTTTCTCATTCTCAAATAAGCTAGTGAAAAACTACAATAAACTTTAAACTTAAAAAATAAATGTTCAGAGTGGAAAGATGTGGTGCTTAAAGCCCTGAAAAAGGAGCTAAGAGTTTCAAAACATAGGCAGAATTGATGAGGAACCACTGATACATTACTACAGTTTATGTTTGCAGACACTCATGCACAAGGCACAACCTTCAAGGTGTGCACCAGTCAAGTGACTGATCTGCACATACCCTGTTGTGACTGACTTCATGGTGAACCAGCAACCTGGCATGTTTCTTTAACAGATAAAATCAGTTTATAAGGTTTTAAAAGTCAACAAAAGTCAGCCAAAAAAACTGCAAACCCACAATGGGGAAAACTTGGAAAGAGGAAATATGCACTATGTTACTGGAACCAAATGGGATATTTCCAAATGTATTACAAATGTTGTTTCCAATGAATACTTTTTTGTCTTCTAAGTAACATGCAGCCCAGAGGAAGTTTGAAAGAACAAGTTATAATCCCTTGAAAAGAGAAGCTTATAGTACAAACACTGGAAGGCCCTTCATTTTGGTATAGATGCCTTCTTGGCACTGTTTTGATAACAGTAGCACTCTATGAATGAGTGATAAAGGAAGCAATCCTTATTTAAAATCAGTTACAATTCTAACTAGTAGTAAAGTCTCCAAAGCTGAACTAACAGACATTTGTTTTGCTTCTCTGATCAAAAAATACTTTCAGTAAGAATTATTACTTTACCCAACTTCTGTATATTTTCTAAGAATATGGTTACTTAGGCCAACATTTTTATGTCACCTATTCTTCTCAAATACTGTTACCCGCACACATCTGTGTGCAAATTTCTCTTTCAGGGAGAATTTCTCTTTCTTTTATTTTTCTTTCCAGCAAAATAATGTTTCTGCCCTAGACAAGGTTATGCAGTGACTTTAGGGGAGGAATCAACTAACATGTCGATTGTGTTTTCATTTAGTAAAACTTCAGAATAACCTTTGCATTAACATGAAACTACTTGCTTTAAAGTATCATATTTAGGTTTTCATTGGCTGTGCTTTCCAGAATGCGGTGTCAGTAAACAAGCTAATACAAATTAGTCTCACAAATCTTTAAGACATGAGTTATTTTTAAAAAATAAGTAGCAGGTAGAATTCCTCATTTATAGACTATGTTATCCTTGTGCGTGCAAAATTTCCTGTCAAAGATGATGGCAATGCAAGAAAGCAACAAGCACTGTGCAGAACTAGTGGTAAACAAAGAGGAACTTCCTATTTCAGTAGTGTAGACAACTTTACTGGAAATAGTCATGTACCTGGTTCACAGAGTATTTATTTTAATAAAAGGACATTCTGCACTAACTATGTATGAACAACATATCACAGCATTGCCTTGATGCCACACCATAATTAAGCTGTGAGCAGAATGAACAGGTACAGTGATGCCTGGAGAACCACTCTTCTCTCTTGCGTTTCACATTCTTGAAGGTTCGAAGTCTCTCTCCTCCAACAAGTTTATTAGAAGGGAGAAGCTGTCTTTTACTGCCTCCATATCATCCAAGGAGCAGGGTTTAAGAATCCAGCGTTTTCCCCGTGCAAGTGGCTCAAGTTCAAAGTATTTTTTGATCTATGAAGAGAAAAAAAAAAAAAAAGAAAAAAAAGAGAGCGAGACAAATGTATTAATACTATGAAAACTGATTTTCCCTCTCAACTAAAAATAAATAAATAAATAAATAAATAAATTCAAAAAACATCAGGAAAAAAATGTAAAAATCAGGACACTAATTTTTAGAATTGTACCCACAGCTGTTCTTATAATACAGGTTATATGTTGTGACCTGAAAGTGTTTTCTTTAGGGGTGAATGACCTGCTTGGAAGCTACCGTTCCACCCATACACTTATCAGCATGGGAGGTCTGGGGAAGAATTATATGTACTTAAGGCAAAGAGCAAAGCACATGAAGTAAGTGTCCAAACAGCCAACATAACATAAAGAAATTCTAGTTAACATTCAACCTTTAATGCTAAAGCTGTAGGTTCTGTCAGAATATTATTAGTAAACACTTAAAATGCAGTGTTTTTTTTTTTTAAATCAAATTATTATAACAACACAAATGAACTGTTAAAAATATACAAAATTTAAACACTGTATTCAAGATAAGCTAAAGAGTGTTTCTTAATGACTTACAGAAAAATAACAATTCTTCCAAAATCAGTTAGTTTTTAAAAATTCAACATTTAATTTCAACATCTTCATCATGGACCAGTAGCATACTAATGTGATTAGAATAATAATAATAAACGTGGGACACGATGTTTTTTTGTGATGGTCTTCATTCAAAATCCAGCACATTCTATCAGCCTTCAGCTGCTTACTAACAATACATAATAATGCCTATAAAGAAGGAAGGCTTTAAATTAAATGAATTCAATTTTTATTTCTGCAGCAACCATGCATCAAGGAGGCAGCTAAAGATGCAATATAGAATGGCAGGTTTTAGGGTCATAATAAGCCTTGAAAAAATATACTGAGGAAGGTGCAGATTCTTGGAAAGACCTGTTGTTACTGACACTAATTACACTGACTATCAAGTTAGAAACACAGACCCACAGGAAGACTGTCAAATAAAAAATTTGAATTTAGTAGTATTCTCTACTCACTTTTCAAATCAGCAAGTAGTGTATCGAAACATATTTTTGATCCTATTAATGCCTGTTAGAAAAAGACAGCAGCTTGAAGGTCATGTTGGTCAATATATTAACCTTAAGCTGTTCTCTTCAGCCTTTAATAGTATTTGATACTAAAGTCTACTCATTTCTGACTTGTCAAAATAGAGATTTTAAATCCAAAATCATATCTATCAGTACTTGCTATTGTCAACACACCACCAGAAATATTTAGTCCTGATTTAGTTTGCACATTCTTGTTCTGTATAATTCTTGCCAAATATTCTTAATTCTCTTCTATCACAGACTGAGCCACAAGTATGCACAACAATAGGAACAGTTACTTGTATTCTAGTAGGCAGTTGAGGCCCTAGACAGGCAACTGGAGCCAAACTGTGAGAAGCTCTGAGTGCAGGGGAATAAAACCCTGCAACATCTCTATACAGCTCTGTATAGTGTCTACACAACAGTTTTATTTATCTAATAATGTATTTTAACAGAAAAAAATTGAGTGTGGTTGTATCAACTCACATAAATCAGAATTCAACTGTGACAATGTGTCAGGAAGGTTTCTCATTTTCTAGTATAGATTTTAGAGCAGAGCTTCTCATAAAAAAAAAAATAATCAGAAAGAGTGATCTGGTTTTGAAAGCAGAACTTCTGCTTCTCCCAGATAAGATATAGGTGAAAACTTTAAAAATCTATTTCTAACAAAGCAAAATTGTATCAGTAACAACCTGCAAACATGTAGAAAATAAAGCACAGTAATAGACATTTAGTTCACATCAAACATATTTCAAAAAAAAAAAACGAAAAACAAACACCTGTCTGCAACAACCAGTATTTTAACACCAACTTTTTGGCATTGCTGTCATAGTGCCATATTAATAACTGATACGTTAGCATGGTTACATGTGATCAGAATACAGATATTAATCTCTATAAGGGATATACTGCAATGCTTCCTGCAGGTGAAGTGACACCAAACTGAATTTACCCCCATTAAAGTACCGAAGGAGCAGGATAAGAAAGCTCTCTTGCCTCTCTCACTAACAGCCACTTTGACTGCTAAACAAGGGGGGAAAGTAGAAGTGGCACAGAAACATAACAAAGCAAGGTGTCAGCGCGGCTAGCTGATGCAGCAGCCTGCTGGTGTTAAGCTGACAAATATGGCTGAGTAACTTGAGATGTTTCAGACCCATAACCTGGAGGATGTCCACCACACCCCCTCTACTGGAAGACTATTGCCATCAGTCCCTTGAGCTTAATGAAGTCTGTCCACAATCTTATTTACATATCCTCTTGAATTAAGGCTGTGCCACGTGAGGAAATGATGAGGAAAAGGTAATTACATTTTAATGACAGCACTTGGGTTTAAAAGCATTAAAGCATCTAGGAATGCATACAAAAGGAAATGATGGCAGTAAGCAGACTTGCACTGAATCTTGTGTGTTCATGAGCAAATACAACACTGCTTACCAAGGCAGCTTCTAGCCAACAAAAACACAATGACTCCAAGCTATATTTCCATGCCTGCAGACTCCAAGATATAATTTCTATTGCAGTAGTAAAACAGCAGGAACTGATTTAGTACAACAATTTTTGAAGAGACATTTTTGATTTGGATGCCCACTGTTGACTAAAATCTATTTATTTATTTTTTTTACTAATTCTTGGTGTGTAATTAAGATATAACAAAATCAGTGATGTGCTGTCATCATTTTCCACTCCTTAGAATCAGTTCAGAGTCTCTGCATTAACAGATATGAAATTAAAATGCTTAGTAAGTGGTGGCTTTTGAAATGAGAAGTTTTGATAATGGCATGAAGGCAAAACTGCTGGTATTCATGAGTAACACCTATTTTTTTCATACCTACAGAGACAAAGGATTTGCTAGGTGACTTGTCCCTAATGGAAATACAGAAAAATAACACCAATCAGCTTACAAATAGTAACAAAACCAGAAAGTAGCACAGAAGGATCTTCCACAAGCCAAGGGACATTTTGTGGTATGTTACTGTATTTCCTCCTTTAAACTTTTACTAAAGCCCAGAGCTCTGCAAACAGGCTCTATTATTTTGAAACTCCCAGGAAGAAGTTTGCAGGCACAAATATTTTTCCCTGCAATGTACTGCAATTTCTCCCCCCACTCGGAAGATGTCATTCAGTTCTAAAAACAAGTTGTTTTCAGACTTGAAAAGGAACCCTTTGTTACATGTAAGAGATAAAACTACACAAAAATAGACCAGAACAATCGGATGCCTGACACTGTTTACACTGTTGAGTTTTCCACTGGCACGCTCTTAGCTCTCAATCCACTTTTCTTTTGGTCCTCTCTCTGTAGCTGCTTTCTGCCTGGATGGCTATCATTCACACTTGTTCCATACCAGATTTCCTAGGAGGATGCATGCTAATCATCAAAATGTCCAAAGGAAGTTAAAATTCTCTGACTACTCATCTCAGTAGCCCCTGCATAACCAGATAAGCAGCAGCAACTATTTTACAGCTCCTCCAAGAGCACAAGTACAAAAGGGGGCAGTTATTAAGAGAAGCTTTTTGTCTTGCTCTCTTGCATAACTGATGAAAAGCTTTCTGCCTACTCATGGATGCCGAAACAAAACATTAAGACTCAGACACGCTTCAGATGTCTGACACATCAGACATGCATTTACATACTGGTTTTGCATTTTTAAGTGTTTACTTTGGGACTGCTAATTTTTTTAAGACATAACCTTAGAAGAAAATACAATCAATTAAATCCACATCATTTCAAGACTCCTTTACTACTATTTACAGGATTTCACTGTGTGTCTTGACTCCACATGGGGCCTTGTTTTATAGAGAAGCTGACATTGTATTTATGCCACATACTGAAGTCAATAAAATCTAACAATACACGTTTGCAATTATTCCCACTCTTCCCACACTCCACCTTCTAAGTCCTATTCTGCTGGCACAATACGCTAAGCATATGGTTATCAAATGTTGCTTAACCTATGTGCTGGAAAAGTCAAGACACAATAAAAGGATTGATGCCCAGAACCTCAGCTGGGGTAAATTAGCACAGCAGTGTGGAACTGATGTTACTAAATTGATCTACGTAAGCTGCCTAACCAGTCCCTGCTGAAAGCTTTTATATGTTCTATTACTGAACCTCATCTAGTCAGTTCACTACACAAGACATCCAGGGAAACTTCGATACCGTATGAATATATGAATATAGAGTCAATTGTATCTATTACTGGAGATGAAAAAAGCTGCTTGAAATCATTATTTTTTGTCTGAATTCCCAGCTTTAATTCTGAAGTTCATCAGTACAAAAAGCCTTCCACTCTAATCTGTTGTAAACTAATGCAAGATGCAGCCAGTCACTTACCAGGCCGTATTTGGAGAATTTAATGATATATATTTTTTTTTTCATCCATTGCTGCTTTATTGAACAATTGTACTGAGAATAATGAATTGTAATAATGTGTGTACATTATAACTAATCAAAAGCTGCAGAGTTATGTCAGTGACCCCACTAGTCTGAATTTTTCAAAGACTTTTACAGGATTAAGCAAGCACTCCTACAACTGGTGGAGGTATGAATTAAACTAAAATTACCTAACTTGCTGAATCCATATATTAGCTACAAGGAATGGTTCATTCATCTCAAATCTGCATGGACAAGAATTGCAGCACTAGTAGGACATTGGAGCTCCCCATATTGACACTGTAAATATTTCATTGGGCTGTGATGCTGAGGTTACATTTTCAGACATCACAAAAGCCTGCCTTTTAGAGCAACTGTTTAGAAAACCCACAAGAGAGAGGTAATTTTGAGAGCTGAGTCCACGAACAACACAAGAGCAGCCTGTAACAGTGACCAAACAGGTTCAAATGCAATACCTTTGGAGAAGAGAAAAGGCCAAAAAAGCCCATCACATAGCATTAAGTTTTAAAAAGGGAAACTACATAAAATAAGTAACTTAAAGAAAATTAACTGTGCAGCTAAAAAGGTAAATGCTTGCAGGTGGCACAGAAAAAAAAATACCATAATTAGAGGCTCAGGGTATATTTATATCACTACAGAAGACTTTAAAAGAAATAAAAAAAGCTTTCAACAGTTGCAATAAGGAAAAGGATGGTATTAGAGGTAAAAGAAGTCATGTCTAAAGAAGGAAAACAGAAAACAAAAGAAAGGAAATTCTGGCAAATTAAATAGAAACCACAAATGTTGACCTCCTAACCATAGAGTGCAACCTGTTGCTTAAATCACCACCGATGCTAAAAAGTAAATTGAAATCCACTCTAGTTTATGTTAGTGTGCTGGACTGCAACTGCACAGCCTCTTGAGCAGCCACACATGCTTTTCTGCTGATCCTGTTGTGAATACGGTGATTTATAAGAGTGGGTAGAAGGATCTTAAGCCACTTTGTCTTAAATCAACCAGCTCAATCCAGCATTGTACAAGTGAACACTTGCATGCTTTTCCCTAAAAATCTGCTGGTAACCTTTTTATCTGACACCTCATTTGGCAAACAACAACCCCTTGTCTGACCAGAACAGCTCCTTGAACCTGCACAACTGTCAGCAGAAGTTTCATAATGTTTATTCTTTCTATAGAGACACTTCATATCCTCATGTAATGATACTTCATGTGTGCCTGGCTGTATGCTTCTTCAGAATAGTGACCTCATCCACATCTAGAAGGATCCGTGTAATGCACCCGTGTCCAGTGAGCACTCCTCATAAAACACCTGTAGCTCATCTTTATGGGCTCCATATGGAGCACCTCTAACCCAGTGGGGATGGGAATGAAAGTGCCTCAGCTGATGGGAAGGGGTGGTGATGCTGCTGGGATCTAAAACAGACCTGCTCAGCAACCTGTGCATGGGGTTATTTTTCTAGGAATGCCAGTTTGACATTAAACAACACTATCAGCCATCAAAATGCTCTTAAATTCTAGTTCTTTGAAGTTAAATATCTTATTGCCAGCTGAGCTGTATGTGCCACTGGATCCAAAGTCTCTAAGTACAATGTCAAAAATGTGCAATGAATCAATTAAATGTGTATTATGATAACCAGCACTCTGCAACTGTCTTTTTTTTTTTTTTTTAATGTGTTTTATTTATTTATTTATTTGTTTGTTTTTATGTTTTTAAAGTATGACCTGCTGAAGCTAGAACACAAGAAAACCCAAGATTGGCTTCTTTAGCATGTCTGTGTGATGGCAAGACAAGCAATTTCTCTAGATTTGATTTCAAAACCACCAGAAGACTTTTTGTTCAAATCCCCATAGGTAATAGAAGATGCTTTAAAAATTAGTATTTCTAATTTGTACAGCTTTCCAATCCCCCTTCCCCCGGCCCTTTATTATTATTATTATTAGTAGTAGTAGTAGTAGTATTTTGGTTTTGCAAAATAGTATTTTTTGCAAAATAGAAACACTTCCAACTGCACCTTGTACTTAGCTTTTTAATAGATATGGCTGATATTTTGGCTTCTAAGTCTTTACAAAGAGGAATACAGTCACTTCTACACATATTCCACAAAATAATTTACACAGTGGCTTGTGGAACAGATGCTTTTTTCCATCCTTGTTATATTTAGTGTCCACAAGACACTACCCTTTTCAGATTGCAAACAATTGCTTAAAGAAATGTATTTTAAAAAAGATTCCTAACTGTTCTGAATGAAGAAATATGATGCCTGGCAAATCAGCACAGACATGTTGTTCCAAACAGAGCATACAGTACTGGCAAATGCAAGTGTGAGACAAGGAAAGGGGAGTGAGCTTGAATGCTGGAAGAAGAATACAGTGGTGCTTACTGAACAAAAAAAAAAAAATCATATAAAATATTGTGTAACCTATCAGGATGTAGAGAGTGGCAGATTATTTTTAAATATGTAGGTGTTTCTTATACAGAGGCATACAATTGTGGTATGATGGGTTGGTGACAATAGAGCAGATGAGAATGAGGACAGAAAACTGCTGAGGATGCAAAGGCACTACTGAGGTATGCATGAGAAACTTTGTTTGGATGAAAGCAAAGATAGGCTTTAAGAAGCTACCAGCATCTGCATCTTTGCATGCAATTCTTTAACATGAAACAACACAGAACAGCTTATTAGATTTCTTTGGTTACATTCCACTAATTTGTTCAAAAGGAATAAAAATAATTAGGTAAATGCCAAAAAGATACACCCATACTGTGGCCTTCCATATTTTATTCACCCAACATATTCTGTTTATCTAAGCCTCTACTTTTTCTACAACTGGAAGACAAACAGATAACATGAGAATGGGAACAGCACATCTCTGTCAAGAAAACCAGACCTCTAGATGAAGATTCATACAAACAATGCTGTAATTGCAACCAAGAATGGGGTGCACTACATCCAACCCCAAACCACAACATCCGTTCTTCAGTGATGAGTGAAACGATGAGAACAGAGAAGAAAGGACTGTAAAAAAAAAAAAAAAAAAAAAAAAAAAAAAAGTGCAATGAAAGCACAGTAGAACATTTTACTTTAATATCTACAGCTTAAATTATTTAATTTATTGCAAAGACTTAATGAGGAGAGAAGAGGACACTAAGTACCAGTTTTTCAGATACACTATTAACCTGTAACTTCTTTGTATTGGACTGTATGTTTTTGCCTCACAACTAATCCTGTAGGTCACTGATCTTATTACTTCCTCACCTACCCACTGGGTTCTTTGGGTTGCAGCAGATGCTGGGAGCTATGTGCTTGTACAATGCCTAGTATTAATGAAGATGAAGCATCAGGTCTTTTTTTCACCAAGAAGTCTCAGTTAAAGTGTTAGAATATAAAAATCTTAAAGAGTAAGGCTGTAAATTAGCCCTGGCTAAAGTCAGATCTTTGGAGGACATCTAAATATCACTTTTTTTTTTTTTCCCACATATTACACAGTGACTAAGATTTTTCTATACAAGTGTACTCTTAGCATATCCTAACACATTCTTAAGATATTCTAAAATAACTAATTGCATTTAAGATCAATTAAAATTTAGAATAATTGGTTTAAGTCGAGAACACGTCCGAACTCTGTTAAAAAACACAGAACATATCCAAAGATAATTTTAAAAGAAACATATTAAAAGCTTTTACTATATCACAACTCATCTCCCCTCTAACTTCACAGCTTTATTACATCGTCAGTTAAATAACTGAAGAAACACAAATAGCTAGTAGAAATTCAACACTCAAGACCTTTAACTACATATGTTAGCCTTTCACAGTTTTTATATATTTAGTTTAATTTTGTTTTGAATAGACTGTAGATATTCATGGTTCACTTCAGACTATAACACTAACAACAGAGCATGCTGATTTCAGCAGCAGAATATACTAGTTTTAAATACAGACTGTGGCTTCAAGTAGTAACATAACCTGAGCCACAGGTACACAAGTACTGAGTTTTTACGCCCTCCCTCCGCCCAAAGAAAAAGTTTACCTGTGTCACTGAATGTCAAAAAAACCTTTAGAATAATCAGAAGTCCAACGATCAATCCTTATTATGACATCCCCTCTGCAAATGGCATGTTTTCTGTTCAGATAATAGTTAAACAGTATTTTCTGGAGAGATACATATGTGATGATTCATCTGTGTCTGCCTGAACATGTATATACATCTAATACTTGAATAAATAACATCTGTATTCTGTGCCCACGTCTGCAAAGCACCAAAACACTGTATGGACATGTATTCTTGTACCAACAGCAAAGAACAGAGTTTCTAAGGGCTTTGTGGTTGGTTCCCCACATTCACACTGCTGAAACCATTCCAAGCCAACAACCAGTGGGAACACAAAGGAAAACCATTTATTCAGCAGTAGCTGTGATTCTACAATATATGCTCGTGCATATAGGCTCAGACAGTGGTCCTGCCTATTTCACTTGTTCCTTTTGAGTTACAGAGCAGACTGGATAAATGCAGAATGGTTCCAAGCTCCTTTCAGGTCCTTTGCTGGTGAGAGTGTTTATTATGCAGTCTGCACAGTGCCATGTGTTTTAACATGCTTTTAACTACCTGCATCTAACCATTTCTGGTCCAAAAGCAGAAAATGCAAAATAAATCCATTTTGGAATGAAGCCACTGCTCTAAACCAGGTATTCCAGCTGCTCCAGACTCATCTCCATTTCTTGATATTAAATGATTCTCCATTTAGAATTATGGCAAAACCCCTCAAGCCCTGACTTCATGCCTTGCTCAAGTAAAGCCTTTTGCAGCTTTCAGATCGCTGCATAAAGCACAGGGATATAAAGAGTGAGATTACATGATTCGATTCAGAAACAGACCTGTACACAGGGATATAGAGAACACACAACCAATTCATGACTACCTCTAAAACGTTAGTAAGTACACAAAGAATTACAGATAGGACAAAAAGGGAGCACTTTACACTGAGAGAGGATTTTTTTAACCATATAATGGAGCTGTTTCCAGCGTTGGGAGGCAATAACACTGAGCAACTGTGGAGGTCTGCAGATGATACTGGAAAAGCTAAGGATGGCCAAAAGCATTTGAGAAAATGAGTGAATTTTCAAAGAGATCACAGAATCACAGAATCACAGAATTTCTAGGTTGGAAGAGACCTCAAGATCATTGAGTCCAACCTCTGACCTAACGCTAACGTCCCCACTAAACCATATCCCTAAGCTCTACATCTAAACGTCTTTTGAAGACTTCCAGGGATGGTGACTCCACCACTTCCCTGGGCAGCCTGTTCCAATGCCTAACAACCCTTTCAGTGAAGAATATCCTCCTAACATCTAACCTAAAACTCCCCTGGCGCAACTTAAGCCCATTCCCCCTCGTCCTGTCACCAGGCATGTGGGAGAACAGACTAACCCCCACCTCGCTACAGCCTCCCTTGAGGTACCTATAGAGAGCGATAAGGTCGCCCCTGAGCCTCCTCTTCTCCAGGCTGAACAAGCCCAGCTCCCTCAGCCGCTCCTTGTAGGACTTGTTCTCCAGGCCCCTCACCAGCTTCGTCGCCCTTCTCTGCACCCGCTCAAGCACCTCGATGTCCTTCTTGTAGCGAGGGGCCCAAAACTGAACACAGTACTCAAGGTGCGGCCTCACCAGAGCCGAGTACAGGGGGACGATCACCTCCCTAGCCCTGCTGGCCACACTGCTTCTGATACAAGCCAGGATGCCGTTGGCCTTCTTGGCCACCTGAGCACACTGCTGGCTCATATTCAGCCGACTATCCACCATCACTCCCAGGTCCTTCTCTGCCTGGCCGCTCTCCAACCATTCCTCTCCCAGCCTGTAGCTCTGCTTGGGGTTATTGCACCCCAGGTGCAGGACCCAGCACTTGGCCTTGTTGAACTTCATGCAGTTGACCTCAGCCCATCGGTGCAGCCTATCCAGATCCTCCTGCAGAGCTTTCCTACCCTCAAGCAGATCGACACACGCACCTAACTTGGTGTCATCTGCAAACTTACTGAGGGTGCACTCGATGCCCTCATCCAGATCATCGATGAAGATATTAAAGAGGACCGGCCCCAGCACCGAGCCCTGGGGGACGCCACTAGTGACTGGAGATGCTGAAGAACTGTAAGGGTCTCCAGCTTCCTTCTGGCTTTCAAACTTTACGGTGACAGGTTATCTCTCCTTCCATTGCAGTAGGTTGTAGTAGGGAGCTCTACCTGTTTGAGAAGTCTATTAGTAAAAAAGGTCCCATGGGAAGGGACAAGAAAAAGAGTAATGAATATTCCTCACAAAGTGTATCAAGACACCACTTGCCCTACCTTATCCTGACACACACTTCAAGGAAAAAGAAGAAATAATAGGCAGTAGATCAAGATTTTCATATACATAAAATAAAGATACATTTATCTCAGGCAGAGTATCAACCTTTACATTAAAAACAAACAAAGCAGCAACAAAAAAACATACCCAAAGAAACTACATTGTTCTCCAATGAATGCCCAAATTCTAGGGAAGGCACAACATACATGTATATAAAAGTTATGGCCTTCTTGAATGATGGCTAATGATAATAATATTGATGATACTTAACATGGGATCAATAAAGTTATTGTTACTGTGATGAAGTGAATTAAGGATTGCCCTTGTATGTCTGTGACTATAAAGTTTCCTCTATAGTGTCACTGAACAGGCAAGTTTCTTCCAAAGAAAAGCATCTGAAGGCCGGAAGATTATGTTATGGTGATGCCTCAATATTCATGACAATATAAAAGACAAAAAAAAAAAAAAAAAAAAAAAAAAAAAAAAAAGCAGGCACATGTCAAATAATTCCAGCAGAGTGGGAAAAGAAGAGGAAAGCATGGATTCTGAGGGCTGACAAGTCAGCTTCTTCCCTCTGCCGCTGAATTCGATGTCCATTTTTTTCAACAGGTCCTAGCATTACACCTTGGGTAAGCTTCTCACTGTAAACAAAATTGTATAAAGCAACTATATGGATGACATAAATTTTTAAGCAGATGGGAAGATTAATGCCAGTTGATTAAAATATTTTCAAGCAACAGATTTTTCTAAGCACCCTCCTTTCCATTCCCCTGACCAAATACCCTACCTATTCAAAACTGTGGTATAATGAAGGTATAATCACTTCTTTAAATTTGGTTGTGTTGGTGCTCACTGAAAGTCTCAATCCTGCATGTTTGCAATTACTAACTGAGTTTCCTTTACATTAGATATCACCATATGATGATTGCTGACCACCAGTGGCAATGCAAAGGCTCATAATGCATTACTGGCTTTTTGAGAATGTACTTGAAATTTGCTCCATTTCACCACTTCCTAATAATGAAGTATTAATATGAATAAAGCTAAAAGGAATGTAGCGAAGCACTTCCATACCGAGAAAGGTTCTGTATATTTAAGTTAATGAATTTAAATCCTAAACTCACATATAAGAAACAACCAATTATCCCGTCTGAAACACAGGCTTGTAAAACTCTCAGTTACTTGTAAAATGGTCTGCTACACACGAGTAAGATGTTGTTTAAATGACTTGTTTGACTAGAAGCATTCACCATGAAATTGATTCTTTTAAAGCATTATTTTTAAACTTGATACAAGTTAACTGTGTGAACTGAAAATGGGAAAAAAAAATCTAGCATTATAAAGCATATGTTATAGTAAGAGTTTACTCTTTTATGAGGTCGAGTGTTACTTGAATGAGAAACTCATCAAGAACAAATAGTCATTTGTAGGGAGGTAATTGAAAGGTTTAATACAATTAAACTATTCTGCCATTTCAATGCTAAGATGTATGGTACAGTATCTAGTGTTATCCCACCACAGCCAGTGCAGCTCCAAAGTACCACAACAGATAGAACATCTTTCAGTTATAAGCACCAAAAATACATCTGAATTGCTACTTTTCTGAAAGTAGTACTATATAGTGGCTTTACAACTTGTTTTAGTATTACAATTCTGTTATGCCTTTTAGGCAGCAGGTGGCATGAACAGTGGATAACTAGCAACACACCACTGAATATTCCTCAATCTCCAGCTCAAGCACTCAGTTGCTTAACTTTTCAGTGATCCAGATTTCAAGGAAAAAGAAGAAACCATTGCAAGAAGTTCCTGTATATATATATGTACATATAAATATATATATAATTTATATATACATATATGAAATATATATATAAAACAAACAAACAACCACTGTTAACAATATGTTTTTCAATAACATTTTAGATCTGAATATTTAGCATGGCCACATAAATACAGACATAGCAAGCCAGGGTTACTGAACAGATTAGAGTTCACAAAGTAATGTCTTATGTTTGCTTCCATAAACAAAAAAATGTTACTATTGGTTTATTATGAATTAATGTGCCAATGGTATGTTGCTAATAGTTCACAGATGCTTAGTTACTTAAAACCAAAAAGGAAAGTCTACTTGGTACTAGTTAAAATTTAAAATCTTGTTAATGGAACATTTCCAATTGTCCTCTCAAAACAAGAAATGACCTTGTTATGAGATAAATTCGTAAGAATAGTTTTTTAAAAATCAATACAACAAATGTAGTGTTTTATACATTGGCCCAGAAAAACTGGAAAAGATACTATGCTGCCTACTGAACAGCAGTTTTGGAGAAGAATCAAATTCTCAGACTGAATAAAGTATTTGCAAATCATACAGAAGTTTACTCAATATTCAGTGAAGAGTGCCACCAGCCATGCTGTTTTATAAGACCAGTTGTAGACAGATTAATAGAAAGGACAGTGTCATCAACATGTCAGTCAGACCACAGGCAGTGTGGAAGGAATTCGAGAGGGGAAATAAAGAGAGGTGTGAAGACATCAACCTCATAAAATGGTTTCAGATGGCTTACATGAAACAAGATATCCTGCTTCTATGGATGTCTGAAGCATCACAGTAAAAATGATTTTATGGGAAGGGAAGGGAAGGGAAGGGAAGGGAAGGGAAGGGAAGGGAAGGGAAGGGAAGGGAAGGGAAGGGAAGGGAAGGGAAGGGAAGGGAAGGGAAGGGAAGGGAAGGGAAGGGAAGGGAAGGGAAGGGAAGGGAAGGGAAGGGAAGGGAAGGGAAGGGAAGGGAAGGGAAGGGAAGGGAAGGGAAGGGAAGGGAAGGGAAGGGAAGGGAAGGGAAGGGAAGGGAAGGGAAGGGAAGGGAAGGGAAGGGAAGGGAAGGGAAGGGAAGGGAAGGGAAGGGAAGGGAAGGGAAGGGAAGGGAAGGGAAGGGAAGGGAAGGGAAAAACAAACAAAAAAAACACCAACAAACTAATCCAACTGCTAATATATCAGACTGGTATTTACCAGCTAGAAATCTGAAAGCTGACTTGAGCTGACAATGGTCAGAAAATCAAGGTGAAACAGGGACATTCATCTCAGGAAATGAAAAATGGCTCATTTGATCCCTTGAAAAGAATTACTATGCATTAACAGGCTACCAATAAAAATAAGGTATCAACTGTGTTTAGATTAAAGGCAAATGCAGGACAAACAAGTACAACTGGATCCTACCAAAAACTCCAGAGGTTAGGGGTCTAATTGTATCTACAGATTTTATTGGGGAAGCAAGAGCACTTCTGCTTATATTACACAAAACACATGCAACACCTTAATGTTTCCAGTAGGATTTGTGTATTCCATTTATATCAAAGGTTAGCATGCGATCTTCTCATTCTCTATGTTATTTTCACTACTACCAGAGATGATAGTAAGTTTAATATAAATTATGCACTTCACACATGCTTGATACAAAAGTATGAGAAACACACAAAATTGCACTTCAGCTATACTGGATACATCTAACTACCCATGTTAATCTACAGGCAAGAAGATCATCTCAGTTTATATCATACAGAAAGGAAAAGTGACATTATCATTAAAATGGTTGCACAAAAATATCCAGCTGAAGGAGAAATACAGAGGTATGTCTTGTTAATTGTAATTTCCAGTATTGCTTAGCCTCATTAAGCAGCCCCAACATGAGGGCTATAAAGAAGTAAAAGGTGGGGTATAAAGAAGTAAAAACACTTGATCAAGTAATTTTCAAATCACAAAAAGTTCACCTTCCTACCACCAATCCCAATTAGTGGACATACTTATGCATCCAGTTCAACAGAAACTCATTTTAAAGGAAGATAAAAATATCTGGGGTCTTATACTTTGATATTGGCACATACTTGTGTGTAGAAGATTAAAGTTTGTTTGTAATCACACACTTGTGCAATCTGAACAATAAGTACAAGTGAATAATTACATGGAAAATTAAGGATAAGGGAGAGAGAGTAAACCAGGAGCTGTCTGCTAGAAATAATAAAATTGTTTGGGAGGTGCACGATTCAAAAAGTTTTTAGAGTCTTTCTAAACAAGTAGTAAGTATTCTTTGTGGGAGAACAGTAATACTTTAGTACTCATTGCCCATTCAAATATATTTTAAGGCTTTTTTTTTTTTTTTTTTTTACTGGTAGAAATAGCTACTGTTCAGGTCTTCCTGTAGTTGACTGGGCTTGGCTACACGCTACTAACCTCACAACAGGCACTCTTCCAAAACCAGAAGGGAAAGAAGAGGGTGACACCACATCTCCCACCTAACAGTTTATGGGATTAATTTTATTTCATTTAAACACTACAAATGGCAAGACAGTGTGGTACTGCAGTGATATAAGCAATGACTGTTTCTGATACAGATAAACCTGGAACATTTTGAGTCCTAGTTTGTACTTCCAGCTGGAGATACTCTGAATCAGGAAACTGTAGGGAGAAAAATTAGTAGAGGGACATCAAACAGAAGGGAAAAAAAAAAAAAAGCCGTTCCATACAATTGCTAGCATTAATATATTTTAGGAGAATGATCTAGGCCACCTTCCTGCAGGAGGAAGTTTGTGCAAAGAAGTAGAGGTCAAGCCTAGAGTGACATGGTTCACTGAATGACCAAATAGAGGTTTACATATTTCCTTTATGGCTGCTGGCACTGGTTTTGGCCTAGAAGCCTCTAATGAACAAAGAGAGCTCTGATCCCTTCTGGAACCATTCATATGTGATTAAGATCCAACAATACAGCACTTTGATCCACTGGGCTACAGAAGAATTGGATGTTTCCTGAAGGAGTCATTTTGGGTGAAAGGGGAGGAGAAGAAAAAAAGGAATTTTCCTGATCAGGTCAATCTCAGTGAGACTGCACTCTTCTCACATCCAATGTGAATTGTATTATCTTGAGGGATTTGAAGCTTTAGAAAGATGACAGATGACTGAGGTACTGAAAAGAGGAGTGGACTATGGTAACTATGTCTCCAACACAAAGAATAAATTTATCATTCTGAAGATGATGTTAAGATCCATTTTCAAGAGAAGAAAATTAAGTCAGCTATTCCAAACCATATTGCAACAAGCAAGGACATAAAAATGGATGTTCATTAAAGCAAGTTGGATAGCATCTTTTGTAGATATGTTCAAAAAGGTTGCAGTACCATATTTACAAATACACACCTCCTCACTCCAGTATAGCTAAAACAGCAGGAGAGGTAAGGGTAGGTCTACAAAAAAAAAAAAAAAATAATAATAATAATCTCAGAGAATGAACACCTGGTTCCTTGTAAGTAATCTTTCTATCTTGACACCAATATACTTCATATAACCCAAGAGAATTAAGGGCCTGTTTGAAGTTAGAAGAGCATGTACATGACACACCATTTGGAGGAGTATTTACTTTTTTCAACAGATGTAAGTATTAAGCACAGGTGATGGATTCAGATCCACAGGAATGAACGGAGGCTGGAATGTCTAGACTACCAGGAAAGCATAACACAGGTGTGACAACTCTGCCCGACTATCACATTCCAATATTTTCAGTATAAACTAAGTAACTCCCATCATCTCTTGATATAAAAGCAGAAGAGGGAAAACATATTTGGCTTTGTCTACTACAAATGTCTACTCTTAATAATTTATTTTGGAAGCTAACTCTCCTTTTCATATTTGGTTTGGATGCTTCCAAGTCCATCTGGGGACGCCTCAGCTCACTAGCTATCCAATACAATGGTTTTAGTTTCAGAAAACACTTTAAATTCTCTGTCAATGGTTTAGCCAGGTTGGTCATATTTGAATGTTTTTTACATATCTGTCCTACCTGACAGCAGGTAACTTTCTGCACATGCGAAAAGCTTTGTATTTGTCATACAGACTTTAATATCTTGAATTCATTGCCAATGTGCATATACTATAATCCCTCACATCTAAGTGAAGCAAAACATGCTTTTTCCTCAGATGATTTGAAAACCATCAGCAATGTAGAACCATGCTGACAGCCAACTACCAACAGCAGAAAAGTCAGGGTGAAAGCAAACAGAATCAACAAGGTGGCATCCTGAAAACTCAAATCTGTTGTCAGTGTTTACAATAAAAGGGTATTTGCTGCTAACCTTGCACTATAAAAGAGATTACAACCCACTGTAAGCCACTTAATTTCATAGTGTTCTAATATCAGATGTACATTAAAAAAATCCTTATCTACTGTGTTTCCATATACACGTAAGGCAATTTAAACATATCTACTGCTGAAGGCAGGACCACAGTAAAAAAGGTATGGAACAAGCATTTTGCACAAGTGTGTTAATTCAGTGTTGGTAAGGAGGTTTCCACTAATTCTAAAAAACACGGTTCAAAGGAGAAAGATGACACTTGCTTTGGAAAACTAACCAACAGCTTTATGCTTAAGCTGCTTCTCTAAGTAGTGCTTTCAATTACAGTAATTATGGGGGTAAATATCTGTTTCAAAACAGCATAGACTATGTCTGTCCCTGAACAACTTTCACAGAGAAGATGATTTACAGCACAACAATATCAGAATTATCTAATAAACTTCAGTGGTAATAGCATGATAGCATGCATTCTGAAATGTCACTGCTTCATTTTTTTATTTTTATTTTTTTACCATAGTTGTAACAGCTTTTCACTATTATATGATTAAATTGTGGTTTTGCTGATGGTTAGAAGCCAGTCAGATTTTATTACTTCCATCAATCACTTCATCAGCATCATTCTGATACCACCATGTAGAAAAATAATTTAAAATTAATACATTTGAAAACAAAGCATAAAGCCTAAGAAATTCATCGTATACCTACCTGTGTTAGGTATATGCTGAATTTCTGTTTAGCAAACAGAACTATCTGTTAGCAAACAGTCTGTTTAACAAAATAAAATCAATCTCAAATTGATCATTTAATTTTCATCAACTGATCATAAATTTATTAGAGCAAACTTGCTATTAAAAATCTGTGTAATAGAGACAATTTAACAAATCCATTAGGCCAGCACAAATAGAATGTTTTTTGAAACTATAGAACCCTAGACAAGAAATTAGTCCCTCTGGACCAACTAGCAGTGGGTTGTTCTCTATACCTGATTTCCAAGTTAGCAGATGGGAAAGAGTCTGGACAGCAGTGCTCTCCCATGACATTTAGGACACTGCAGTTCATTAAGTACTCTGATACTACTGCTAAGAGCAGAATACTACCTGGCAGACCCAACCAACCTCCTCAGTGGACTCAGGTGCTGAGCTAATCAGACAAACCTCTGCTTTTAGTGACTTCATTCAAAATTAACAACGAAGGCACAGATCTTAATGGCAGGTTAGCAGTTTGGCCAGCTGGTAATTACTGCCAACCTGCAACAGGAACCAGGCACTTGAGTGGTGCCTATGCTTCTGAAACTCATCCCATAGTCATGCATATCTCAGATGCTTGACAGAGCACTAGTGTGACTGTGCATCTGCACCTTTAGGAGTGCTCCATTTTTCAGACTTGTCTGCAGTGCAAAAGCACCCTCCATGTAATGATGTGACAATAAATTTGAAATAATGCCGCTATATTCTGGCTTTTTGAAAGTCTGATTTGTTTTGTGTTTTGTCCTAGTGACCAAGAGACCAATTTTTCAACATTAGCTTTCAAAGAACAACCAAAAAAAAAAAAAAAAAAAAAAAATCACAGAAATGTTGTTGCTACATATGATAATTAAATAGCATGCAGACACCTGCTGTCTTGCATCTGTATGGTTATGCCCAGTTTCTTGATCAGGTTTTCCCACAAAGCCTTGTTGCTTCCCTCCTGATTTAAGTTCAAAGTCAAAGATAAATGATCACCTGCTTTATTGTGACTGTCCAGCTGGAGAAAAGGGGACAATTTATTTTTTTTAAAACATTCACTGGCTATAAGCTTAGTTGGCTTCATTTGCTATGCAAACATTACTGCACCAGTAGAATAATCCACATGGCTCTTGGAGAACGGTGAACACTGCAGGACTAAGCCATCACAACGCATGGTGCCTGGAGAACCAGTTGTGGGCATGTATCAAAAAGAAGTCAGGTGTGGATAGATGAAATGTAATGAAAAAGGGCTAAAGGGACTACACAGTTGCGCGTTTTTATTTGTCTTTTATTTTTTCCCTTCAACTAATTCAGAAGAAAATAAAGTGGTAAAAAAAAAAAATAAAGTATCTAAAATAGAGAGGAGGCAGGAACAGGAGGAAAAAACAGTGAAGAACAAAAAAAAAAAAAAAAAAGCTCCATTAGGACCATATCAAGATAGAAAGACACAGAACTTAAAAGTAGGAAGAGTTTGGATCATTATTAGTTTTGTTTACTGCTGGTTGCAAAAGGTTGATAGCTGGGGCTGTTGTATCTGCAGCTTCCCTTAAAGCTACTCTTTTTTACTCTTGCATCTCTGCTGCTTCCTGGTCATTTCAGAAGTCACCTGAAAGGTTTCATTCCCTAAAGGCTGTTTTAAGACACAATCCAAACCTGCAAAAAAAAATATATTTTTTTCAAGTTGTACCACAGTGTTAAAATAATACCATACTATTTTTTCAGATCCACCTTAACCTAAAAAAGGCTTTAAAGTAAGCAGAGACATTATTCATGCTAGATCAAGAATGCTGCTACCAATTGCAAATCACTATATTATTCATGCTACTTCAATAATACCACTACCAATTGCAAATCAACACCATGACAGGCCTTGAAAACATGGCTAATAAAACCATATGGTAACATTTATCATTGTCATAGCCAGTTACAGGATCTACTATTCAGCCAATAGCATATCTATAATCTTATACCATAATCAAAAGGAGGGTAAAACATTTAAGGTATGGCTTCAGTGACATTAAATTTCAGATCTTGGATTTATTTATTTTTTTACACAAACAAACAAAGAAAAACACAACCAGGGAGTACTATGAGTTCAGCAAAATTGGTTTATTTGCTGCTACATTGCTTCCTTTGGTATTTAATGGGCCTATCTTCCTTTCATATTTCAGACTGCATTTAAGCAGGCATAAGTCACCTCTGGAATGATACAAATTATGATAGAGAGACAACAACATTCTCAAACAGAACTGTCGGATTCTACAAGGCTTTTGAAAGAATCCCATTTGACATTGGAAACAGTAATGAAAGAAACATCATATATCCGTATGAACTAAAACGTATTTTCACAGTTTCACAGAAGAAAAGCTGAAGGTTAAGATTAACATCTTCAAATCGGCAAGTTACTTCACCAAATGTTTGACTGTCAGCTGTGAGTAGTAGTCCCACTCAGGTGAGTACATACTTCTGACTGCAGTGCATTTTTTCCAGTTCTTCCCTCCCACCCTCATTCCAAGCCTTTTGAAATAAGCTAGGCAATGGCTAACCATAAGAAACAAAACTTCTTTTTAGGAACTGACATCAGCTCAGACTTGTTCTTGTCTTCTGAGTCTGTGCCTTCAAGTTCAGGAAACTTGTAATTTCTACACAGAAATAATCTCCTCCATAAATAACCTAAAATAGATTCAGTTATGAATTGACTCTGGCAGCACCTGTATCTGCCACATCTTGTGACACCAGAAAAGGAATGAGATAGCTGAGTTGGTAAGGACCTGTGACTATTTCTTGGCTTTCTTTATGACCTTTTTTGGGAAAATATCGGTACTTATTAGGGCTTATCATCTAGCTATTCAGTAAATTCCTTGTAAAGGAGTGAATACATCCAGACTCTCAGTTAACCTGCCAAGTTATACTAACAATGGAGGTAACAATAGAAAAAGGGTGTAGAAGGCTGGATTGTTCCTAAAACAAACATAACCTGTCTCTTTTTAGATCAAATACTGGGAAGCATTAAATTACAATAATTTGGAATTATGGGAATTTAGAATTGTTGACTCTTTTCCCTGATATATATTGAATTATATTAGTTATAAACAAAATACTCCTTCTTATCTATGCCTCTAAACTTCACATCTCTGTGACATACAGAGTGATAATTTTCTTTTCTCTTTCAGATCAGATTGAATATGCAAATTTCAAGGGAGTTAAAATAGAGTAAGACCAAATTTATACAAATGATGTTTTGTTGGCAAATATATTTCTTATTCTCATGGGTGAGTTTAATATAAAGAACTGCAATGTGGTGAACAAATTTTGTCCTATTACCCTGCATTTACAGCTATGTTAGGAGTCACATTGCTATTTATTTGCCACACGAATAGCTATTCAAAGGATAGCTGAAACTTCTTGGCACAGAGCCAGGAAGACAAGATACTAAAACCTATTAACAGTGTATCATGACTGTGAATTAAAGAATCCTGTGGAACCATAAACTGTCTACAAAGAAAATGAGAAAAATAATAAAATTTGATCAGAGGGTTAATATATTTTTATTAGTGCCTGGCAGCAGACTAGTAATAGACCATTTAAATGTGTACAACAATATAACTGACTTGTGTCAGATGCATAGCAGTGAAAAAGTCTGCAGACAGTCAAGTATTTATAGCTAATAAAATAAAAAAATAAAAATAAAAATAAAAATAAAAATAAAAATAAAAATAAAAATAAAAAAAAGAACCTGACTAGACTTAATATAGTTTTTCTCTGTATTTCCCAAGTTGATATTTTCTGAAATCTGGAGATTCTCTAAAGGAATCAAAACATTGCAGAATGCTTCCAGGCTACCAATGACAATAATTAAATACCAAACGCTACTAAGAAACTGGAATTCTCACTTTTAAGTCCCAAACTAGCTATAAAGCTCAAAACGTAACCCCCTGACCCTCTCCAAACTCTGTCTAAACAAGGTAAAAATGCTGTTCCTTGCATAGAAATTTGCCCTGTCCATGAGATGAAAGCTGTAAGTGAGAGCTATGACTCTGTAAGCTACGTTAGTGGCTGCGAAAAGTAATATTTCTAAGTATGTCTGGACCATTAGTCAAGAATATTATAGCAAGTCTCAGGAATAAAATTACTACTTTTTTCATAACATATAAAATGAGTATAAAGTATCTTGTAAGTTTTATACTTCCTCAAACACTTCAGTACTGAGAAGTCAGATTTTATGGATGTAGAAAATCTTGTGTTTAAATACAGGAAAAAATCAAAGATGTTTTAGGTCCAGGCCTTTTTTCTGGCTTTCCCATTTACCTTTTGTATTAAGAGTTTATGAAAATAGCTGAAAATTCTCCAAATAAATACAAACAGAATGTCAGAACATTAGTTGAGTATTGGAAACATTGTCACGCAGTTTTTGTTGTCCACCTCCCCCACCGAAGTGGTCTTACTGTTTACTTGTTAAGATACTTATATATAATTTTACAGAATTTAAAGATATAAATGAAAAAAAATCAAAGAAAAAGGAGAAAATAAACATGGCCTGTTTACCCTTCTTCATCCCTTCCCTCTCCTCCTCAACCAAGTGCCTGTCCTGTGCTGACCTTGCTCTGATCTTTCAAATCCACCCAACTGGACAAGAACCATCTGCTGCAGCACAGCAGCCCACAAGAACAGGAATAGCATGGAGAACCATAGCATCACTTAGCCCACAGGCTGTTTTTTCACGACTGCTGAAAACGTGTCCAAGAGCCAGGTCATACTGCCTTCCATCTCCCACAGAACAGATTGTGGTGACTCAGGATCTTTATGGGTCAAAAGAAGTCAGCCGGGCCAACCTGCTTCTTTCATACACATAATCAATGCACTCATCTTCAGGCCACTCTTCAAATCCTATTTTGAAAGCATTTAAGTATGTTCTGATAGGCAGCTATGAAAAACAAATGCTTTTTAGGAGCCCAAAACTTGGGGATGTTCAATGAAAACAGATGTTAATTCAGTTTAATTATGGGCAACTGGGAGAGAGTAATGCTTTTTGTTAATGTTTCTTTAAATGATACTTCATCAAGCGACACTAAACAAACTAGTCGTATCAGGTAAACATATTTTCTTTGCATTTAATGAGTACCTCTTAAAACAAATATATTTCTAAAACCTGGAGTTCTAGCACCTTGCTGTGCTAAAGCAATGATTATTTAACAAGTTGATCAACTAATTCTAGGTCAGAAAAGCTGTGGTGGTTTTACTCAGGTAGGCAGCCGAGCACTACGCAGCAATAGACACAACACTGGAGTGATATCAGTGCTGTTCCAGCTACGAGTGCAGAGCACAGCACTGTGTGGGCTGCTGCAGGGAAAAGGTGACTCCAGCTCAGACAGACCCAACACAAAAGCATCCACATATTTATCTTGACCTCAAAGTAGATAATAAGAATGACACAGATAACAGGAGTGGTAACTGCTAGAAAACATCTTTAAACAATATAAATGAATAGACTCCAAAGCAGGAGAACTTAAATGAAATTACAATGTATGCTTCCTTTTTGTTTCCAACTTACTATGTAGTAGAAATTATTGACAACTAGCAAAAGAATATTGCAAAAAAATATGCCTATATACTGAATTTCCCTTATGTTCTCCTCATCCTCTACCTAAATACACACATAAAGACAACACCGAAATCAACTAAACAGTAAAAAAGCCTAACAATTCCCCAAATATTTTCAAAACCATTTTCTTGAAAAAGGGCTTGGTACCAGCTGAAGTTGACAGAGATGCTTTGCTATTGGTATTTAACACAGAAGGAACTTAGATACGAAATCTTCACATAGAAAGACAACTGTAATAAGCGAGTAAAATAACTGTGCCTTTCTCTTTGGTGTTATGTTCTATAACTTAAGAGGTTCACCACAGCCTCCATCTGCAACTATTCTAACCATGGCAGTATCAAAAATGCATCAAGAGCATCTGATATAAATATGGTTGATTTTTGCGATTAAAAATATGACCAACAGTTCCATTAAAACTTTAATTGTATTACAGTTCATATATTAATATAAATTGGAGATACATGCATTGAAGCACAGGAATATAGAAACGCTTTGTTGCTCTACTTACAGAACTATTTTAAAAGCCAGTAAGAAATTTTGGAACACCAGAGCAAGGCAGCAACAACCAAATTTATTACAATAAAACATCACTAATGGTAACTGAAGAATCAGAAAAAGAGTCTAGAAAAACAAACAATCAAACAAACAAGGCCACTATTTCCCTGAGAGCTAGCAGAGTCTGCTAAATGACTGAAGGAAAGTGACCAGTTGCATCAAGGAAAAATGATCAATAAAAGTCTCTGAAGACACCACACTGTACAACTCCATAGCAAATGACAAACTACTGTCAGTGGTGCTTTTTAACTCTTGAAAGGGATTCCAGCAGTTCCAAACACAGAAGTACTTACATAAACTCTGAAAGTTGCTGGCTGCTAGTCAGAGTCTTTTGCTGTTGTCAGGTGTTTCCTTAAAAGCAATACCATAAAGCCGATCTGTAAACTAAAAAAACAAGATGAAGACTTGACGCATTGCTAGCTGACCTGAACATGAGTGTCAGGAAATATGGGAAAAATTCTTCGTCTGGCACAAGTGAGGAGAAAAGCACAGTGAAGGTCATATCTCAGAGAACAAAGTTCTTGCTCTAATGTAGAGGATTGTTTTTCCTTTAATGCTACAAGGTACCTGGCTGTTGAACTACAGCAGTCTTCCTATTTCAAAGGTAAAAATATTTTGGTGCTAACAACAACAGAAGTTTAATATCTCATTTACAAATTAGTTAAATAGCATGGGTCACAAAGTGAGAAACTTTCAGGTAATGGGCACCCAGCAAGACATTAGTATTACTAATCTGTTGGCTGCAACTGGTGGCTATTCCTGTTTCTCTTGCTAGAGAATCAGGATATGGGACCTTGTGCACCCTAGGACTACTGAAGAACACAGGAAGGAAGAGTACAACACAGCCAGCAGAAAGAAACTGGACAGCTACTGTGCTGGCCAAGCAACTATTTCTGCATATTGGCCTTCCATGACTTTCTGCAGTCATATAACTCAAGCTCAGAGGAGTTTATTTTCTGTTTTGAAGGCCCAAAGTAAACACTCCAAAAAAAAAAAGAAAAAGAAAAAAAAAAAGAGTACTGAGTCTCTTTCACTCTTCTTCACTTGTTCTTTTTCTCTTTCACACCAACTACCATAAATTGCTGTAAAAATGAAGGAAGAATTTTTCACAGACTGCATCCTCCCTTTCTACCTCTGAGAGCATCTTCAAGTTCAACTGCAACCATTCATTCATGAAGCTCTGCTGGGCTAGGCTTGCTTACAAACTCCTTGTGCAATGACAAAATGGCTGAGTGCAAGAGCTCCTAGCTGAGGAGGGAGAGCTTTTACATTAAAAGAAAGAAACGTTCACCTGCAGAGACTGGGATTATCTGATGGGAATATCCCAACGGAAACTCCAAAATCTTGTTATGTGAGACATATATATATATATATATATATTTTATTTATTTTTTTTTATTAAGAGTTCAGTTGACTTGCATGGTGTTTTTGTTTGTTTGTTTGTTTCTGTATGGAAAAGAAACAGATAAACATACCAAGAAACTATGGAAAGAGTACCACCTGTGAACAAAGCAACTATCTTAAAAAACTGTGCTACAGATGATGAAGGCCAAAATTTTATACTTATGCCAAGCTCCAGACATTAACTGTCTGATTTGTTGAAGTTGTTAGCATTTTATAGCACTTTCCAGATTCAAACAAAGTGCCTATATGGAATCTTTGACATTTAGCACAAAAAAGTTCTCTCCAGTTGGGTATCAAGAGAAGAGAACTGGAAAAACACAGAATAAAGAACCACAAAAACAAAACAAAACATCAGATTCCACAGATTTATTAAGCATTAAACAAAGATTCTACAGCAAAAGCACTCAAATAGAGAAGCATTAATTCACTTTAACCATATACTTTGTGCACTGCCTCACACATCCTTGCTTCTCCTTCCTCCAAAGATCTTATGTTTCCATTACACCAAGGAGCATCAGCAAAGACCAGGACTAAATAAAACACTATGTAAAATTCCCACATTCAGTATGACTTCTAAGCACATACTGAATTTCAAGTATTTAAACAGTCCTATAGAAAAGTTCAGTTGGAAAAGTCCTATAAAAATCATCAAGTCCAACCTCCTGACCACTTCAGGGCTAACTAGAAGTTAAAGCACATTGGTGCCCCTTGAACACTAACAGGCATGGGGCATCAGCCACCTCTCTTGGAAGCCTGTTCCAATGTTTGACCACCCTCACAGTAAAGAAATTTTTCACAATATCCAGTCTGCAGCTCTCCTGGTGTAGCTTTGTGCCATTCTGTGGCATCCTGCCATCAGTTCCCAGGGGGCTGAGCCCAGCACCTCTCTCCACCTCCCCTCCTCAGGAAGTCACAGCGAGCAATGAGGCTGCTGATGCGCTTCCTCTTCTCCAGACTGGACAACCCAAGTGTCCCCAGCCTCTCCTCACAGGACATGCCTTCCAGCCCTGTTACCACCTTTGTTGCCCTCCCCTGGATGCTTTCAAGGATGTTGTCATCCTCACTATATTGTGGAGCCCCGAGCTGCACACAACATTCAAGGTGAGGCCGCACCAGCACCAAATACACTGGGAGAATCACCGCTTTTGACTGGCTGGCTATGCTGTGGTTAATGCACCCCAATATGCAATTTGCCCCCCTTGTCTGCCAGGGCATGCTGCTGGCTTATGTGGAGCCTGCTGTTGACCAGCACCTGCAGGTCCCTTTCTGCTGAGCTGCTCCCCAGCCACTCAGCTCCCAGACTGTGCCTGCATCCAGCATTCAGGGTATCTATGGGCCCCTCGCTACAAGAAGGACATCGAGGTGCTTGAGCGGGTGCAGAGAAGGGCGACGAAGCTGGTGAGGGGCCTGGAGAACAAGTCCTACGAGGAGCGGCTGAGGGAGCTGGGCTTGTTCAGCCTGGAGAAGAGGAGGCTCAGGGGCGACCTTATCGCTCTTTATAGGTACCTCAAGGGAGGCTGTAGTGAGGTGGGGGTTGGCCTGTTCTCCCACGTGCCTGGTGACAGGACGAGGGGGAATGGGCTTAAGTTGAGCCAGGGGAGTTTTAGGTTAGATGTTAGGAAGAACTTCTTCACTGAAAGGGTTGTGAGGCACTGGAACAGGCTGCCCAGGGAAGTGGTGGAGTCACCATCCCTGGAGGTCTTTAAAAGACGTTTAGATGTAGAGCTTAGGGAAATGGTTTAGTGGGGACTGTTAGCGTTAGGTCAGAGGTTGGACTCGATGACCTTGAGGTCTCTTCCAACCTAGAAAATTCTGTGATTCTGTGATTCTATATCCCTCTACAAGGGATCTCTCTTATCACTCCAGAGAGACAACAGCACTTCCCAGTTTAGTACCATCACCAAACCTGATGAACCCAGCATAGAGTGAACCTGCTTATCTCAGGGTTGGTCCTTTAGTCCAGAAGAATGCTGTGAGGGACAGTACCAAAGGCCTTACTAAAACTCAGAAGGATTATGTCCACCGTCCTCCCTTCATCCACCAAAAGGGTAACCTTATCATAGAAGGAGATCAAATTGCTAATTACTGAGTAGTTAAAAACACATTGAAGAGCTTTACGGAACAGAGGTAGGACCACTACCATTTATGGGACCATTATCATTTCTAAAAAGAGCTTTATTGTATCAAACTTAAATACTAAGAAATATAAACTGCTGCTTCCCAAAAGAATCCTTATTGAATCTTGCTCTTTTCCCTTACCCCACGAGTATCTGCATGCATTGGCCTCCTGACAGCCCATTTTTTGCCCTCCATTTTTGGTATTAAGTTCCATGAAGAATGTCTTTCACAAAGACACTGCAGAAGAAGCTGCAAAAGGAAGCTGATATCCTGGAATGTCAAAAGCACAATGTCATGATTGATACACTTCACAAATATGTAATGCCAAAAATTATCAGCAATGAATTTAGGCCATTTTATTCAAACGAGATCCCTACAGCTAGGTTCCTAAACCAGATCCTTGAGCACTGGCCAGCTTTCAGAGGTGTTGAGAACTTGCAAAGATTAGGGTTTCAGGACTTCACCATCACTGAAACATCACACCATTTGTTAAAGTGCCAAAATATAAATTATGTAACACAACTTTAGGCTAGACCAACAAATGCTTTGTGTTAACATTTTTATGATAGTAAAATTCATATGTGAGTACTTTATTCCAATGGAATGGCTAACAGGAATATCCAAAACCATGCATTGATTTCCCATTTTATAGCAGTACACTGCCCCAACACTGTATCTATCTGAAACCAATTTTCAGTATATAGAAAGCTACTTTCGAAAGTACTTTGTTGATCTTGGATACAGTTAATTTTCAACATGGAAAACAGAAAAAAAAGTACTGACATTCTTTGTCGTACACAATTTTGAATCATTTTTTCCTCTCTGAATTGAGTTTTTTTGGAAATATGATTGTAAATCATTCAGGCAAAGAAAACATTTCCATAGATGGCCAAATCACCCCACAGCTGAAATGCATCCACACAAAAACTAAAAATAAAACAGGAATTATGCATTCAACTAACGTAAGTGTTATCTATTACAAAGAGCAAAAAGAATGCAGCTTACGGTGAACACAAACCATACCATGCTTGAAAGGGAGACCACACCATCCTACATGCTACCAGCTGATAACATAAGAGCAACGTCTACAACTACAAAACATGATTATACAGAACCCCCCTAGACACATGTCCACGCAAGACTTTACTACAACTAGTCACTGTCATTTGTGTTGATGTGAAACATTAGCAGAAGCAGACCATGACCGACAGAAATTTGCCGTAAGCATAAGCCCTCTCTCCCACATACCACCAAGATCCTATCTAGTGTACTCCTAGAAGCCACGTACACAGGGCAGAACATTAGCACAGGTTCCAAAAAGCAAGTTAACTATTTTTCAAATTAATTTGTTGAACAATCAGTAGCTGTAGAATGAATTTCTATGGAACAGGATGACTATTCTTAACGTGGCAATGCTGATCATCAAAAATCATCCACCAACAATCATCTGTTCCTAATGCAATATCAGGGTGAATCTGTAATCAGACTACGTGGCAGCAGAATGATAGGTAATAGAAGTGAGAAAAATTCCCCCTTAAAAACAGTATTAATGGAGCTAATGTATGCATGTTCTCCCATGTTTCTTCTATACATTTACCTACGTACTCAAAAGATAAACTGTTATTTAAATTAGCTTAGCTTTTTGTTTGTTTGTTTGTTTGTTTTTAATCCCTTATACAGATATACACATCTATCTGCATAAAAACAGCTTCTCACGGAGTTAAGAGGGAAAATTCTCTCCCTCCCACAATTCTAATGTCCCATTATATATAATACCAATTTACACACATCTATAGAGAAATAAATGACTTCATATATTACTGTATCAGAAGACACCTGGAATGTTTGCAATATTTCTAATAAATTGCAAATTTTAGGATAGCCCACATACTTGAACATTTGCTTCCCTTCCATCTGCCGAAAAAAATGTAATATGATGAATTTTTGGTGCCTAGCATTATTTCTTCATTTTTATTTGTAACTGGAATTAACAAACCTTTTTTGAATACAAACTGCAATTTAAAATATAATTTTTGGAGGAAAGCAACTTTTTCAGTGTTTTTCACAAACATCTGTTCTCTCTTACACAAAGAGTAAATAATATGTCAAAATGACCAAAGCTCAGTGAAGGAAAATTAGATATCTAAAAACAAATACAGACACATCAGACTGATCTAGAAAAATCAGACTGCATGCTGTAAACATTTTTTTCCAGCTAAGGTACTCGGTGTCTAGGTTTCCGTTGGTCAAATTATTCTTTAAAGGAAGTGTAGTTTTCCCCACCCACCCCCCAAAAAAAAAAAAAAAAAAAAAAAAATAGAATTAACCTGTGAAACTCACTGCCACAGAATATTATCAAGGCCAGGTGCATAAACACATTCACTAATTAATTTGGCAAGTCCATGGAAGAAACATCCTACTAGACAGAAAGGTGTGAATGTAACCTTCATGTTCAGGAAATCCCTGAAGAGTAATGAATGCTGGGAGAGGATAACGGGTGAAGCATCACTGCATACCTAGCATGTTCTTACACTCATACATTGGGTCCAAGGTCATTGTCAGAAAGGGGACACTTGGAAAATAAGCCCTTGGTGTGACCCAGTGCAGCAGCTCTTAGGTTCCTCATGTGAATGACATTTCTTACAAGGAGCGGCTGAGGGAGCTAGGATTGTTCAGCCTGGAGAAGAGGAGGCTCAGGGGCGACCTTATTGCTCTCTACAGGTACCTTAAAGGAGGCTGTAGCGAGGTGGGGGTTGGTCTATTCTCCCACGTGCCTGGTGACAGGACGAGGGGGAATGGGCTAAAGTTGCGCCAGGGGAGGTTTGGGTTGGATATTAGGAAGAACTTCTTTACTGAAAGGGTTGTGAGGCATTGGAATGGGCTGCCCAGGGAAGTGGTTGAGTCACCATCCCTGGAGGTCTTTAAGAGATGTTTAGATGTAGAGCTTAGTGACATGGTTTAGTGGAGGACTGGTTAGTGTTAGGTCAGAGGTTGGACTAGGTGATCTTGGAGGTCTCTTCCAACCTAGACGATTCTGTGATTCTGTGTGATTCTAGTCTTTCAGTTCCAAATTAAAGTTTATATCTGTGATCTAATGTACTTAATGCCATTTTATCTTGTACATCATACATATTTATGTATGTTACGTATTGCATCTCATATATTAGCTGAAATGTAATGCTAATTAGAATGATGAAACAAGTAGTGAAGCCACTATTCAGATGACTGAGTGAACCTCACAGTCATTCTGTGTAGCTTCACCACTAACAACTCTGTGTAAGGTATTGTTCACCTACAAACTGCACCTACACTAATACCGTATAGGACTACAAATAAGATCTGGGTAAAACTAAACAAGAGTTAATGAAAGTTTACTAGGAAAAATATTACAAAATTAAGAAAGTTGGTCTAAATTTTTATCAATAAACAATATTTTAAACAGATGCCACCACCCCTCTCAACTAAAAGTAAACCACATTATATTGTTTTGCATATCAAAATGCCCATTCTGTACTCATATTCATAAAATGTAATAATGTTAATTATGTTCCAAAACATTTTTTTAGAATTATTTATAAGGTCCTTTTAACAATTACAAGTCATCTTGGCCACAAAGCAAATACAGAATGAGACATTTTATAAATACAACAATTCCTCACTCTTCCTGAGTACAGGAATTGATGCTGAAATATCTGAGAAGATCACAGGAAGGAAGGAAGTCTCTGAACATGGCCATACACAAAAATTCTCAGAGAACAGAACACCTTGAAGTATGAGTAATTCCACTTACACAACTGCATCAGGCATCATCTCCCATAAGAAAGAAAATACAGCTATCATTTCCTAAGTAGTATTTGAATATAAATAAAAAGCAACCCTTATAAAATCAGATTCAAAAAATCCAATTATTTCTGAACAAGAAGATTACACTAAATGATAGGAATGGAGTACAGTTTTGATTATCATTAAAATGTAATTATTTGAAAAGAGCAAAACCGCAATCAAACCAACAACTCATACCAAATGTTCCCATGGGGCTCCACTTCTCTCATGCACTAAGAACTAAAATCATTGTAATGAAACAGAGCTAAGAATCAGAATTTAAGATGTTAGTTTTCAACCTCTTAAGGGGAAAAATAAGGTAGAACCTGAAAGAATGGAATGATATTCAAAAGATTGTCTTTTTGAACGAGGAAGCAAACCAACTACCTGATGTTATGAAATAAAAATTAAACAAGATTAAAAATCATTAGGGAAAAAATCTCTGGAAGCCAAATGCAGGTTTCTACCAACACAAATAAATTATAAAAAGCAGAACTGGTAGGTTAAAACATTAAGGGGTATAAATCCCTGCACTTCAGGGGAAGATGGTGATGTTGATGGTGATGGTGATAAGTGATACTGTGATAGGTGCAGTTAGAGTGTCTTTGCAGGGAAGAAGGGAACATTCTTCAGGTATAAAACATCACTAATTAGGTTGCTATATAATGAGCATGGCAGCTTCTAGGTTTCTTTCACATACCTTTCTGCCTCCTATTATCACAGAATTTCACAGAATTTTCTAGGTTGGAAGAGACCTCAAGGTCATCGAGTCCAACCTCCAACCTAACGCTAACAGCCCTCCACTAAACCATATCCCTAAGCTCTACATCTAAGCTTCTTTTGAAGACTTCCAGGGATGGTGACTCCACCACTTCCCTGGGCAGCCTGTTCCAATGCCTCACAACCCTTTCTGTAAAGAAGTTCTTCCTAACATCTAACCTAAAACTCCCCTGGCTCAACTTAAGCCCATTCCCCCTCGTCCTGTCACCAGGCACGTGGGAGAACAGGCCAACCCCCACCTCTCTACAGCCTCCCTTGAGGTACCTAAAAAGAGCGATAAGGTCACCCCTGAGCCTCCTCTTCTCCAGGCTGAACAAGCCCAGCTCCCTTAGCCGCTCCTCGTAGGACTTGTTCTCCAGGCCCCTCACCAGCTTCGTCGCCCTTCTCTGCACCCGCTCAAGCACCTCGATGTCCTTCTTGTAGCGAGGGGCCCAAAACTGAACACAGTACTCGAGGTGCGGCCTCACCAGAGCCGAGTACAGGGGGACGATCACCTCCCTAGCCCTGCTGGTCACGCTGTTCCTAATACAAGCCAGGATGCCGTTGGCCTTCTTGGCCACCTGAGCACACTGCTGGCTCATATTCAGCCGACTGTCCACCATTAATTATTAATGTTACATTACTTAAAAACAATAGTAATATGTACTTTAACTTTGTACTTCAGCTAGTTGGCTGTTGGACGTGACTTTCAGAGGATTTCTGAATGCAGGCTACTCAGCACAGTGTGAGTGGCCATAAATAGTTTAAGCATCGCACAGAGCTACCAAAAGATATCCACACTGAGATACAAAACAAAGTGGAAGAACTCACATACACAGCACACCCTGTGCAGCAAACAAAGCTCAGACCTGACAAACTTCCTGGTTGTTTTTCCCCTCACTTTGTGTATAAGGAAAAAAAGGAAAACAAAGGAAAATGTTTCAAATTTACAGAGTGGCTTTCTTAGCAGTCAGCCCTGGGTCAGTTATGTGGAGATTATTTTCATATGATGGATACCAGAACTAAACTGAATTTATGTAAAGCATTATGTATGAAGTGAGACTAAATCTTACATTGTTTTCACCAACAACAGGCTTGGGAATCAAACAGATTAGAAATATTAAGGTATAAAATAAGCCCATGTGATCTTACTTTGGATCCCTGTAAGGAGCAAATGTTTTGCTTTGCTGCAAAGGATTGCTTTGCTGGAGGTATCATCCCCAGAACATGATGTGGATTTGTTCACGACATTCCTTGGCCATATGTCCCCCATGTTCTGATTTTTTTCTCATTGTGGTTGGTGCATGGGCAGAAAAAAAATATGAAAAAATTAAGACTGAAAATCCGTGGCTGCCAGCGATGTTCAGGGATGATTAAAATGGTGTTAATAGTCCTTGTATTTTCTCTCATGTATTTTCATGCTTTTTAACCCATTCCCCATAATTCTCACACAGCTTTTTCAGCACAGCTTCACATCACAGATTTTGTGATTTACAAGTTGTTTTTTGATTTATTTTATATACTTTTTTCCTGTCCAGGATGACTTTTCCAAATCACATTATGAAGACATACTTTTACAAAATAAAAGTTTGAATTGTAAAGCTCAGAAGGGAATCATTAGAAATGACCACCTTTTTCAGGAGCACCCTTCAGGATATGGAATTAGTGAGTACTCTGTATTTAAAAAAGACTGATTATTAGTTCTGTAGCACTAACCCTTCTTGTGCAACTGTGACTTGTTTTGGATGAATTCATTTTGCTTGGTTATCCAATCCCCAGCAAAGGGGAATGAATATTTGCCTGTTTGTAATGCATAAATAATACTTATTTTTGACCCACCTTTCAGAGGTATGGTTACCTACTTTCAGCAAAAGACTTAAAATTGAAAGCATACAAAACAACCTTATTAAAACTTTTGAAAAACACACCTTTGATGAAAGTGGTATGGTATAACAAAATACTAAATGTTTACTCTTCAGCTAAGCAGAATAGCTTTTCAGGTACTTGGAAGAGATGGTGGCATGTTTCAGCAATACACTTTCTAAAGCCTTTGTATCACCATGAAGCATATGGCTAAGACTCAATGCAATGAGATCAGACTGAAGTTCATTGAGTTATACAGTGATCTCATTGATCGTTGATTTTGGAAGACAAGGTTAGGTAGGCTATATTTTCATAGTAACATCTGCAGAGCATTCCAAAATCCTGGCATAGCCAATGACATATAAGTTCCAGGTCTTGTGATTTATCCTCCTCCAGTACACATAAATTAGTATGCGTAGATGGAATCCTGTCACTTCAACTGAAGTATATAATGGAAAATAACTTTAGCTGACAGATTTTTTTCTTCACCTGTTGTTTTTTTTTAAATTAATTTACAAGTCATTATGATTTTGTTCAGCATTAAATCTGCATGTACATCCATAGACATTCTCCACTCATATATTTGGCAGAAATTAAGACAGGAAACAGTTGAATAGGAACTTTAGTGCATTTGCTTATGAAATCTCTGTGTTCAGCAGGCAAAACTGTACATAATAAATACTGAATGAGAATAGAATGAGGGCATGTTGGACTGTAAAGCACATAGGCTTTACTGAAGCTCACAGTTACGTGCTTTCATTCCTCAGTTCCCTCTCTCTATAAGGGTAGGATCTGTCCTTTCCTTCAGACTGGCCAGCACTGTTTAAGTATGTCTGGTCAAATAATTTCACTACAGCCTTTTCGTGTGAAGTTTTGAAAGTATTCATAAGTATACATAACTTGCAATGCATTTTGTTCAATTACGTCCTTAATGTATTGGCTTTAATATTCAAGTTGGGAAGAATAAAATTTGAAGCAAACTTATTTTTCTGAAAATAAACTTTACTGTGGTGTTCCATGCAATCCAGGGAAATAAGAAACAGCATATTCTTCCACCATATTTCCCAGCAGAGCTGAACATCAAAACACCTTCCCCTGCAGTTTATACAAAGGCCAGACACAGAGGCAAATGCACAAAGTATGACATTAGCCATACTAGAGCTATTAATGGAATAAATGCAGCAGTCAAAGACCCTCTGAAGATAAAAGCATCACTCTCTCCCGTCTCTGGAACTTTGCCCAAATCACAGTCATATTTTCATATTTGTCAGTTTTTTTTCCTGTAATCAAAGGGTTTCCTTCATAATAGTAAATAAAAATTAAGTGTTCCTTCTGTGCTTCAAAGTAAAATGGTTTCAGTAATGATGCACACAGTACAATATGCATCTTTCTAAGGAAAGATTTACTGCTTCGATTTCAATTTAAAAATTTGTATTGCTTCAGGGTTAAAAACACTGGGACATGTAATTATGCAGAAATTAATTTCTTACAAATGAATTGGTTGCTTTTTTCTAATATCTAGCTCTATGTTTGAAAAGGGATATATAATCAATATTCAGAGAAAGGGTATATAATGAAGCTTGTATTTATAATGTAAACATATGTGGAGTGAATATGTCTTGCATAGTCCACAATAGTATCATGTTAAAAATTTCCACTTAGAATGTTAACTAGATTTGGCCTTAAAATCCTTTCTGCAGGAAAAGTAACTGAGCTAGAAAGGACAGTTATGTCAATCACTGATTTGACAGACTGACAGTTATGTCAATTATAACATTCTCAGGTCTTACACACAATCCACGGAGTTTTTGTACAAATCTTGTCTATTACCGTTTGAATTAGGAACAAACTTTAAGCAAGATATCTGGTCTAGTTTTAAAAGTTGCAGAAGCTTTGACATGGGAACAAGTTACAGTGGAACAAAGAGTTACTATGCATCAGAGCATCATGCCGACAATCCATGCACTTATCCTGGCCCATGACAAATTCAAGATAGTTTACATCCTCTGAGAACTAAGCTCATTCAAATTACTTTGTGTTTGCTGAAGGCTAAGTGGGCATGGACTATGAGCATGAATGAGCTGACATGTAGTAAGTTCCTATTCCATTGCAACTTGATTTTTTCCCAAGCCCTAACTGGAGCATGGGAAATTATATCTGTCATTAACACCCTCACCATCATGTTGAAGATTACTCTTCTATTCAAAATCTTCCATGTACTTACAGATGACAGTACAGTCACTTCTCGATGTTTTATTTGACTAAGCAAGAGACAGCTTCTTATCTTACTTAATATCTAGGGATTTCACTATACCTCAAATCTAACTCTAACACTTGACTCTAAAAAGCTGGCTGAAGATCTGTTAGAAATGGGAACAAAAAAACCCTAGAAAGTATTTGGACCTAAGAAGACAATGCTTTCTCTAGCTGAAATAGGAATGGCTGTACAAGCTTTGGTATTCAAAGTAAGCCCTGCTGTTGTCATTGCCCAAGGAAGTCTGCTGTCTTAAGGCAAAGCCGAAGTGTCAGAGAGAAGATAGATATGCCAAAGTTACAAACCTCATCTCACTTTTTCTGTGCTATGTTTCATCTTACCATGACTGCATATCAAGTGACATTATAAGCTTAAGTGGTATTCTTCATTTTCTATCTAACTTCTCTGTTAGGGGAAAAAAAGAAAAAAGAAAAAAAAAAAAAAAAAGAAAAAAAAAAGAGGAAAAAGTGTTGCTGGCATATAGTAGACCTTCAAATCTCTTTTGGATTCCTTTTCCACATACTGCAACAGTGAGCTATTTTCCGTCCTCCCACTCTCACCCAGAAGCAATGTCTGCTTGTCACTTAGATAGCTGCTCATGAGAGAGATAAGTAGTAACAAGTTGTTGATTTCAATATTTAATTTATTGCCAAGTAGAAGCAATAAGCAAAATTCTATTTGACTATGAGCAGTCGGCAGATTAAATACCACCACAAACAAGCCTGTACCCTTTAAGTGTAACTTAACCACACCTTATAGCTCTTTTGCTTTACGCCGCAAGCCTTTACATAATGAATGTCTAATGAAGCTGCAATTTCTTTACACTGGCCTGGATATGTAGATCACTTGACATAATACAGTTGAACTGTTTCTTGTTTGCTAAATCTACAGTTGTTTATTATTAGCAATTTTGTAGTATACTTGGTGACACACCATGACCAAGGCTAATCAAGTTGGCTTTTCTCTTTTGCACACCATATTTTGGGCCTGAAGTCAGTACCCTTCTCTGATACATGGGTGAAAGGACTTTTCAGATCTCAAAGACTTGCAGAACATACTTACGAATGTGGATACAGGGCTTGGATGACACATACTATGTCTTTGAGAGGATTTATCAATCGCTATGTCTTTCTGTCCGAAAGAGTCTATAAGAGTCTATGCAATGTCAGCTACCCGCATAAATTGTGAGTATTTACAGCTAAAGGTAATTATTTTTGTTAATTTCTTTCAAAGTTGTAGGTGTGTCTCAGCTATAACACAACAAGAGATTATATTTTTAAACTATTAGTTTTCTTGTCTTTTCTGAAAGTTTATCAGGTAATGGATATTAGTTTTGATCTGAAATCAAGAATGATGTTTGAAAGTTCAAATGCTTCTCATTAGGTGTATTATGCAATACTAATTATACAGCTTGGTAATAAGCATGAAGCTCCTGAGCTATGGTTCCACTCAACCCACAGTGTTCCCTGTAGTTCACCAAAATGCATTAAAAAAAAACAACACATTTTTACCGCTACCTGGACTAAAGTTAAGATCCTTAATTTTATTTGCAAAATATATCTATGACAAACCATGAATACAAGCAAGTAAGTATTAAAAGTCTGCAGATCTGATAAGAATGCAGATTCAGGAATGTTAACGGTGTACAATTCTCAGTTTAGTTGTAGGAAAAACAAACCAAACCAAACCAACCAACCAAACAAAAACAACTGAGGTCCACATAATCTCTACAAGTTCTTCTCATTCCAGCAATAAATTCAGGAAGATAAAAATAGGGACAATGAGAAAACTGAAGTGCAATATTGATGGAACATTGCCAGTAGCTCCTCTCCTTTAAGTTGTTCAAGCTCCCCTGTTGCTCACTGCTAGAATAAACTGCCTAGACAAGTTCGAATCCTTCAGGTGTTCTACAGGCCAAAGACAATATTTTAAGTACTGCTGCAAAAAAAAAACACACCAACAGTGTTATTAACTTACGATTTTATCATGAGTCTCAAGATATTTTTTTTTTCACACCTCAGTTTCCAGAGTCATGCGATGACAAGAAAAACTCACCTGTTATATTAAATGAAAAGGGCTGTTGAAGATGCAGCCAGCTAAATAATCAGGCTACCATGTTCCTTAACAGCTTTGGGTTATGAAAGGTATTAAAATTCAGATCAATACAATGCATGATACAAATATCTAACCAGAAGTAGACAAAAGAGATCTGCACTAAACAGTGCTCAACTCTCAGTCTCCTACAAAAATACAGATGGAAAAATGTTTTTTGGCCATTGCTGCTACTTGATCATTGCCAACAGCTAGGAATCTAGCAGGATTCTTAACTCATGAATACTTCACCAAATTTTCTGGTAGTTTTCCTTAAACTAGAACCACTATTTTGTTTCTTTTCTTTTGACTGAGCTTCTGCCAGACAACTTACTTTTGTGCATCAACCAGCCCTCAAAAATATAGTGACAGACTGCTCAGACCATCTCAGAAAAAACTCATGTTGATAGGATTCTGACAGCAACAAGCCTGTAGCTCTCTATTCCTGATGGATTTTTTGATGCCAGAAGAGTTCCCCTAAGGGAGAAGAACTTCTTTAAACTCCCTGGGGGAATGTTTTGCAGGAAAGGAACAGTTGAAATCAGATTTGTCCACTGATTCAACAGTTAAAAAGTCTGTTCGAACACTGTAAGAAACACATGAAGTACAGCACAGCCAAGTAACTTTACTTTATAAATCATATCGTTTTCATTTCCTGAATTCATAACCACAGTGATGCAATAATGGAAACTTTTCAGTGTTTATAAGTTAGATGACCCACAATCATTCCCTACAGTAAGCACTAGTAATTTCTGACTATTCAAATAATTGTTATATTCTATTGCTGTGATTTGCTTAACATTGCAAGCCAGTTTTCTATTTAACAAACTGTATTACATTGGCAACAAGATTTCTTACCTTAGCCAACGGTATTGGATGTAATTAATTTCTAACATTCTTTTGGAAGTCAAAATAAACATCTACTCAATTTTCTTTGTTTGCCATCTCAACATCCTAAGCAGGCTGGCCTTCACACAAATTCATGTTGGTTGTCCCTAATTAACTTTTTCCTTTTAAAATGTTTGAATTACATCCAGTTAGATTCTTTCCCTTAAAATTCCCTTTCATCTAACACTAATCCTCAATTGCTATATTTCATTTAAATAACAATATCACATTATATTTTAAATTAAACTTTCAATTAAAATAGGCTGTTCAGACATACTGTAAAAGTCCTTGATGTGGCAAATAGAGACAGGAAAAATGAGTATATCCTTTACAATACTGTATACTCAAAGTACTGTGTATAGGATCTTATCTTAAGACACTGCCACATCTGATCGAGAAAGTTAATATGTAAGGTTGTGGAATATTTAGAGCAATTGCTTTGGGATATTATTTTGTGATCCTCTTCTTCTTCTTAAGTTACTCTAGTCAATATTGTTGTTCTGGTTAGATGTAGAACATAATTTGCTCTCTCAGCTTCTGCTATAGATGCTTCACCTATGTAATTACCAGAACTGCTGAAAAGATACCTTGCAGATTTTCTCAAAGACAGCTCCTTGGAAGGAAAGCAAACCTGAGCATTTCTAGAATAATACACAAACTAGCTGTGCAAGGCTGGATCCTATTCTGCACAATGCTAATATTTACGCATCCGCTTCACACCTTCAATGTAGTAGCTGCTTTCCAGACACTTGAGAAGGGCAGCCTGTATCTGTCAGATGACAGATCAAACTAGACGTGCCATTTAAGCAAAATAACCACAGAATGGCTTCCTGGAAGTAAAAACCATGTTACAAGGCTCGACGAATGAGATGCAATGAAGTTCTGTCTATACAATCTGCTTCATCCATTTCTTTTCATAATTAACTGTAATCTTTGCATCCTATGTCTCATACTTAATTTGTTTAATTGGCTGATGTCTAGGATGGCCTCCAGCTGTCTAGACCATTGAACTAAGAATGTAATCCTTCACTAGCTCAAAGCATGCTGCCCAAATTTTTGGTCCTGAAGCTTTATATGAGCAGTTATTCGCATTGCTGTCTAAGTTTGTCTTTAAGGTATATCCTGTTCTACTTGTTTTAATTGCCTTTTATTCTATCCAAGAATTACCTGACTACTATATTTACCATAAATATACATCTGTTTTGCCAACAATCACTTTTTTTTGTGTGTGTGGATCTTCTTTTATTTCACTTACAAGGCATATTTTATGTCCTTCCATGATATTAATTATATCTTTGTGTACATTTGCTTTAGCACAATGAAATGTACACACCTTCCTTCCTCTCTCGCATCATATTTTTTTGTTTACTATGTGTGTATGACTCCATGGTATAAGAGTAGAAAACTTCTGCATGTTTCATCTTAACTTTTCCATGCACTGTCATGGCTGGAAATTTTACAATGTGTATGTTTACTTTTTGGAGTCAGTTCTCTGTTGCATGAATATAAATAAACATTTAACCTAGATGTCTAAGAATTTGGTAGTTTTGTAACACCCATTATCATACATTTTGACTTTCTCAGTCAAAACACACCTTTTTACCATAGTTCCTAAAAAAATTCATATATTTTTCTACTTCCTAACACATAAAATGAACTTGGACTGTGTACTTGTGGCTTGGGGTATTTAATCCAACATTCTCACAGCCTCATTTCACAATTTACATAACCTATAGTTACTTTGAAATGCCAGTCCCTGAACACTTAAAAAAGATTCTGTGATAAGGATCTAAGGCAAATTAGTTGTCTCCCTCCTTCCTTCTCTCCTTCCCTTCTTCCCTCCCTCCCTGCCTCCTTTTTCCTCTCTCTCTCACTCCAGCAGAAAAGAGACTTCATCTGTCTGACTCTATCCCCCAAGTAATTTGGCAGAGGAGACATGTCTCCAATATATTAAACCTCTGAGTTTCATGAAAAGGAACGAGTGTGCAGAGGAACGTAATCCCATTAATGGACCCACGCTCTAAAAGAATGCAGCCCAGATCCAATCCTCATTAGTAACTGGAGAACCCACAGAGGAATGTAACAGTGTACACGCTTTAGCTACGGAAAAGCCTCAGATAATCCTCAGATCAACTGTAATACTCAAGTCCATTAGAAGTCCGTACCTTATGGAACACTTCCTTCCAGAGTCTGTCTCATCTTCTCAATTTTAATGTAGCATCTGAGGATTGCTCATCGCTTTTCTTGTTTCCATCCTTTCTGTCTGCCTATCTATACCATTGAACAATTTGAAAGTTTATTTTCTATGATTTGTGTATCCATGAAGCCAGTTACTCTTCTGTACGTCTCTCCTTCCATCACTAGCAGTAAAACCTCAATCAAGCTTATAATCAGTTTTCTTTCTGCTTGTTTTCTCCTTTTGATAATATCTGCCAGATCTCTTTATATCCTTTTCCCCCCAACTCCCCACAAGTTAAGACTTCTGTTTTATCTACATTTTCATACTTCCCAATTACTTTTACCAGATTTAAAATCTATCTGTACATGTCCCAGAGAGCCCATCATTTTTTTCTTCCAGATTATTCTTTCTATTTGATCCTTCCCACTCTTCCGTTATCTCCATATATTGTCAACATTTTTTGGACAGCCTGTAAAGGGATTACTCACTTTCATGACATTGTTATTTCTACTTACTTAAAAGTACAAGCTTACCACATGTTAATTGTGCAATCCTCCTCCCTTCAGTTTTAGTCATCTCTTTCTTCTTTCTTGGGCCTCTGCGTAGAGTTATTTCCTCTTTACATTTCACATGTTCTCCTTACTAACTTTTTCAGCTAAAAATTCAGACACTACCGGTAAATAAAACTAACAAGACATGTCCCATTCCTGTTAAGAAAAAAAAAGCTTAACCTCAATCCAATACTGTATCCAAGATACAAATTATTCTAGTGAGGTGAATAGGGTGACGAAGCATTTTGAAAAATAGTGTCTACAAATATCCAGGCTCAAATAATGAAGGCAGAGGTGTAAATCTGAGCAAATTTCTGAACACAACCAACTGAAATCCATAAGAAAACTTAAATCATTTACACTCAGTCAATAGTAACATCTGAGTATATATATACAGGCAAAGAGGCTCTCAAGTTTTATGTTATCCTCATACATAACTATAAACAAATTTCTAGAAGCTTACCACTTACTTTTAGAGAGTCAATCTTTATGAAGTCAGTTTAAAAAATAATCTGCACAAACACACACAAAACAAGCAAACAAAACCAAAATGTCTCCTATCAACACAAAGAAGACAGGAGATGAAGTAGTGGCATGCAAAACATTGAGTCTCTAACCTTCTATAAAAAAAAATACATTTGATCAAAACTGCAAAGGTATTTGAATTGTAAAGGATGTGATGAGAACAAAAACAGGGAGAAAGTTCAAAGTCCCACCACAGCAGTATTGGTAAAGTAGTCAATAAAATATGGACTACAAAACTCAATGTGATTTTTTACTGTATTTTTGTAATAATTAGGAATATAGAAAAATAACTGAAAGTAGCAGAGAGCCACTGTATTTATCTCAGACTATAATGAATAATCATTTAAATTAAATTCTAGATTGCAAGAAGATATACCAACATCATACTAGAAGACAATACTATATTCGATACCAGTTCTGTTCACAGAATTTGATGCGCCTGCAAAAGCACAGGCCTTCATAAGAATAATTTCTTCCAAAAGGAAGACTGGGTTTTCAAATCTGAAGTTGCAAAGTGAAACTACAACACTACTCCTAGTTTCTCTCTAAAAATTAAGCCATTTAATACATGACAAATATGAAATTTGTTGCCTGATTCTAGAAGAAAAAATAACAAACTGTGGGATCAGTTTATGTGGAGATTACTTATGTGAGCAACAAGTATAAAACCTGAGATCCCTCATCTGCAGCTCTGTGAGGGCACTTAAGCAAGAATGGAGCAAAGAGCCCTGTATGTTAACACAGCTGGCAGTGAGATGTCAAGTTCCTATGGTTTAAAGGGAACCAACTGGGAACACAGTGAAGGAAGGAAGCTGCAAATAAGTAAGCATAAATAAGAGAGTTCAGATATTGAAAGAGCTTGCCTGCCTATAATATCAATCAAAAGCATAAAACATGGCTGGCATGCAAGTCCTTGTAGCTCTGCATATTACTACCACACTTTGAATTTCCTTTGAATTAGGGGGTGACTCCCAGCAGCTGCTTTTCAAGATTCAAAGCTTTATTTAGTTTAGATAATTTTCATGTATTTTTTAAGGCATCTGAAGTTCCCCAAGGAAAAATTGCCAAGTATACTAGTCAGTTCATCATCTGGGCTCTCTACCATATGGAAATACAGATAAAATCTAAATGGATAACTGACTTTCTCCAGATGCTTTTGGAGTTAGTCTTGAATGGTAACAAACTACTACTGATTATCATGGTGAAAATAATGGACATAAATAAACTAGAAGGAACAAAAACTTATGCCTTTAATACTAGCACTAATAGAAAAGACAAATACTTCAGAATTGTGCATGTTTTCAGGAGCTGCGGAGTAGTACATACCTGTATTTTTAGACATCGAATGGGTATTTTCCAATTGAACAACTTGGCAATTACTTTAGACCTTTGTATGTTTTCCTTAAATTTCTACATACTTGGACCCAATGCAGAACTGTCTTTCTCCTCAAGCCAATTTCAATTCAAAGCTATAGAAGAAAACAGTTGCCAAATATCAAACAGGAAGAAAATGATTCTATTATTAGAATTACTCTAGTGCAGCTCAAGAAAACTAACTGCTATCAGTTTTGGTTGTTTCTGAAGAGCTGTAAGTAGCTGGGAAAACACTACAATGCATTTATTATGAATAGAAAGAACATAATCATCACTCTCCAGTCTTCATAGAGTGCTGTTTTGCAAAGTGTCTTTCTGTGGCTCTAAAGTGGACATGAGAAGTAGACAATGCCCCTCCGTCTGCCAAAACCATATCTTGTTTGAAAAATATGCACATCACAATAACTCAAGTTGGTGGGCGTAGATTTTTTTCTACAGACAGATAATGTCTATATGGACATCATGAGAAGCTGGCATTTAGATCTAAATCCTAAATTCTATGACATATGTTTTTATTTTGAGTTTTTCCCCCTCCTTGACTCAAAGCACTGGCAACAGAAACTGCATCAACAGATTTTTGGCATAGCCATGACAGATCCCACATTACAATGAAAAAAAATCCCCCCAAAACCGTGTGTGACATTTTCTTTTTGAGACCAATAAAAGTCCAGTGTGTCAAAGATATGACATCTCAGATTTTCGGTATTACTGAATTGAATGCATTAAAAACCCCAAAGTCTTGAAAGGTCTAGTAAGACTACAGACCAAAGATTTAAGATTCAGTGGGATCATCAGATTGTCTGATTTCACAATCTGCACAACATACTTGTAACTGATAAATCATGGACCATATCCTCCTAGGATTCAGAAAACTGACACCAGAAGAGACATACAACACTTTTATTTCTCAGAGGTACAATCAGATACTATCCAAAAGTAAGTGTTAGGCATAGGAAGGCTGGAAGAGAAACAGCAGGGAGAACGGAAGCAAAGTAATTTAACATTCTTTCACTAACATTAGCATCTCATGTCAGCTTATCGTACAAACACACACACAGCCATATTTTAGGCTGCCATGGTAACGGGCACCAGATTAAGAAATTTTCACCAGATTTAGTTTTTTGTTTGAAAGAAAAAAAAATTCATGACTGTCACGAATTCCATGGTGTATTCTCTACATCGCATAAACAGAAAGCCAGGTCAGAAAACATGTTTAAAGTTTCGGCTGTGTACATGTGTGTATGAATAATCCAAATCTTTATCCCAAAGTACTTTGCCTGACCCTTAAAAATTGCTGTTTAGTTTCACAAACAAACTCCTATTGTTTCGTAAGTGTAGAAAAGAAAGATATGAGCACATAGGGGACTCTTTCAGAGCACATTCATCACCTAGAAAACCTTCCTAGAGCTGTAAGAAAAATGGACAAGGACAAAAGGCATAGATGAGAAAAGCATTCTGCATGTATGTGGTTCCCCTCCATGAACCAAAGTGATGGCTTTTATCAGCAGTCAATTGTTGACTATGAGCATGTCAGTAAAAGAAAAGAAGTAAAGGTGCCTAGACCAATGTCCTCTACAAGCATACAATTGCTTCACTGCAGTGTTTCTCAAACTTTGTGAAAGTGCACGGCTTTTTAGCTCATTAGATCACACCTGAGGAGCCATATACAAGGGATGACTTCCAGGGTCACAACATTAAAGGCAGACATGAACAGAAGTGTTTTTCACACCACCCTAACTTCCATATTTAAAATGCCAAAAGAAAAATAGTCATTTTGGTTATGTTCTGGTTTTTGTTTGTTTGTTTGTTTGTTTTGTGTTTGTTTGTTTTTTGTTTTGTTTTGTTTTTGTTTTGTTTTTTTTTCCTTCCCTATTTATTTATTTATTTATTAACAATACCATAAAACATTTTTAAGCCTTTTCTAACACTCTGCAGGCAATTTTGAGCTCTTTCATGTTCCCACCAGGAGCAAAAGCATCATCTAGGAGTGTTTGCACTATGCTAGCCGATGTGTCAATGTCTAGAGAATCTAACACCACTCAGACATTTTTCTCTGTGTAAAGATACCCCAAATGAGTTTACTTACCTATCTTTACCTCTACCAAACCTTTACCTCTACCTATCTTTGCCTTATTTAGTCATTTCAGATAATTCAAAATTCCTGGAACATCTCACTTCCAAAACAGAACTGAAAACGTTTGTACTTGTACACTACTATAATCTCAAGTTTTGTACTTAAAGCTTATAAAAGTGCTGTAATAACTATATTGTCAATTGTTCAGCATGAAATTCTTTACTTTGTTTTGTCATTATTATTATTTTTTTAATCAATTCAAAGACAGTTCTGGACAGGTTGTTTTTTTTTTTTGTATTTTTTTTGTTTGTTTTTTTCATATAGTTGAAAAGGGAAGCACTATGATACAAAGACACTAGAAGACAGGCAATCTTACTCACAAATAACACTGATAATTAGATTTTAATAGTGCTGACTAATCTAGTTAGATACCTTTCATTTATTTGCATGTTTCAGTCTTACTTTACATATGGTATAAGGGTAATAAACTTAAGTCAGCATACAGACAGGTTAAGTGGATACACAAATGAATATCCATGCAATGGCAAGATCAGTTCAGTGGTGTAAGAAGTATGTGACCAAACATAATCATATTTTCAGCATGCATAACAAAGTGTCTATCATGATAAAGGATAAAAAGCTTACCTGAACAAAGCTAATTCTTCAAAATAATAAATACTAATAAAAAAGTCTTCTGAAAAATTTTATACTTAAGGAAGAGACTGAAGATTTATTCTCAATACTATATTACCAAACATTTAAAAACCCAAACCAGTAACTGTGCATGTAATTTGAGCAAGATTTATACAAGTTGTACCTTAAAGTATTTTCTAGCTGTATATAGTAATTCTAGAAATAGCTGAGAGAAGGTCCTTTTTTCTACACCATGCTCTCTAGATCCAATTTATTCAGTTTGCAATCATGAGCTTAAATTCCAAGGATTCATCCTCTGTGCTATGTCATGAAAAACTGAAGCTAAAACTTCAGTCTGAGCATTACTCTAAAAGCAGCTGGGGTTACTGCAATTCAAAAAGGTAAAAAAGGAGACATTAAATTTAAGGTAACAGGAATTCCAACTGAGGCTGAAATTTGACAGCTTCATTATTATCTTTTCTTGCTGTCCATCAGTCATATTCCCTAAGATCTGTGGCAATCTGTGTCAAGTGACTGACCTTTGGTAGTACAAATGTCAAAATGGAAGTCAGATTTGTGTTGATCCCGTACAGTTAACAGGAGAAGCAAACAAAGAAAAGCTGTGTATTTTATTACAGGGGCAAGCAGATGCAACACTGAGTACATATATGGAATAGATTTGTTGAGTAAGGTGACATTTTTACATAGTCACTTTTCAAAGTAGAACTACATTTTAAGGGCTTTTGCATATGTTTTACCTAGAGACCTCTGTGATGAAGTGCCAATATCAACTTCCCTTTCTCTTTAGTTGCCAGTTTTATTTGATTTCTGTCTTCAGATACGTGCCAACCAGTTTCAGCTTGTTTAACAACATTTTTTTTAAATCAGCTGCCTTGCTGGAATGTTGAACTGATGCATGTGTGGGTGTGTTTTAATACATGCAAAAAATACATTAAAGCAATATAAAGGGTCTGGTTTAAGCCTATAAAAGCAAAGACATTAAGCAAGAAGGCAAAATACTGAAGCAGACACCTCTTCCCATATCGTACCTTAGAAAAACAACTGTCTAACTTGCAGACAAAGTGTTAGGTGGAAGTGTTAGCGTTCATTTCATGCACAGGGTTTATATAGTCACACTGTAAAAATAATAGAATATCATGTGACACATTATTCTTAAATGGAAGAAGTTATGTTCGAAAAATATTTCATCTTCAAATATCATTATATGTAATAAAATTATGTAATGCAATATATTTGATGACTGCTAGTCTGCAGTAAACTTCTTTACAGCTACCCTATTTAGTAATATGTTAATGACATGAGCGTAATCAAGTAAAAGAATAAGACCAGTATGTCAGATTTGGATATACTAATCAAGGAACCAAAGCTGCATACTCATCTGGAGAAGCATGACGATTTTTCATTTCTTGACAAAGTGAGCTTCAGGCACAAAAGCTCGCCTGTTTGTTTCAGTGCTAGACCTCTAAGTTACCCTAACAAGCAATTAGACATCCCTTAGGAAATTCCATATGCGTTATCTGACCACTGTATTATATTGTATATTAAAATAAATAAATAAATGAATGAATAAATAAAAATAATTTAAAAAAGAAAGCAAAAAAGCAAGCCACAGGATGGAAATAGTTGGTGGGCCCTTACATAAACCTAACAACAGACATGGTTCTGCAACAACATACCCTGCCACCACCAAGAGTGGTGTTCACACTAATTTTAAATTCTTGTACTTAGCTCTGCATCGAAAATTCTGGGAATTCCTGAATTGTGGAGCTCCCAGCTCAGCTACTGTTTTACAGCTACTTTATACGTCCCACAGCAATAAACCATGGAGGTTGATAATAACACTAAACAACAAATTTTGCAATGTTGCTTCTAAAGGCAAGTTAGTTTCCAAGCAGGCCTTTTTTGCTTATATGGATTACTCTTTGATAACTGATAAAATACCAAACTGATGTAAGACTCATCAGGAAAGAATGAGAAAGAAGGGTTAATGGAAAGTTTTGGGGAAATACTTTTAAGATTTTACAGCTATAACATGGTCACTTCAGGACAACTGAATGTTCAACATCACTTCTAGAAAAGAGCAGCTCCTAACTCCTATCATTCATTTGGGTGTGACTTCTAATCTGCTACCACAGTAGCAAGCTGTGTTGCAAAACTAAGTACATATACACTCACTGAGTGTTTAACCCCTCCTTATATAAAGGGAATGATGCTAAACATATTCTTTTCTCTGAGGTCTCATTGTGCCGTATCTCTGCTATCTGAATATTTTCACTGTCTCTGAAGTATGGTCAGATGCTTCTGATCTTCTCTAATGACTTTGATTTGTACATTTTTTCCAATATCTCTTCTGCAGCATCTGTCTGAAAGAATCAATGCAAATTCTTTTGTTGCTTTAAGGGAATTGCCCAAGTTTTCATAGGAAAAATTTAAAAAAAACACCTGCCTAGTCTCAACTTCTGAACAATCACCACTGATTACACCTGCTTAATCTGTTTTAATGATTTTCTGAGGGGAGAGGAGGAGGGTCCTGCTATTTTTAATAACTTTTCCATTATGTGAAAGGAATTAATTAATTTTAATTAAACTCTTTCAGTAAGTAGAGGGTATCTTGCAAAGACAGTTTAAGAGTCCTCCAACTCAGTAATTCTGCTTGTGTCTGCTTGTCTCACTAGAAGAGTGAATTTGAGGGGAAATAAATGATTAAGCTTGTATAAACCTGATCGAAGACACACAGACAAAATTAAGTGGTAGCCCATGGAGTATTTTGTTGTTTGTTTGTTTTCACTGGAAGGCCTCAGGGGATGCAAAACAACTAGTAGTTGGTCCAAATTGGCCAGCCATGTTTACACACCTTCGTTTCTGTAAGAAACAGAAAATTCCCCCAAACAATCCTTAGTGATTATAAACACTGAACTAGCACGTTGAAAAGATAATATGCCAACAAATGAAGTGTGAATCATAAAAAAGTTGTTTATGCTGGCCTGTTAAGAGCAGTAAAGCTCTCTGGACTGCTATTTTTAAAACACCTGAGCACTCAAAACCTCACAGCGTAGCTTAAAAATAAGAGAAATTCCTGTAATGTTACACACCCATTCAGATTCCTTGTATTCTTAGTTGCTGCTTGCCTTTACTGATCTGGGATTCATTTTTCGCAGGCCAGTTTAAATGTTTTTGGCAAACTGCAGTATTTGATGAGTGTGGATGCACATGCCACAGCTCTGGCATAGTGGTGGGATGGTGGTAAGACCACCCTGATGTTATGACTGGGCACATTTGGTTCTTTAACCTGCTCAAAGGACCAACCAGCCTACACCAGGCACTTGTCCACCAGTATACTCCCAAAAGAGGGATTCGCAGATGCCCAATAACCACTGAACAAATGTCAGACCTCTGAGTTCAGCTTTGTATACTAATGTCAGCTTAATCCTGCACTGACTTTTGCATGATATTTAAAAATTTCCCGCCAGTTTGGACACATCAGTCTCAGCTACTTGGGCACAATGCCTTCTGCATCATTCTAGCATTCAAAGGCACACACTCATCTGACCTAAAAGCTCTAAAATGAAGAATTTTGTCATCAGACCTATAATTGAATTGAAATCAATTACAAAGCCTCACAGAGAAATCCACTCTTCTTTGACAGCAGATCAAAATGGTTTTTAATCCATCATATGTCTTGCCATAGGTGTTAGAGGACAACACTGTCAATTCACAAAACAATTGTCTGTTACATTGGTTGTTACTTGATAAAACTACTTCACCATCACAATTTAAGACTAATTTCTTTGATAATTACGCTCCTTTGACCAAGAATATGGTCACTCATCACTTAGTGTTAAGAATAACTGAAACCACACTCAACCTCTCTACTTTTGAAATATAATGTCAAATATAACTTGTAGTGTATTTATCCCAAGAGGAGTACTTAATCCTCATGCAAATCAATACATTTATTACTATTGTACGAACACTACTGCAAACGATATACCTGTAACAAACTAAGAGATCCCAAAGACAAGAATTAAAAACTTAGATTTCAGATATATTCTACTCCTTGTTATGTCAGACCTAACAATAAGAGAAAACATTCATCACAAAGAAGATTTGAGTGTGTTTTTTCACAGAATCACAGAATTTCTAGGTTGGAAGAGATCTCAAGATCATCGAGTCCAACCTCTGACCTAACGCTAACAGTCCCCACTAAACCATATCCCTAAGATCTACATCTAAACGTCTTTTAAAGACTTCCAGGGATGGTGACTCCACCACTTCCCTGGGCAGCCTGTTCCAATGCCTCACAACCCTTTCAGTGAAGAAGTTCTTCCTAACATCTAACCTAAAACTCCCCTGGCGCAACTTAAGCCCATTCCCCCTCATCCTGTCACCAGGCATGTGGGAGAACAGACCAACCCCCACCTCGCTACAGCCTCCTTTAAGGTACCTGTAGAGAGCGATAAGGTCGCCCCTGAGCCTCCTCTTCTCCAGGCTGAACAAGCCCAGCTCCCTCAGCCGCTCCTCACAGGACTTGTTCTCCAGGCCCCTCACCAGCTTCGTCGCCCTTCTCTGCACCCGCTCAAGCACCTCTATGTCCTTCTTGTAGTGAGGGGCCCAAAACTGAACACAGTACTCGAGGTGCGGCTTCATCAGAGCCGAGTTTAGGGGGATGATCACCTCCCTAGCCCTGCTGGTCACACTGTTTCTTATATTTTTTTGTGTTTTAATGTAACACATTATAATGAATTGACATTCAAATGGTCAACTTAGTTTTTCTTAACAACAGATTACTTCTCAAAATTACATTTTTTGCAATAGCATGAACTAATAATATTGATTTATGCTTAATACTACACTACATAAAAATACACCAATTTTATATGACAGAATGCAAAAAGTAGGGAAATAAAAAACTGAAATGGTCATACCATGCAGACTTCTTACCTTTTTCTAATTTATACTTCTGCCTTCAAAATATGTAGCTTATACATTAAGTTAAATAAACATCGCTAGATGAATTAAGACCTGATTTTATGGATCTCAAAAGTGAGTTTATGTATCAGCAACTTGCCTCTTGTTAATGAATACGTCCCACCTGCCTCCATGGACACCTTATTTTGATTCTTGAAAACAAAAAATATTTTCAGTTTCAGCAGAAGATATTAGGCACTCATAAATTTTATTTCCATTGGCCAGGTTTCTAAAGCAATGCACTTAATTTTGAAAAATCCAGTCATTGTTATTCAAATATTTTTTTAACTGAGTGGCAAATACATTGAACAAACTACTGAAGATTCATCAGGGTCACACAAAAAAGAGTTACAGGATGGATTTGCTAAAAAAGGAAATACTTGGAAGGGGTGGAGGGAAAGAACCTCCAGAAAGAATGAGAGTGAACAACAGATGGTAGATAAAGAAGGAAATAATCCATGAAACCTCTCTGCATAAATAAAATAAGACATACTTTTCCATGCAGGAGTTCATAGCACTCTTCCTACTAGACAAAACATTGGCATTGTAGCTGTGGTGGAAAATTAACAAAACCAAACAAAACAGAACAAGCCTGAGATCAAGGTACTCAGCACGGACTTGACTGAGAGTCTCAGCTGTAAGAGGCCATCCTTTAAAAGAGCATACTTTCCTCTGAACAACAGTAATTTAGAAACACTTACTCAAAATTATAGTCAAATCATAAAATTTTATTAGAAAACATTTACCCATCTTCTTAAGACAGTGGATAACTCAAAAATGTTAGCTAATTATAAATGAAATGAACAGAAGCAAAAAATGTGTCCCTAGGGACAAAAGTACCTGATGATCTCTATGCATTGCTGCAGTATGAGTAGTAAGAAAGAAGTAAGAAAGAAATATTACTTCTCCTCACAGATAGTGATAGTTTCCATGTTACGGTATTTTAATTTAAAAAAAAAAAAAAAAAAAAGAGAGAGAGAGAGAGGGAGATCTAATACTTGATGATTTGTTGAATAACAGTTTCACAGCATTACCAGATGCAGTCTAAAAGTCCTATTTTTATTGACACACAATAGCAGTGTAACAAATTTTAAAACTATGTATTTTTAATTAAAGAAATATTCTTTGGTTTTCAAAGACAGACAACTTATTTTGGGGAAGACTAAAAAAAAAAAACACAAAAAAAAAAACTTCAAACAATCATGCCTTTTTATTTTAGGTAGTGGATTAAAATACTGTCCACATAATGACACAAGTGATTCCTTTTTAAGGAAAGTCCATTGGCTGCAGCAAAAAACACACAAAATATAGGTTATAAAAGTTCAATGGGGAGAAGCAGTGCCCCCACGCTAGAGGCAGTGTGCCCGCCTCCCCGGCTGCATGCCCGCTGCACGCAGACTTTCTGGGAAGGCAAAGGCAAATGGAAAATATTACCCTTACAGGGATGGAAGAACAGAATGTCTGGGGTAAAACTGTTACAAAAAGGAGACAAAAACAGTAAGTAGCAATTATGTAGAATAACCAGAGAGCGGCAGAACTCCCTTAGCTTCCTCAGGACCGATGTGGGTGGTACACTGGATTTAAAAGTGGAAGGTAAACGTGATTGAAAGGAGAAATATAAGTCTCCTCCCTTAGTTTCCAGTTGAAACTCCAAAGCAGGTATAGCTGAATAGGTAGGGCTTGCAAAGATGTATATGTCAACAGCTTGTGGATCATGCTCGATATCAACACATCTTAAATCTTATTACAGAAAATCCAAAATATCTTTTTAAAATCAAAAGACCGAAGAACAGGTGATAGAGTTATTAACGTCAGACAAGCATCCACACTTTCAGACAGTATTGTATAGGAAAATTGGAAATATCAGTAACACAAAGTCTATATATAAAAAGAGACAGATCTCCTGGCTTGCACACCTGTATGAGAACTGTGTCTGTCATCTCACTACTCACTATCTAAACAATCAAGCCTGGACCAATGCAAAGTCATGCAAGAACTGGTTTTAAAAGAATAGTCTTTCTCAGCTTGGAAGTGAAACAAATTAAATCCATATGCTTTACAAGAAACAAGTGGTTCCATAAGCAGCTGAAAGAGTAAAACTCAGTTTTCTGCAAAATACAGATTTGTACTTTGCACTGATTTGTTGGTATCTAGCATAGGGTGAATTTGTGCATCCTCTTCTGCTACAGTCATTGCATTATCAAGGTCCTTGCTAAATTTACAGAACTTCTAGCAGATGCTTGAAGTTTTTTCAGGAGAATGTTTAGTGATGTTGAAAGTTTCAGAAGTAATTGTTACTAGGGCACACAGACAAGCATACACACACAGAAAGCATGATTACGTGATTTTTGTTTTCTTAGGAAACCATGTTTAAAAACAATTCCTCAAAGGATACTTATTTTAAAACATAATGATAAAGAAATACCACTTTTGTACTTCTTTCAAAACAAGATTTTCTTCTTTAATAACAAGTTCCCAACACATTCCTGGGACAAAAAAACTAAAAGCAAATTTTAGAGATTAGTAAATTTGAAGTTAAAAAAAAAAAAAAAAAAAAGAACTTTTTCTGATTTTCTGGGGCCTGAAGTATGTAATTTCAGAAATAACTGAAAACACTGGTTTCCACAACTCATAACTGCAAAAGTTTTGTTTGTTTGTTTGTTTTAAACAAAGAACTATTCCAACATAATTATTTGTGTGACTTTTTCAACTTGATCCAACACCAAAGTAGTCCAAGTTTGTTAACCACCAAAACCACCACATGGGGGTAATGATGGAAGAAGAAACAGTATGCCGTAGGTACAATGTCCTAACTAAAAACACATCTGCCAGTAGCATAGTTACAACTGCTATGAATTCAGAAGCAGCAGACACAGTTATTGGAGTAGACAGTGACATGTTTAGGTGAGGTTCACTATAGTTGCCCAATTAATCTTTTAAAAAGTCTCAACAACAAAATATTTAAAACATGAAAGTATCATGTTAAGACTGCTAAAATACAGATTGTCATTGATTGTAGTTATTAATAACCAGATATATTTATTGTTGCTTAACGTTTAATCTATTCCTTTCTACCTCAAAAGAATTAAAAAACAAACAAACAAACAAACAAAAAAACAAAACAAAACAAAAAAACAGCTGCTATTGGTAAGGATAATAGCCGTAAGATAAGAGGATGCATCTATATAAACAGAGGCAAGCTCAATTACTACTACTGTAGTAATAAGAAACTCCAAAATACAGAAACAAATAAAAGAACTATCCAGAAGTAACAATCTGAAATCTGGGGGAAAAATTGAGAAAATGACACTGACCCCTAGACAGCATCACCATCCTACTAATGGAGGAGAGGAGGGTGTCACTTATCAGTGTGAGCTAGACTAATATGAACAATGTTATTGGAGGTTTGACTGTGTAGTCTCAGCTTTAATTTTTTTGCTCCTTATGGCAAGTGCAGTTAGTCATATAAGCAAATTCTTTCAGAACATACTTCACACACATATTTTATAAATCCAAGGAGCTCAGAGCAAAAATGTGAGAGAATTCATGTTTCTTAGAAGACAACATAGGAAAAGGAACCAACTAAAATGTTTAGGATCTTAATGCTCACCTAATATTATTTTTCTTCTGCATAGGAATTGAGATTCAATTACACATTAGGAAAAGTTTGTGGGCTGATTTTCTAAAGCAAGCAGTTTGCAACTTGAGACACTAAGCTTAGAACTGTATACTCATGACAAAGCCTTAACAAAGGTCAAAGATTCAGATAAATTCTGCACTTTTGGCATAAGCATTAGGTGTATTAGAAAATATTCAAAAGGACTTCAATCTCTCATGCTCAAGTAATCTCAATTTGTAATATCCTCGTATCTTTAGTAACTATGTTTACATAACAAGCATGCTCTGTCTATCACAGAATATTATAAAACTACTATTACTTGTTCAAGGATTTCAATTCCCCAGGAAATTATATGGGGCCAAACAGTATTATACCGCTCTTCATAAGCGTTTATGGCAGAACTTCAACTACTTTCCTGTTAATGAAGTGTCCAGAGTTTTTTCTTTCCATGTTTATCTTTAAAAGATTAATTTTCAGAAATTAGAACCATGTGACAATAATGACTTCTGCACACTGTCAGAAGCTGAACAGTTTTTATAACGAGAGAGATTAATATTAAGTTTTGCCAAACGAAATCAGCTAGGTTCACAAAATTAGGAAAGTTTCCTCAATCAGAGTCACAAATGCTAACGCCTTTATCAAATAGCCACCCACATTCCTAAAAGCCAGAGAATAACTATTCTATAAAACCTTTTTTTTTTTTTTTAATTTGAAGTCTGATCAAATAGCAAGTGCTCACTTTATTACTAATAGGTCAATACTACAACCTCTTCAGCTTAACCAAATCATCTCCTGACTGCAGGACCTAAGGATTTTTGCACTCCTTTGAAACACCACCAAGTAAGACTATTTTTAAAGGACACCATAAATAACAGTAAAGCCTTAATTCCCAAATGAATAGCACTACGTAAAATTTTATTGGGCCTCCTAAATTTATGATATAGTCACTGACACAATTCAGGGTGTCTAGATTGACAAGGAGGTTCAAATTTTTACTACATGGAAAACCCATTATTTATTACATTTTAGAAACACACACACACTACATCAGATCCATACTTACTTCTACCTACACTCATATGTTGTCATGATGATATTTGCACGTCGCATTTTAGCAACAGGCAAGTACTAATGCAGATATGTAGAGTGCACTCAGGCCTTCTAACTGTGCTTGTCTCAGACTCACCAGCAAAGCAAAAAGCTCTCCTCCAAAGAGCTCTCTCCGCTCATTTATACATAAACAAAAGCCCAACACATAGCACATTTAAGACATAGCATGTACGTACACTATGTCAGGGAAGCTAGGCGCTACAGAGAGTCATCTGGATGGCTCTTAAACTCACTCTCCCAGATTTTGCTGAGTCGCCCACAGGTGATGCAGAAGCAAGCGTGATTATGTGCAGATGAGGGAGGCAAGGGAAAGGATTCACTACAGTTTGCCAATTTTTTTTTTCTGCAGAATGTTTTGTTCCTTTTTTTTTTTTTTTTTTTTTTTTTTTTTTTTTTTTTTTAGGCAAGTGCACAGGTGCCAACTTTTTAAACATTGCTGGAAGACAACAGTAAAACTGGAAGCTGCTGAACTTGCAAGCGTGGCAAATTGTGGTCGAACACTGTGGTGCAAGGCTGCAGGGTGTCCTCAGCTGCCGGCAAGTGCCGTGTCCCTGCCAGGGTGAGGGAGGGAGGGACGGCCAGCTGCGGGAGGCAGCCCGGTGACCGCGGGGCCGGTTCTGCCTGCAGCTGAGTGCTGCGAGAAGATGACTGATTCCTTAGCCCTGCTGTCATCACTGCCTGTCAGCTCCTTCCCTCAGCGTGCCAGAGGTTTCCTCTCCCCACAATCTGCTGGCATAACTGTTTGTGTAATTCTTTGCTAGCTTAGTTCAGTTAGAATGATCTGGGATAGCTTCAACATCAGTAGGATTCTTTTTCTTAATTACTATTTTTATTCTTTTTAAGCCTACAGACTAAGCTGGATTATGCCATGGTGGTGAGCAGGGCCAGGGAGGCAAGGATGGAGCTGTGGGTACCTTGCAAGTCCCCCACTCAGCTCCTACAGAAGAGGGTCAGCAGCCAGCGAGAGGAGGGAAGGTAGAGGCTGAAGCCCACTAGCACACAGTCCCAGGACTGACTGCTGGCATGATTGCTCAGGGTCAGCCACACTGGGCCCAGCCCAGGACTAGGATCTTCAACTGGGGTGCCAGTGAAGCAGCATCACACCCCACAGCTACAAGCCACCTGCCAGCCTGATGAGCATCAGAGGAGCTTGCAGCTGATCAAGTGAAAGTGCCTTCATCACATTCCTCTCCACCTTCAGCAGCAAACTTCCATCAGCAAGCACAAAAACACACAATTAGCACCTCTGCTGCACCCGGGCAACTCCAGTGACAAACACTTTCACAATCACTGGCTATAATATTTTATAGAGCACTTTATTTTAAAAGTATGATCTAATATATTGTGAGGTTTGGGACGTTGTGTTACTATGGTTATAGGCTCCTCTGCTTTGTTCCCCTTGCAGGCAACAAATGAAAAATATAGCAGGAGATCATACTGTTCACGGATATTAAGAGGTCCAACACTGGATTCTCCTAACATAACACTCTCTCTCCATAGTCAATGCAGGTTTATTAAAGGTTAGAAGAAAATAAATGGTTTAGATAGGCCAGGGGATAAGCTTATTTTTGCTAATTGAGATGGAAAACTGTTGAGGCCCAATTCCCACCTTAGGCTGCTTACTAGGTAACTTGCCAATCTTTAAAGCTGTTACAACTAGATTTATACTACTCTGCCAGACAAAATACACAAGGAATTAACTGGAATGATCACAAATGCATTCTTTAAAAATAAATAAATGCATAAAAATGTAACTTATCCAGTTGCCAGAACTATATTTAAAATAAGAACATCTACCAAGAGTTTTATAGGGCCCACATAATTGCTGTACACCTATCTGAAACCAATCAAAACAACTAGAAGTCTATTTAGGAATATGGTTGGGAGACACTTTAATCCATAAATAATATACGAAACTGCCTAGGGAGGATTTTAAAAAGGGTTTTGTTGACATGGGTAAGAAATTTTGCACTAGTGAATAGAAATAGTTGAAAACAATGCAATCTTCTTTGGATAATAGATCATTTTATTGTCCAGTGTAAGTATTGTAAAGAAAACCGAAGAGACTCAAAATTATTGGCTCAGTTTAGAAATTATAACATTGAACAAATCAAAGTCAAAAAATAAAAGCTCAAAACAATACTGGGAGATGAGAGGTCTGGTCAGGTTTTAGACAAAGTATCCAAACAGCTGGAAAAGATGTTGATTCTCTGAGGGAACTTTGTAATGTATTTGACTCATGTTTTTGTGGAGCTGTGGATTATCCTGAGGGGTTTGAAAGGAGGAACATATGCCAAGAAGTTAAGAACATTATCTGGAAAATGATAGTATTTTACTAGTTTTCCAAGATAGCCAGCAATAGAATAAAGAAAAAAGAAAAAGAAGAAAAGAGAAAAAGAGAAAGAAAAGAGGAAAAGGGAAAGAAAAGAGAAAAAGGAAGAAAAGAGAAAAAGGAAGAAAAGAGAAAAAGGAAGAAAAGAGAAAAAGAGAAAAAATAGAGAAAATAATTGATGGAGTGGTCAAAATGAGAGCTTATCTACTGATGAAGGGGATTCTTTTGCTTTGGCTTCACCAAATACATGTAAGGTCATGTTTTCAAAACCCAGGCTTTCATTTCAAAAAATGTTTTTAAAATCAATTTATTTTTTTTGGTAAAGAATATCCATTGCTTCCTAATTTTCAATCAGTCCACTTACATCCATTAAGATGATAGAAGAGAAATAAAATTCATTATTAATACAGCTCACGTTGACATTTTTTTCAAGCCACATATGTGCTACACGTTAAGGGTAGTCTGTCACCTACAACATGTGTAATACTGTCTTCACAAGTAAATCTGTTTTATAATGATTATGACTTTAAAAACTATTTATTTTTAGAGATTTGCAATATGCTCTCTCTCATCATTTTCTAGTACTTTATGAAACTGGTAATTATGTAGATATTTTGTTTCTTTCTGCAATTACATGTTGTCATCTTAGATGCCAGCTTTACATAATTATAGATGTGGCTAGAATGGCTCACTACATCACTTTTCCAGGCAAAAGTTACAGTCTTCCCTTAAAAATGGCGGCTCAGTTTTGTGAGGTGTCAAACTAGAATGCATGCTGTGTGCCTGGAAAATTTATTAATAAAAGTAAATATTTGGACACTACTCACAAACTAATACCTACCTTTTGTCAGAATGGTAAGGTGTAAGGTTTTTACTTCTTTAAGTCACCCAACATTTCGTATTTGGTGAGGGGGAAAAAGACCATACCGGGTGCTTCTGGCATGAACAGCTGATTGATAGGAGCGAGTGAGAGTCACATCCCTGCAAGAAGGGATGTGTCTGGTGAAGCCACCCAGGCAGGAAGGGGTGTAGACAGGCTTGGTGCGGGACACCATGCCCCAGCAGCGTCCCCAGACACAGAGCCCTGGGGTGACAAAACAGCCCCCACCCCAAGCTGTACCTCCACACTGCACTGGTTATCACAGTCCCACATGCTAATGGAGCTGACAAGGAAATTAAACCATTGAACAACCACATTCAGCCTGATGGGAGCTGCACAGAGACCATGATGATGGCAAGTGGTACCGAGATCAAATGCACTAGGATTGATTAACATGACACAGCCAAGCTGGTGGACTCACCAGCCACTGGGCCTGGAAGCTGAAGCATCAGTGCAAATATACAGCTCACACCAATTCTGAGAAAATTTAGGCAAGAGGAGCACATTGGACAAGGTTGTCAGAGCCCAATTCTGTTCCCAGGAAAATTCAATAGTGTTCTTGCTGTTAATTTTGTTTGGAGCAGGATGCAACTCTGCAGAAGAGCAATCAAGTTCAAATTGTTTGCAAGCTTAACAGTTTTAAGGCTGAATGATGAACACATCCAAATCTTCAGGGAAAAATTTTGCTTGCTCTTTTAGTCCAAATATGACAATTAGAGTTTAAGCGGCACAGTTGAGCAGATCCAAACACCAGTTTAAAACTCAGTCCAGAATCCAGAGCACAGCAGCCAACAGAGAACTATCCTGGGACGTCTAGATCAGTCCAAAGAATTTATAACACAAAAACAGCATTTACTTAATAATCATAATAAATGTACAAAAGCATGTTAATATAAAGGCCCAAAAAAGCCATTCTATTCACCAAGATACAGAATTCTGACCAAATTCTGCAGCAGACAGTTAAATTAGAAAAAGCCTGGAACTGAGCTTCCATTGCACCTTGAGAAATTACCAACTGAACAGGAGAATTATAATTCTGAGTAGAAATCCAGTATCAAACATGTAACTAGAATACTTTTGGTACAGTGAAAGACCTCAATCTATTTGAAAGTCATTACTGTTTTTTCCCCCTGACACCAAAACAAAGGTACACTAATCCACAAACAAAATCTTTACAATTAAAACCAAAACGTTTTTCCTATGTTCTCAATTTAAACCATATCCCAGTTTTGGATCTATTGCAGAAAATGAGGCAGTCTTTGTAAGAAGAGTTCAAACCCTTATGTACAAGTATTTCTCCATTTCAGTACTAAGATGCGTCTGTTTTAAGACAATCAGACGTGACAGGTAGCACATTTGTGGGAGATCAGTGAGTCCCTTGGTTACTTGGTGAGATGCAGGTCTAAAGGCAGTGTGACATCAACCAGCCGAGAAGTGCAGGAATCCCCTGGGACTAGCTGTCATGTCTCATCGTCGTTATGACAGAAAAATGGTAAACAAGGAAGCAAGTCTGCAATTATGAATTTATGGGTGTTTGTTAATGAGTATCTCAGACCTAGTCAGACAGCTCCTTTTGGAGTATTTTTCAGATTTCACAGTCTATTTCAGAATGATCCTTCAAAGCTGATTAAAATGCCACCATCATTAGATTATATGAGAAAACAAAACAAAACAAAAAAAACATTAACATGTTAAAACAAGGTGTACACAAAAATACACTGAAAGCTTGGGGAACACACACAACCTGTAAATTTCAGACATCAGCTATTTCCAGTGGACAAACAATAATGTGGGGATGAAAAAAAAAAAAAAGGATTTAATTCATAAAGGCACAAAAAAGAACGACCCAAGAGGACTCTAAGGACCAAATTCAATATATTTTTGGTTTAAGCCACACAGACAAAAATGAGGTATCAGAAATCATACATTGTGATTTATGCTAAAGGAATCTTTCAGAAAAATCCCCAGACAATCACACAAAAAGATAATGAGGATAAGATGATACAATTTAAATGCAGATCACCCAGACAGACACCCTCTCGGTCATTTAGTAAGTCCAGACAGATGGTTCTTGCAGCAGCTCTCTTACCCTGGCTATCCTTAAAATTAGGGTAATCACTTGGACAAAGCATAACCTAAAGGCAAAACCCAACAAAATATTTTTTTAATCTTTTTTTCTAAATGTTAATCTGAAGGATTATAAAAAAAATAGAATGCAACTTGAGCAGGAAGATATTAAGAGAAACACCAATGATTTATAATGAGTGCTGGTACCAGATAGGGGAGTAGGGGTTGGGATGGCAGTGGATAAGCAGTTCATAAAAGTGTCTTGGGCTACAGGTCATATACAATATAACACAATATCTTTTTTATGGGAGAGATTTAGTTGCATGTCTGTTTAATCCTCTGCTGCATGCCTGGGTATACATGCTATCCTTAAAAGATACAGGACAGCCTTGTTTCATGTACTATATCCAGAAACTAGCCTGCAGTCAGAGTTTTACAATTGATGAACGTATTTCAACCCCCCCAAAAAGTAATTTTTCCATCATTTTTTGAAAAAAAGAAAAAAAAACAATAGCAAACATCCACTGAACTATCTGACAAAGCCTTAAGAGCACACTCTCTGAGTAATAAAGAAAAGCAGGTCAGTGCTTATTGCAATAAGCTAAGTTCAAAGTAAGTAAACAAATTTTGTCTGAAACTGCATTTCATTTGAGTTATGGTGGGTGGGGGTGGGAAAGCAAACAAAACACTACTAATTGTATGTTTGATATGCTTGCCTCCTTGCTGATTAACCCAGGAGCTGCATACAGCATGACTCAACCCAATTTCCAAGCAGTCTGTCAGTAAGCATGTGGACTTGAAGACATTCTGGTCTAAGGACACAAGAAGCCTCGTTTCTTCCCCTCTGTTCAGTATTTCACTTTGAGAAGTTGTCAGAGGGAGGGAGAGTATGACATTGCAGCTGCAATGCATTTCTAGTTAGTGGTGAATCTCCTTCCCTCCCCTCAGCACTGCTTCTGCAGACCCTCAGCCTAGCAGCCTCCCCAGCAGGGCTCACACATCCACAAGCTGGTCAGTGCTTATCTGGAGGACTGTTTTCCTGGCTCAAGAAATCCAAGTGACTGACAGAGCCAAAGAAGTGCTGAGTAAAAATGGATGCTGAGCATCAGCATTGCAGATCTCTGCTGTACGTTATTGTACATGTTCAGGTCACCAGAGCTGTTGCTGCTCCAGCTCAGCACATTGTAAAACCGACCCGCTGAGGAAGCAACAGTGCCCATAAGGTTCAGAGATGCGGGACACAGCTTTGTTTTGCACCTATTCCTGTTCAGACATTTCCGTGAAAACATGAAAAACATCTGATCCAAATATAAGTACATCTATGCGGTACTAATGTAAGCGACCCAACGAGGAGACAGAATTTCAAAAATTCTCTTTAGTTACATATTCTGAGAAAACACCTAGTACACAGAAATAAAATGGTATTTATAGAGTATTTCAGGTGTAATTACATGAATTGTCATTAAAACATATGAATGAATTCAAACATACTTAAAATAATAATCCTCCTTTTAGAATTAAAAAAGTAAATTATTACACACGATCCAAAACAGGACCAGGGATCCTGTTTTTGCACAAGTGACTTTATTTTATAAATAGAAAAATACCATAGCAAGATTAAACAGTCTTGCTGTGCAAGATGCATTGCTTTCAAGCTGCCTTTGAAGTATGCAGCAACATAATGCTTGAATGTGGCATATCCCAACTCTTGCATAGCATTTGATGTAGGTACAAGTGCCTTCCTTCTTCAAATCTCAGATATAAATGGATCCAAGGGGACTGAGATATTTTCTTACTTAACAGCTGTAGCAGGATATAAAGTTACTGTGCTGCAGATGTTTCTATTGTCATTCCCCCCTACACAAACTTTGAGCAAGATGGAGTAGTTAATTGTGCAATCTCCAGTACTTTCTAGCTCAAAGAAAAGGTTAGTTTAAACTGTCTTCATCCATAGGTTTCACTAACACGTTGTACTTGGCTCAGATAACAACGAGGTGAACTCACATTGCTGACTGCGCCACCTCTGCTCAGGGCCAGTCATAAATGTTTTGTGGGGCAGCTTCTGAAAGAGCTTGTCGCTGTTCCACACAGCTGACAGCGACAGCTGACTTGGCCTCATTTTCCTTTTGGTTGTTGCAATTATATTTACAGTTGTAGACAGTAAGAAAGATGGCCCACTTTAGCTACAACAAGCCCACTATTTTATTTTCTTGGTATTAGCAGACAAAGCTATGAAGATACAGCTGCTATTGTCAGAAATTCAGTCTTTCAAAGGAAAATGAACAGTACCACTCCCACAGGAGGTTCTAATCAGTATCTGTATCAGGAGTCTTCTGAGCCTAGGATTTTAGAAAAATGCAGTTAAGAGTCTGTAGCTCAAGCCTAGAAGCTAAAGCAAAAACTTTGTATCAAAATGCATCAATGTTTGTCTATTTTTTCCCACCTCTGATACAGAATTATATTGTCTTGAACTGCTGGTATTAATAGCTTCCAGAGATACCTGTCAAGAATCATTCAGAATGTGCAGTGGTTTTCTTTTGTATAGTCACCATAAGTCAGGCTCTACAATAGTAGACACACTTAAATTCTATTGGCTTGTGAAATAATATAGTTAAAGAGTTTCCAGCACTGGCATTTTTCCCCTCAGAAGAGGCAAAATTACTGCAGAATAGTAGGAACTGTGCACTGTCTGATCTTCTTATTTAAATCTAAACCTTTACTCCTAACTTGGAGAATGCCAAACAGCTTGCCAAAGGCATATGACTAAGGATTTGAGACAAACCTTATAGGGAAAATCTGCCTCTACAGATTTTGATCACTTTGACTTAATCAAGCCATAGAGAATGTTCTTGTCAGAGATGAGCGTGGTCTTTGCAGACACAGAGCATCATAAGAAACAAAAGAAGAGTTACAGAATGGAAACTGTCTAGACAGTCAGCAGAAACTTGAGCATGAGCAGGAGGCATCAGCATGCCTCTGAGCCATGACAAGAGAGGATTTTGCTCTTTCCCTAGAGAGACTCCTCTCTTGAGCAGAGTTCCCACCTATGAACAAAACGCATAATCACTCCACAACCTCCTAAGCTCTCTTGACAGGTCTTACCTACTGTGCGAGCTATGGCCCTGCCTGTGGGCGACCAAATCCCTATTCTGAAGGCACGGCCACAGCATTTAACTACTCAGGGCCCGTAGCTTGGCTTCTGTTACAGCAGCATGTGCAGAGCACAAGAGAGGGAAGCAGAGGGTTCTGGTTTCATGTCTTACCTTTGCTCTTATTCTGAATAAAGGAATAACAATATAATGGTTCCTGAATGTCCTTAAGAAGGAAAGCTAATAGTATCCCATATTTCCTAATAATTTCAGCATCAGATTACTTCAATTCAAATTGTCATTTTTGTTTTATAACAAAAATCTGCAAGTTAATAGCTGTGGAACCACATGGAAAATAAACTAAGAAGAATATTATCTTTAAAATCTTTAACCAAATAGGTATAACTTGATTTTGTTTTTATTTGTGTTTCTCTCACATTTTAAAAAAGGTCATTTTGGTTTCCATAAGTACATTTGCGTTTTCAAACGGTGATTCTAGTTCCTTATGATTTTAGAAAAGTAATAGTGTTTCAAACCACGCTTGGGAAAAAACATCATAGACTCTATTCACCAACTACATCACAGAAATATTTCCATATTGACCCTTCACCAACTGTAAACTATAGAGTGCATTAGCTGTTTCCTGCTGGTACCTAAAGTTTAAACATTTGTGCATGGAATCACTAACCTGACAGTCAGCTGAGTCTATAAGAATTAGTTTGGGGTAGATTGCTCTGGTTACAGGAACTTTATTATAATATATATATATATATATATATATATATATATAAATTAGTGTTTATGTATATTAGCATAATATTTAAATGTATTCAAGCTGGTTTTCTTTTAATCTGAAAAACTCAGCAGCTCATTACCACTGGCAGTTAAAATGATCCTAGACTCGGTGGCAGCATGCCTAACCTCAAAATCATTGAGGTTCACTGCAGCAAGCAAGTCTCTAAATCTCCACAGTGTCCAGTGGGGACAATCAGAATTGTGCTGATTGAGAGAAAACTACAACAAGGATACAAAAGGGTCACAACACCTAAACAAACACTGTGGCTGAAGTCAATTTCAAACTTTCTGTGTTTTGTAAACTACTAGGATTTCTTTTTCTTTTTCTTTTTCTTTTTTTTTTTTCCCAAGGAAAAGCAAAATGAGATTCAACTTTTTCCATTTGTTTTCTCGTAAATCATCTAGTTTTTCCGTATTTATTCTTTATGTTCTGCCAAACAATATTATAATTTACAGAAGTTTTTGCTGATATAAAAAAACCTGGAAGCCCTCTCCAATGCCAAGCGACAGCAGTTTAGAGAGTTTAACTGGTGAGTAATGCACTGATGCAATACCGCAATGCAAATTTTTTTCAAAATATTTAGGACTTAGAGATTACTTGCGGAAATGGTTATGTTTCCTAACAAATCAAGTGTTTCAAGAACAGACCACCCAAATGTATTATCATAAAAAGATGTCAGTTACTTAATTACATGATAGAGCAACACGTTTCTACTTCTCTCTCTCTCTTTTCTTCCCAACAAAATGTATCCTCTCTAGAGAGTAAAAGGTTTACAGCAGGAGGCGGGTTGAATTAACTTTGCTAGTAACCAATTTCCTCATGTTCCAATTATTTTGGAAATAGTTTAACTTGAACCATGATAATGTACATATAACACAAGGGAATGAAAACACTACCTCTTTTCTGCATCTGAAATGGCTTTGCTGAGACCACCTACAGTGACTTAAACTGTATGTACCTCCAGCTAAAGTTAAAAATACTTGTATTCTTTCAACTGTTATTTTATATAATTTCAATTTCCCCATGAAAATTGGTCAAGAACTACTGTTTTGCTGCAGTCTGTGGTAGAAGCGAGATAATTCTGAAGACATTAAAACCTGGTATCCCAGATTCACAACCATACTACTTTGAGAAAACATACACTTTAGTAATTAATTGATGCCCTGTTGTAAGTTAGAAACAATTTACATCAAAATTAAACTGCACCATCATGTGCTGTCCTTTATTTAAGCCAGTAATCTAGCTCCCGATTCAGATCAGGTCTCCTACCTGTCAATGCAGTAAAGCACACTTCTTGTTAAGACTTTACACGGCCTTCACAAATGCCTTAAATTAAGTGTATATGACTAAGCCCCTCCCCCATATCTTAATTCTCTCAAAATGCATAAAAGTAATTTACTAAAATGCATGCAACATCAATGTACCTGAATGTTTAGAGAGGTATCTACCAGCAACATTCCTTAAAAAACAGGGTATCCCAGTGAATATTAAACAGACACAGACTGTATTTTTCTATTCAAGAGCAAAGTGCTGAAACGACTACTTTGTACTTCAGTATCTATACGCCAGTATTGTGTGTTCATCACCATTTCACAGAATAGTAATGTCTACTAAAGGGACTATCAGCATCTGATGAGAAAGCAATATGTATTGGCAATCCATTAGAAAAGGGTAACAAAAGGACAAAGTATTTAAACAATTGAATTTCACAGCAGATAACTTTAGTGGGTGTCATAAAATGTGCTATATCTGTAAAAACATGAACATTCTGATGGGGAACATGGAATAAAACTGGATCAGAGGTGCTCTGGCAGAGAAAGCAGGGAAAGAATAGGGATTTTGTAAAGGAATTCAGCCCTGGTCCTCCTCCTTTTCTGCGTGATTACCTTACATTTTCTTCTGGGGCTGTGACAAGATTTTTTTTATTATTATTTATTTATTTAGTGCTATAAGGCCTACCATTTATTTTCACATATTCAGTGGATGACTACGCACATTTCATGGGTGGCTGTCCCGTTGCTGTACTTTTTATGTGAACTTGAATTTGAGGGGATCCTATACCTCATCTGAAACTAATCTACTGTGTAAAGAAACTTCTATTTATCTCCTCTCTGCACTAAAACTGTTTAAACCAGATGTGTCAAAGTTATTCTGCAAAAAGGGGCTGAATTCCATTTTTAATTACGCCCCATGGAACAGGTCATAAACCTTGTGCTATCACTGACAAACTGTTTTTGATCCCTCTTGAAGAGAAGCTGCTTTGGTCCAATGACTAGCTACAAAAAACAGACCTATACAAATGAAAAAAAAAAAAAAAAAAAAAAAAAAAAAAGCTTTAGCCCTCCTTTGTAAACAAAGAAAATAATCAGATGGAAAAAAAGAGTATTACATGTTAATGCAGTATTGCCTGGCAAACAGCTAGGTAGTATAATGAGACAGAAAACAGCTTACAATCTGGAAGTAGAACTAAAATTTTCACTACTCAGGAGGTATCCAACTTGCCAGTTTCTGCAGCAGGAATTGGAAGAAGTTCCCAACCTTCCTGTGTGACGATGCTGTGTGGCTGCACTGTAAAATGGATCATAGTGGCACCCTAGAACAAACATCTCTCCCTGAAAAGAGAGGAGAGCACACCAAAAGGTGCTGTAAACAGAATTACTGAAAATTCTGCAGTGTTAATACAGCTATTGGGAATGCAAATTTTCAGTTCTGGAATGAGGAAATAGCTAACAAGGACAGGGCTGGCAGAGGGGGGATATTAAAATAAAGAATAAAAATCAAGTTAACTTATTAAATCCAGTAGGTAACTAGAACTTTCTCTGTCAAACTTTTCAAACTATTCAACACTTAAATTGTTGGAGCATTTTTCATGCCTCACAGTAGTACATAGTTCCCACTTGATCAGCACTGCTTCATACCTTATTTGCTGCTAATAGCCTCCCCTAAAATGTGCTCATTCCTAAACTACTGGCTTGTTAAAAAAACAAAAACAAAAACAAAAACAAAAACAACCACACCAAGAAAACCCCACCATGATTTCTGCAGTGAATATGACCATTCCTATTATCTGTACCACAGTATCAAATATAGTACCAGCACAGTGCACATGAACATATGAACATATGCCAATCAATAAGGCTGAATAAACTGGACAAACTTCATGTATGTAACAGCATCAATACCCAAGAAGTTAGTTTCTAAAATCAAGTGGGAACTTAAAAGAAGAGTTAAGAGGAGGAAACATGGCTGTCTGAACACAATGATTAGATAGGCTTGTATGTTGAGCTGTCTTTGAAAGAATTAGTTTGTATTACAGAACAGACAGAGCCCTAGGTCATGATGTCAATCTTTTTTCTACAAGTTACTTGGGAGAATGCCATCATTTATACTAACAGTGATGATCTGCAATATCTTGGATCTTAAAATACTCTTTTTGCTGCTTTTTGAACACTTATTACACCAAATTCTGTAACTTGGTTTGGCATAATTTAATCTTCTCCTGTGTTTTGAAAGCTTTCAACAGACCTTTCAGAGGCAAAGCTTGCTATCTAAATCCTTATTAGGCACCTAAATAAAAACCCTCTGCTTTTCACTGTCATGCTATCCCACTTCCTCTCAATGTTTTATCCACAAGCTATTCCCTGAGATATTCTGCTAACAGCAGAAAACTATGCGCTACAAAACCAAGACAAAGAAGACTAGGTAAAAATGATCATATTTCAGGATAAAACATACCATCATGCCAGAGGGAGATGGCACAGAAGACCTTAGGAGCAGCTGAGCGAACAGAGAAAGCACAGGGCATTGTGGAGTGTTAACCTAAGACTTACGCAAGCACTGCTGCCTGATCTACATCCACCTGAGTGAAATTTTCACCATGCCCAGGAGTGCCTTCAGCCTGAACTCAACTTAATAGCTTCAGCTCTTCTTCCTTCAGGTAGCATACTCCTTTGTTATACTAAAGCAAGGCATGAAAAATTCTCAGTTTAGTTGATCCATGGAATGAAAAGGTTGAGGAAGAAAGTTTCAATTACATACTCACTTTTTACCAACTCTGAAATCCATGGCCTGGTACAGCACCTGATTCAAGCAGAAAATTTCGCCTCTAATCCACAAGATTTCCTTCCTGATGGATGGCATGAGCCATCCAAGCCACTACTTCTGGCTATTCCTTATGTCATGTCACCTGGCTCTACCAATAAGAGTTTGACTAAGTGCTCTTCAAGTAAGCAGCTATTTTGATTGCATTTTAGCCCTCTCTTTGCTGGACTGAAGAAGTCCATCTCCTTCAAAGCCTCTCTTGGTAAGCCAAGGTGGCTACAGGCCTCTGGCCAACTCAGCAGCTTGCTACTGGACTGTCCCCACATTCTCCACATCCTTGCTGAACTGGTGACCCCCAGACTGGACCACAGCACCCACAGAGGAAGATGAAGGGCACAGTAACTTGAATGCTCTGCAAAGCTGCTGCTAATACCCAGAACAAAATTTGGACAATCAGCTCTTGGTGCTAATCACTCGTGTGCAATCTGTGCAATGAAAATGTAACCAGAAAGACAGAGATCCAGATGGTAGTGGCTAGAACTGAAATGTAATTAGTTCAGTCAATACAGTAGCGTATTTTTAGATCTTCCACTAGTCAAAACAAGAAATGTTGCTCAAGCAAATTTAACATTGCTTAAAAAAAAAAAAAAAAAAAAAAAAAAAAAAAAAAAAAAAAAAAAAAAGATTGCAAAAACTGTATGCATGTTAATTCTATAGAGACTTTTTTTGACAACTTAGGCAAGAGCTGGAAAGCATATTTTAATTCATACAATGACTAAAAGTAAGAACAGTGCCAGAAAATATGATTTGGAACAATTCTTGGAATACAGAGGTTCATCTGTTTTGCAAAAGAAAGAATCAGAAGCACACAAGTATAAGCAGTTATTTTAAACTTGCCTATTAAGCAAGGACACCGATAGCTAACAGATGTGGTTATTTGCAAATGATTTCTGCAAAACATACATACTACACATGACAAGACTCCCCCAGCATCTCCAAACCCTGATTGAAACCTGTGTCCTGGTAGAGAGACATGATGAAGATACAAACTTGCCTATAAAACTCAGCATTTGTCTGAGGAGTCTAATATTACACATTTAATTAGTGTTGAGGTACAGTGTCTTTCAGATGATTTTGCAGCAAACTTGGAGTATATAAAAATTAATCTAGATTGTCATTCCCAGAACTATTTAAACCACTCAAAAGAAGACTTGTTTTTGTTGGAATTTTTCTGCCTGGAGTAAGAAAAACTGTTCAGAGTCAGAAGGATGTCTTTTCTAAGAACAGACCTAATTGTTTCCAAATACACCTCAGAAAACTGATGAAACCTAAACCTTTGTAAAGTGGTTTAAGCACCGTGGCTTTGATTATCATTGACACATAACACCCATTACATTGTTTGGGTCTGTTTTGATAAGTGCTACACAAACATATTAAAGAGTGAAAACACGAGAGGAAAACATCTCATGTGGGAGGAAAAGAGAGGAAGTAGACACCAGCCAAGTAACAAATGGCTACTTTATGTCTCTATCTGCATAGCTGGCAAATTTCAAGAACCAACAGTCAGGGACCAGGCGGTGGACTTCCAGTGAATGGCCGCTGAATTCAAGATCACTAAACAAGAGGCCTTGACAGGGCAAAGGTACTGAAAGAAAACGCAGTAAGTCTCATATGTGAGAGCAAGCAAGCAATCTTGTTAAAAGCGAGGTGAGAGCTTCTTAATTACAAAACAAGATATGCAAGTCTTAATTTCAAAATACACACCTTGCATTTTCTAGTTAATAAAAATCCTTGTGGTGGTGGTGCTTTTGTGTGTGTGTGTGTTTGCTGCCTTTTTTTTTTTTTTTTATGTTTACTTATTGAGGATGCCATAGAAGCAACATCAAGACAAAACAAAAGCAAAAAATCACTTATGGCTTTCAAGATTCAGACAAGGCAGTAAGGACCCTGGCTCTACTTTTTGAGAAATGCTTATGGTAATTTATTTTATGTTTGGTTAGGCTTTGTGTTAGCCTGCATTTTGGTGGCTAGAAAACTTCAGTGTAGCTGTGAATGGTTCCACAGGCTCAGCATAGTACTGGTGGCCAAGATAACAGTGATAATACCACTTTAAAATGTCCATTACACTGCGAGAGAGTTGGTTTTCAGCATCAAAAAGATATGGCAAACTAACCATTAAAATCACTCATTTAAAGCAAATTAGACAGTTTTCATGTGGTCAGTCAAGATCATGGACATGTTTAAAATATATTTAAGCATTTTTGAGAAATCACAAGCCCTTTTGTATGTCAACTAAACATATGATTTCTTTCTACATTACTGCAAACATGGTTCAACTTTTGTTTTGTTTTTCATCTTTTGCTTTCACTTTTTGCATAAACAATTTTATGAAACATTCTTAACTTCTGCCACCTTCCACCCATATTGAGCAATCTAAGATTTTAAACCAGGGTAGAGTTATCAAGCTGAACACAGCTTATTCTCCACTCCCCTAATCCTGCAGAACCTCCTCCGCCTCACATCTGCAGGACTGGAGAGTTGCCAGTGGCAGGTCTGTTCTTCACGGCACCATTCCTTCGATGCCTGTAGGGATTTCACTGCAGAAGATAATTCTGACCATATCTTACTAAAAGTTGATGCCATTTGATGATAGTTTGATAGCCCATTCAAATTTAATCAAGGGTCTTGCTTAATTTCTGGATTAGCTGGTATTCTCCGTAATACAGAAAGCAAAACTCTGATTCACACTACCATGATCAGCAGCAATTTTTGTAGCCTCACAGTTCAGACCCAAGACTGAGGTGGCACAGGAATAAAAAGTTTCTCCCTCCTGCAGATTGGCTTTTGAAGTCATGGCTGTAACACGCTGGGCAGCCAACAGAAGAAAGCCTGTACTGAATGCTGCCTGCACTGGATAACTTCTGGGCATAAACAAAAGACAGTTTTTAGGACTAACCACCATGCACTCTCCACAGACTCTAACCTAAGTTTAAAATAATATTTGCATCAACTGAAACTATAGGTGTAAACAGGGCTATTTTTATGCAAGTATGGTTGGAATATTGTACCTGAACTCGCTTGGAAAGTATATACCTTCCTTTAACACAAAATTAGCTCTGGGTGTAACTATTATTTGTATTTCAGCAGAACCTACAAACTATTTATTTTTACTAGTACATAACTGTAACAACAACAACAAATGTTCTCCACACCCATGAAGTTTAATTTTAGGAGCCTCTGGCTCCCAAAACCCAGGTGAGACAACAGCCAGCTCTCATCTTCCTCCAACCACAAATGGAAAGGTGGAAAGTCCTAAAGAAGGAAGGGCCCTAATCTTGTTACTCCTGTTCCTCTGCATCTCTTTTCCCCTTCTACCACTCCAAGCCAACCACCTCAAACCCAGTTACATTCACTGTCTCCCTCTAAAGGCATTACTGCCCCTTTCTTTGCTGCTGCAAAAAGTGCTCATCATGAGGAAGCTCACTGTAGCTACTGTCTCAGATTACTGATTTTTTTTGTTTGTTTTTGCTTTCTGGCAGGACTACACAAGAAGAAAGCCTATATTTTTAAACTTAAATTCTCTTGCTAAATACTGTTCATGGTTACTCATTTCTTCCACAAGATTATCATATTGCAGGCTTAGCTGCTGCTCCATTTCTACCAGATGCTGCAAATCATTAGGGAATACTCTGATTAATAATTTTTGTCATATGAATAAGAGAAACAAACTTTTTTCATAATCAGTTCCCATGCTTCATCTTTGCTTTTCACTTTTTGTAAATTAAATTTGGAATATTTTTCTCAATTTGAACATTTCCCCTATTTTAAATGAGAAATTAATGGTTCTATATGTACTAAAACAAAATTTTGGCTGAACTAATAGCTAAGTGGCTGGGTTTATTTTATATATATTATATATATGCGCTAAAAGGCAATATTCTAAGGTTAAATTATCTTTTCAAGAAGATTCTCCTTTATTATTTTTTATCATGACAGAATTTACAAACCCAATAAAGGCTGGGGCCCCACTGTATGGTACGCTGTAATGACAACTATTAAGAACTCAGCTCCACTCCATGAGAGCTCACAAATCCATGTTTCTCCTATGATGCAAATAAATATAGAGTAGCTGTTTGGTTCTTCAGAACTAGCCTAGATAGCAGCCTTGAGAACACAGACCATCGAGCAACATCTATATTTTTGAGTTCGACTATCCATGTATTTATTAAAAAGACTAGGTAGCACTTTGGCTTAAAAAATTATGAGGAACACTATATTAACACAAGAACACCGAACGGACTTTGACACTTTATAAAACCAAGCCTTACTGAAAAACCAAGCTGCCTAATAGCAGCAGTCAAAAAGCAGCAATTTTGCAATGACAAACTTTTTTTCCATATAGGAAGAGGTAAAAGTTTCAGTCCAGCTTTAAACCAAAGAAATAAAATTGGCGTCTCATATTATCCAGAGCAGCGCCAAATAAAATAGTTCAACAACTCTTCTCTGATTCACACATCCCATCAGTGTGCAGTGCTGATATTCCTCAGACAGTGCTGCACACTGACAGTGACAGTGGTTCATCTGACAACAGGCACTCACTCTTTATTTTGTTGCCCTATGTGCAGCTGTTGACTTGCATCCATTGCAGTAAGTGTTGCCTATACAAAACGGCCCAACCCTAAGCTCACAATGCACCTAAGAACACAAGCACCAGATGGATGCAGACAATAAATAAAAGGAGATAAAGCTGGTCAGAGTATTCCTAGCATGTTGACAGATGACTGTTTATAAATATAGATAGGTGTTTATATGTATGTTTATATATGTACACGGCAAGTTCCTTTTGAGTCTAGCGGCATACATGGAGGACAAAAAAACTTGTTTTATTATTAGGTGAGCAATGAAATTCAGCACCACAAGTTGAATGAGGTAAATACTACACTTCACAAAGGCCTGCAAGTGTACCTATTTAAACATTTCATGAGAAATGGGATAATAAATACAGAGCTCTTTCTCTAGTATGCAATTTAATTCCACTAGCAAACCCCCAAGTAATCATTCCTCTGTTTTTCCAAAAGGTAAGAAAAATCCCCAAAGAAAAGCATCAATAGTGTGCTTCAAATGGGTGCTATGCATTTCTAAATATGTCAGTGGCAGTGATGGGAATATATAAATAATTTTTGGAGCATATGAATAAAAAGATTCACCGCAATCCTACCATGATTATAGCTCATTCTGAAGATTGTGACAGATTCTCTCTGATCTGACTTTAGAGTAGCGCTGATAAACTGCTGAGCAGGTAACCTCTAAGTATGAACCCTTATAGTGAACTGGGAGCAGTATGTAAAGCAAATACAACACTGCTGTTCTCATAACTACTAGCTGAACCCCTCTTGCCATTTCCCAAAGAGAAGCAGTACATCCCAAGCTACCAACAAAGTGCTATGGTCCAAAATTAAATTAATGACATTGAGGATATTAATACAGAGTATCTATCATCAAAGAGCGCAAATATTTAAGTGATTAAATAAATGACAGGATCACGATGATCGCTGGGATTGGGAAGGTCTGCCACCTTGCTTTTTCATCTGTATATGACCCCTCTTTTCTCTTTGCCACTCATTTCACTCCTCTTCCACCATCTCTGCACAACTCCAACAGATCAAAGAACGCACCACCCATTGTAAATCAAGCCAGAGGCTGGAAGGCCAGAGTACACAGCCACTGTGCCACCGCAGAGAAAGCTGACACTACTGCAGTTGCTGCAGCAGCAGAGGTTAATCATTTCTAAAGGGTAGAAGTCACACATTAACTGGTTTCACAATTACAAAAATGAAGTCTGTGATTTAGTAGCCAATAAGAACAAGGTTAAAATATATTCACTTTTTTTTTTTTTTTTTAAACTCAGAACTCTGTTTTCACTATCCTAGGAAATTGCTATTTTTAATGAAATGCATTAAAATTTTCAAAAAAAAAGCTTAAATTTATATTCAGCATGGTTCATTCTAATTTCTATTAATATGTCTGCAAGTGTAACAATATCCTTATCCTTTTCAAGCTGTTTGAATGTAGGGTTTTTTCAGTGTTTTCTTTAAAAGTTTAGCTGGCTGTTTTATAATTTGTCACCTTTTGTCTTCTTTCAGCAGTATGTCATTAAGTCTTTAATTTGGCGTTTCCTGTTGTCTGCAGTGGGATATATGCTGTTTTAAATCCAAAGGATTGCAGACATAGACGGTGGGTAAAATCTGTGAACCATAAGTAAATTCTTATAAGGAACATACAAAAAAAGATTGTTCTTCAGTCAGACTTAAGCCATTACTTTCTTCAAAAGAAGAAAAGACACAAGTTAAGAAAAAGGCACCGCCAAAGACCTTCTGCCCAAATGTGCATCTCCATGAAGTTTCCTGCTGAGTGCATATGAATGCACTGCGATCTGGGAAAAGGATCCAAATAGGATTTCAAACATCCAAAAATTTTAACTCAAACATTTAGGTATTTCACCATGCTGCTATTCATTCATTCACTGATTTTTTTTGTCTTAGTTTAAAGAGATGCTAAACAAAAGGAGAAGAGCTCTACATGTATTTACATTCCAAAACTAAGCTCCCCTTACCACCCCCCTAGTCTGTCATCCCTTCATAGCTAAACAAACCGTAAAGTCTACCCCTATGTTCTTGAAGCAAAGTAACAAACACAGTAAAAGTTTGGTCTTTCAAGAAGAAAAAGAGGAAAAGCAGTTTTAATCTATTATAGCTGCCTGTGTTGTTTTGACTATGAACGGTATCACATTCAGATAATACGTGCAGACTAAACTGGCAATGGAGCAGGATCAATTTCCTTACTATTTTGGCTTTACTAAACGTTGTTCTTTGACAATTTCCTCATCATTAATAGCCATTTGTATCCTGTCACTAAGACTGAGACTGCCTGTTATATACAAATGATGTATTTTGCAGAATTATTTTGGAAACAAAAATGAAGGATGAATATTTTACCATGTAAAAAGAACGTCAGGAAGAATTGTACAGCAGCAGGGTTTTCATGGAGAGGAAGCCTAAAAGACCCTGCAGTCATGTCGCCTTGTGCACTCGGATGACTGCAAAGCCCTGGCTGCAGCAGCATGCTGTGGTCAGTGCAGGTCCAAGGCTGCAAACTCCAAAATCTGTCAGTTCTCAACCAGCGGCCCAGGAGGCTGCTATGGATGTTGCTATCAGCTTGGAGCACTTTTGCACCAAAGGTTTTGGAATTTGGCAGCATAAGAACAATGCAACCAACATTTGTCCAGGTTTAAAATGCTCATTCCTAGATGGGTCCCATCTGTATTTTATGGGCATCTTCCCCAGTGCTGAGTCAGTATTTTTCACACTGTTCACAACTTATGGGTTGGGGTCTGTGTCTTTGCCAAGGAACACAGAAAACAGTTTGTAGTTTCCCAATGGGATGACTTGCCTTTCTAGTTTCATTTAGATTCTGTTTGTGCTAAACACTTACTGGCACATGAAATCTCTTCTGCTGAAGAGGTTGAAGCATCCAAATTGAAGGACAATATGAGAAAGTGCTACTGGAATAACAAGGAATTTCCTTTATGCACAGAAGAACATATTTAATCCACTTTTTGAAAATGATTCATTATGAAATAGGCTCTCTTCCGTTTATGAATTGTATTTTGAACCCTAATATAATATGTAGAGTTTAAAGCTTTTAAACATGGCCTTTTTACTATGAAGCAAGTTAATCTTAATGAGAACATGCAAAATGATACATTAGAGTAATATATCCACCTACAAGGCATCTTTGATGGAAGCGGTAAACATTATTTTTGATGCACTTACAAAATTACACTTGTGAGTATCAGGAGGATCTCTTGGGATTTTAACCACAAGGATGATAAACTGAGTTGCATCCTGTTCACAGTTTCAGTCCTTCTAGTGCAATGCTGCGGAGCATCATCTTTTTTCCTTCTGCTTGTCCATTAAATATGCAATGACACATTTATTAGGCTGGTGTTAAAATGTTTTAGGCTACTGTTTCTGAACCCATGTTCATGATCCAAATTTTGCTTTGCTACCTGGATTCAGCCTTAAGGACCAAGTTCAGAACCTGACTCATGGCTTATTTGTAAAGGTTTTGTCTTCATTGTGCCAAGAATACAGAGGCTTTATTAACATTCTGAAAATTATACAGGTTGAATTAGGTTCCCTGTATTCTGCTGTCAGATATGAGGTAGAAATTTAGAATCAATGTTTTTATGTGGCTTATTTAACTACTAATGACCAGCATTAAATTACAATAGTATCCACTCAGAGTCTTTATTTGTCTCTTAATTACTTCATAAATACAGTTGAAACGTTTTTGGAAGTTGCATGCTGTAACAAACTCAAAAGAAAAATTCTCCTAAGTACTAAAATGACAAATTGAAATAAGAACAGGTATAAAATGTTCAAAACTGTTCTGCAGACTTGTGTAGGTGGGGAAGTGATTGTAAAAACATGGAAGTACCACAGCTATTCCACTCTAACTCCCCCACAGACAATCCTACTAAAAGTCTTTCTGTAGTTTAGCTTAATCCACTTTCAAAGTGGACTAAAAAAAGCACTCTTGACATCTTTTCAGAGAGCTACTGTAGAAGAGCTATTCCTTGGTATCTATTTTGGGTTATTTCTCTATGTAGACAAGTCTTAAATGATAGCTTTACTGGCATACTTCCTAAGGTTACATCATCCACCATGATGTTTCACTGTCATTTGGAAACAACTTTGTGGGTAGATCCAGGTATTCTGCATTCTAGAGCCTTTAAACTCTTCTACTTTTTTAACTTATAGAAGGTCTGGTATATGGAAGTGGGTTTTCATCAAACATTTGAAAACAAAATGTGAAAACTGACCATTTCTGTCTTTTCCGGAAGGTTTTCCCTATTATCTTGCTTTCATACAAGGAAATTTTCCACTCAGATTAAAAAGGAAATTTCCAAGTTTTTTTCTGTGTGTGCATGCGTGTGTTTTTGTCTGTTTGATCATTTGGGTTTTTTTTAAGACAACTATCAGAATAAACTCACTACTTTGATTTAGGACATGGTATTTTTAGAATTTCAGAGGCATTTTCATAAATTTAGGCCTTGACTTGAAATTATTATTATTATTCTTCCTCACCTCTATAAGAGGAAATTATTGATTATGATGCGGTAGTTACATTACTAACCCAAAACTTAACACCATGTATTAAATCCATTCTATGATGACACAAACCATGTGCAACAGCACAGACACATCCATCAGGGGAAAGGTATCCAATAATTTTTAGATTGAGTACAGCAAACTCTAGACTCACAGGGAAGAAAAAACACCACAAACTGTAATAACATACTTTATGAAATTATGAACTGGAGAATAGGTAAGCAAGATGTCTCTCCCTTTACAAAAGAGGAAAAATTGGTCGAGGCAGCCAACTTCAGCCAAAGCAACAGAACATATCACTGAAAAGACCTGATTTGTCATAGAAAACTGCATCTTATCTGCCAGCATTATCAACATTACATTAAAATGAACTTATTTTACTTGATTATAAGTTTGAAACTGTTAACCTGGAATTGCAATGTTTACTTATATTTCAGATATACTATGAAATATATTGCCATGCACGCCTAAAAAATGAAAGGCGACACAGTCAATGTTTCTCTTTCCTCATAAACAAATTCAAGAGACATTGGCACATCATTGTTATTTTGGCACATGTTAACCTAAGCTTGAGCACACAAAAAGTAGGTCTGCTGGAAATGAATTATTCACTCCCAAAGGATGGTAAGGCCAAAATACTAAAACCATTTATTAGAAAAATGTTCCCAACATGACAAGAAATGGGGCACTGCAGAAAACAAAAGATGTGTTCTGGACATCATCACAAGGCTCTTCATGACCTGGTTAGAGAAGATGCTCAAAAAGGAATGGCGAATCTTGAAAAAATAAAAATAAAAATAAAAATGCAAGGAGTCATACTTAATGAGAAAGTAATTATTTTCCTCGCCTGCTCCAGTCCACATGATTTCCATCTGCTGTTAATTCATTCTCTTCATCTTCATCCTCTACATTTTGTGATAAATTGATAAATTTGACATCTAGATATTTTATACTCCAGCTTCAGTCTCCTGCTTTCCTCATTCCATGCCATATTCTTAAAAGGCTTCTATTTTTTTTCTAATGGTTGTTTTCTGCAAGATACAACCTGATTGTTAAAATGGAAAGATGACCAGAGCAGTCCTAACTCCCAGACCTGATTATTGAAGATTTCTCTTCTATAGCAGGTATGCCAAGCATCCAGTCTCTTGGTCACACCTACCTGACTGAATGATTTCATCTGGCCTACAAGATTTCCATGAATTTGTAGACATAAGAAAAAAAAAAAAAAAAGAAAAAAGAAAAAAAAGTACAACACAAAGCCACAAATTCAAACTAGTAAACTCGCTCATGCTCCATGAATGAATGCAACATGTCAGAATCAGAAGTGGCATTGCCAGGTTCACTTCTTCTCTATGTAACCTAACAAATCTTCCCCAAAAGCCCTTTGCTGCATCTCAGTTCAAGCCAGCTTTAACATCATTCTTTTGCCATTCATATTTTAATAAAAAAAATATTGAATGTGGATCAAACCAGTTGCCAAAATCCTGCATGTCTCACCATTTGAAACAAATACAAAGGTCTTTATCTAAAAGCAATTCTGCAAGAATCAGCAGCTAAATCTCCCCACAAATTGAGCTAAAGACTGTACCAGTAATCCTCTCCTGAAGTTTCAGCAAGGTTGTAGAAACAAGGACTCAAAGTGACAAAAATGACAGCTGCTTATGCAATCTGCATTCTGCTTTCCTAGTTTCCAATAAGATAGTAAAATAATATATATCAAACACTATTTTCTGTAAAGATGTCTCCTTGATTCCATGCAACTGGCCAGCGTCTGGCAAAGAATGATTTCTTCATTTATATGTACAGGCTAGACCAAATTAAGAAAGTCTAATCATGTAATTTGCCTGACACTCTGTGGCTAACCAGCAGGGATCTTCTTTTCTGTCATCCACCTAGAAAGCCTGAAGTTCCCAATGTTAGTTTAATTATCCTACACTGAAATTCACAATTACAGGAACGTATCTGACTTCAGTGGGAACAATGCTCGATGCTCGGCAAAACCCCTCCCTAGGGCTTTATTCCCACTTTATGGGCTACGCTTTGAAAGGTGTTTAGGTACCTTCAGAGGAAGAGGAGCAGGATTTACAGCAGGGTAAGAAGAACAGCCTTGGGTAGGTCAGAATTCCTTTCTCAGTAACAAGTGATTATGAAAGCACAGATTATTAACATCAGTCAGCAGACATGACACTTGATCTCATGCTTTTCTGATTACCTGCCCCAGGACACCTTTGTCTGGGCCAAAGGGTATTTAGAAGGAGGAAAGCAGCTGCAGTCGTAGCCACCACTATTTTATCTGCGTTCTGTCTGGAGTTTAAATTTTGTGTGTCATACTGACGCAAGGCACTAAGATGGTTCAAGTGTTGTGCTAATAATGCTTAGTGATTTTGGCAGCAAGCCAGGAACACACTGTACAAAAGAGAAGCTAGACAGACTATGACAATTTTCAACAGCTTATAACTTGCTCAAAACTCCAAAACTTTTCAAGGGGCCAGCAAAAGATTCCCTCCTACTTTCTACCTTTCTTTTGATGAAAAGGAAGTAAATAGAAGTAACTGGAAGTAACTAAGAGCTTTTCAAAGCAGAAAGCACTACCATTGATTACCAGAAGTATAGCAAACCTGTGCTTCTTCCTGAAAAGCTGGAAATCATCTTCATGATAAAATGGCAAACCCTGACTTCTCAGGGTCATTTTTCTCATGAATCTTCATCTTGCTACACAAGCAAATCTATGGTTTTGATGATACATTTGTAAAAATGCTGTAAGTTGTTTAAACACAAAGGACTTCAAATGTGAATGTGATTTAGAGGTAATAAATCTATTAAGATTACAACTTATAACAACTAATTAAATAGAGCTGTTCATTAACTATGAAATATCATGTAGAATAGACATAAACAGGGCTTACCTGAGTCTTCAGCACATTATCACTATCTGACTTTGTATACAATAGAGGTATTAATTACATTAACTTTAATTACTTGCCACTTTATACTTTTGCAAGGCATTTTCTCTGATGGAGAAAAACATATCTATTTAGTTACAGAAGCAATCAGCTTGATGAAAGGCAATTCATTATTGCATGACAACCCGGAATTGTTGGCCAAACAAGCAGAAAACGAAGACTTTCCCCCACCCCACCCCCCCCCAAAAAAAAAAAAAGTTGTCTGTCTATAAGCCTTGATTTGACCTAGTTAGAATCTTAAACAGACCTTCTGTACAGAATTCTTCTGTAAACTTTTAAAGGTCTTCCCTGCAGGAATACATTTGCACAACCGATATCATCACAGAGTTGTGTCTAGTCCAAGCTATAAAAAATTGACAAACATTGAAAGTAAGTGTTCCCAGAAAAGAAATCTGTTTATAAATTTCCAATCCAGGTAGCTGAATACCCAGTGAGTGAGCTTCAGTTTCAGAACTGAATTCTCTACAGAAAACTGTGACAAAGAATTTTTCTACAGCATGCAAAAGAAGGTTGTGAGAAAGAAAGCATCAAGAGACTTCAAGCTTTGGACTGATCTCCAACAGAGTGCAGTAGACTGATCTATTGGTCTTCAACAGCTCTCCAAATTTAAAATGTAAAATCCCAGGATAGAGATTATATATGGTGCACAGTGAAAAGTCAGCACATAAGATTAAGAATGAATATCTTGTACTCTGTGTCAAGCATTTTGTTTCAGACAAGATGAAAATTTCCTCTCATGTTTCTAAATTGGCAGAAGATTAAGCACAGGCAATACCCTTAACACCTGTTGTACATAATTCAGTTCTAAAAGTGGGCTCTGTTATGTACAGCATCAGGTAAGTTAGTCTTCCCTTTTTCCTTTCTCCACCTAAGACTACCATGACTAGGACTCCCTAAATAAATTAACAAAACAAAATCATAGAATAAAAGCCTTAATCATTTTTGCATCTTTTTCCTGAAAAAGGAAACAGATGATGAAAGAACCAGGGACCTTTCCTGAACATTCACAGAGTAAACAAATAATCTATGGGGAACAGCCTCTAGCATCAACACTTTTCTTCTGGAGATAAATGGACCATAATATGATCAATGAATAAAGTTACCAAATTTTCGTTCTCCTATATAGACTGAGCTTAACTGGTGTTCTTATAGCAAACCTATTTCCCAATATCCTGTATTGTACATCAACTCTTTGTATTCAGTTAAAATCTGACCGTTTTATTTCCAAAAAATATGTATAAAACATATGGTTCCTTGAAAATGTGACTCCAGCACAATAGATCTGTCTTCACTCTCCGAATTATTCACAGACAATATCCTGCTCATCTCAATACAATTTTTATTCTTACCAAAAGCAAACAATACAACTCCTTGGTGGGGGGGGGAGGGGGGGGGGGGGCAGTGCTGGTAGCTGCATCCCATCTTGTCCTAACCAGTCCGAAGCAATTCTACATTGGGAGATTCCTCTGGATATTACTTAGACTTCCTTAATGAAATTCAGGTGTAATCCCTAAGGCTCTATAGCAAAGAGTATCTTTAGCTCAACTACAAAATACGGTATTTGCCAAAAGGGGATTTATTATGTTTAGATGTGTCTACTATGAATACCAACAAGTCTAGAGACACTATTTAAAACACATTTCAAAAAATACACTCAACTTAAAATTCACCAAGGAAGAAAATATAAACAATTTATAAAATGCATTGGGAAATGTATTTAAGATTAGAAAGACTTCAGTTTCATTAGTGTGAATTTTATTAAGGTCGATTACAGTATGAACATCCACTCCTGTTCTGTTCTATCCTTGATGTATCAAAAGTTTTCCAAGATTATCTATAGCAAATGCGAAGCATAAACCCCTCTGATCAACTCACTGATAAAGAAGATACATACTTATGGGAAGCAAAAGGCTTGATTCTTCTCCAATATTGCCACAACAGAGTCTGTGGTGTGATCCATAGAGATTTTCCACCAGCACACAATGGGGCCCAACCAACATTTGGCTCAATTTGCTTTCTCCTTCTTCATTTTCCCAAAGAGAAAGTCTTATTCAGGAATACCATTTTGGTAAGGTTATGTTCCTTCAATATTTTTCATGCAGCCTAGGTTAGGTATGAAGCAGAGAGGCATAACTGCCCTTTATCTCTTTTGAGCAACACATATTTCCCAGTAGCTTGTTTTCACTTTTTTTTTTTTTTTTTTCTAATACTTTTAGCCTGTCAATCCATCCTCTCCCACTTGGGACCACAATGCATGCAATACTCAGAGCATTCTAGTAGTCCATGGGGTCTCAGGCTGCTATTTGTTGCTAGCCAGAGCATATGGGTAAGCAACAAAAGTAAAAGTACAAATATTGATTACAGGAAAATAATGGAGGAATAGCTTTAAATGTAATGCTCTGAATGGATGTTATTAAGAGTAGCCCTTCCCTTCTTTGGTTTCGGGAACATGTTATACCTGTGCCGCACATTTCAGAGAAACAGCCTCAAAAAAGATGATGTTTCACTTTCACACTTCTGAAATCCTAAAAATATTGAAATATTACAGTTAAAGTAAAAAAGTCATTATTTAGAGAAAAAGTTACAAACTGACTGACAAGAAGTACAAGCAAGACATCTACAGAATCAATTAAGGCAGGTGCTTCTGCATGGAAACTCAATGCCAAGAAAAAAGGTACATGATCTCTAAAAACCTACAACCTAGAGCTTATCCAGGTTCTCTTATTCAGCTTACTGTTTTCTTACCCAGGCACTGTAAAACCTAATACAAACCTAAATGCAAATAATCAGTAATGTAACTGCCTGAGATAAAGACATCACTGTAGTCCCACTCTGTATTCCTCTATATAACCAGATTTTAAAAGGTTTAAAATGGTATGGAAAAAATAAATAATAATAATAAAAAAAAACAACACAGAAGAATCAGTGTTGAAAATGCTTGATTACCTTAGCTCAAGCTACACATTCTTAAGCTTTCATTTACTGACAAAATGAAACATTGTCTTCACTTCTTTCATCACCTTAATATGTTTATTATTCTTTCTTAAATACTCCGAATTAAATCCTCTTACCTGATTCTCAGATGCACCACTGTGAAGGAGGTAGTGGTGGAGGGTTGCCTTAAATGAATAGAGCAGAAAAAGCCACAGATAAAGAAGATAAAATAACTTAAATGTACTAGTCTTGATGTACTAGTCTTGATGTCTAATTTGACATTGAAATGTAATTTAAACAAACATCCTTTAGGTAGAGGAAGGCTACAAGTTATGTGCTACATCTATATTTATAATTCTACTAAAAGTCCGTATTTTGAATATTTCCTATTATACAGAATACAATTACAGGGATACCTGACTGAAACAATAACTGATGTATTTTAAAACTTACAGTATTATTAACATGGAGAAGAGCCTCTGTACTTCTGATCCACTCAAAGCCGATCTCTCCCTACAAACCTAGCCTTCCTATAGACCTTCATGACTGTAAGACTCACAGTGACCTGGTGCTAATAATGGCATTTCAACATAATGTATCAACTGATCAATTTAGAATTGTATTTGATAAAGAAAGGGTAACAATAAAATTCATGTTATTTCATTTAGCTAATGGGAAAAAGCGTTATTCCAAAGCACCCTGTGATGTGAATCAACATGAAAACAGATAGATAAGGGGTCAGGAGGAAAAAACAAAGTAATATTTAATCCCTATAGAGTTGTCTTGCCTCTCACTTGCATATATGAGCAAACAAACTGCTAACAGCAGTAGTTTTCCCAGCTCCTGTGCTAATTTTATAGCCTAACTGTTAAAGTCTAAGAGGGGAGGCTTTATATAGATCAAAAAGCAGGAACCTGCTCACTGTTTAACCAAGTTGAAAAACGAACTATGAGGGTGAGCAAAAGGCTAACAATATGATTCTGCTTCAACACTATAACTACAGAGAAAGGCACCTGTAATGACTGATGGGGTGACCAGATGAAGAAAATAACCCCATTCCTGCCCTCCTCCAGGAGAAGGTCCAGAAACAATTAACATAATCCATTAACATCAAGTTCTTCAGGATAATGTAACACAAAATACACAGATGTTATTCTAATAGCCAAATCCTTTTAGAACTTATAAATTGGTAATAAATCAAATTGTCAAATGGCTATTAGAACACACTACATTTCATTTTTAAGCATGCACAGAGGAAGCTTTCGTCACCCAATTCCTCTATTAAATATGCTTTAATTTTGCATTATTCTCACTCTGACAACTACAGTATGTCCCAGCTTGCTGTGAAAAAACCTGCAAACCTTGGAAGTACCTCCATTGCCTTTTGCAAATTGGAAGCAGCAGACACCAAGCAACCGGCACAGTCCAAGCAGTAGAGCCAGTAAAAGTAATTGCACAATAAAGTAATAAGTTAAATCCAAAATCAACCATTTCTCACTGGATGACCTTCAAACTTCTATAAGCAATCTGCAAAGCAAAGGAAGATTGTACATGGAATCTTTGCATTTACTCATTTATTGTTTTTACTGCGAGATTAAGATTTTTTAGACTGTTTTCACCTTTTACCCAGTTCATTTTAATTACAATATTTAAATTTTCATATTTTTTTTTCCTGAGAAAACCTCCTCACATTTGCCAGGATCAAGCTTAGGTATTCATGAGGTGTTTTAGACGTCAACTTGTAAAACAACAAACAATAAGTATTTGGGATTAATTCCTGTAGCATGCCACAGTTTATTAAAACTGTGAAGAAATTATCAGGAGTACGGGACTTTTGAAATAGGCAGGCAAGCCTCAAAATTAAAGGGAGAGACACAGCCAGGCATCTGACCTGACACAGCTCACCCAAACAGGTATCTGGGGAGCACATTGCCCTCCTGTTATACACGTTGTCATTGCTTGTGTACCAGGTACTTCACAGGCTGCATCTGAGAACACATGTAATGTGCAATTAAAAGGTTAATAAAAGAAACAACTCGTGTTACTAAGTTCAAAGCATCTTCTTTTTGCCAAGGTCAATAGGAGCAAAAATCCAGGCTTTCAGAGAGACTGCCCTGTTTTTTTTTGTTTTGTTTTGTTTTGTTTTGTTTTGTTTTTTTTGTTTTGTTTTGTTTTGTTTTTTCCTTTTTCATTTTTAACTACAAGATCTGGCCAAATATGCTTGATGGAGAAATAAAGACAGGAAAACAAGCTGGAACAAGCTACTTTTTAGGGGATGAATTCAGAGGGGTGTGTGTGTATGTGCATTTCAAACTATCCTTAAACAACCAAGTCAATAGGATATTTGTGTGAGAGTTATTTAAGAAAAAAATTTAACCCAAATCACTGACACAAGGCCAGATTTTCTGGAGCATTTCTCCTGGGCACAGGCTGAGACTTTTTGTACAGCTGTGACCACTGGCATCCATGTTGCATTGTCGCCTTGTCTAGGACACTTTGTAGGCTCATCTCCACCCTCCCACCTATTTCTATGCATGCAGGAGCTTAAGTATCTCTCAGACACTGCCACCAGGATCTTCAGCATAAACTACCCAAATGGTTTTAAGAGTTCAGGTTCAAATAAATGCTCACACTAACCACAGGTAAGAGGGACGTATACTGACAAGTGATTTTGTCACGTGCGAACAGCAGCCTGTGCACAGACTGCAGACACCTCTTCTCAGTTCATTTGCTTTTAACTTGGTAAGAACAGCATTGTACCTGGCCATCCTGATATATCCAGTCTTCTCAGTTCATGCAAACATATTCCAGTCAAAATCCTACTCAAAGACATAAAAATCTAAGATCTTTTACTTCCTTTTTTTTTTCTTTTTTTTTTTTTTTTTCCCCCAGAACTTCGCCCCTTCTTACCAATTTGCATTTATCTTAAAATAGACACTACTTGTGACAGTAAAGATGTTAGCTATCATCTTTAATACAAAATGTAGTGGGGAAAAAAGGGATTTGGTGGGGAGCTGCATGGTCTTCCTTCCAGTAGTTTTTCCTAGGATGATTGAAAACATTGGAGAAGAGTGATAGTTTTCTCTGTGACTTCCAGATATGACACCAGAATACTGCTGGCTGGATGTTTCTATGGAAGAGCTAAAAAACTAAGTACCAACATGATTATACTTCTTTAAAAGACACTGTTTATTTACATATATAGAAAGGTCTTGCTTCTTTCATGCAATGTGTAGTGCAACGTAGTAACAGCACAGTGACCCAGACCTCTATTACACATTTGGTTCTGCATACATAAAAAGAAACAAATCTCAATAAGACAATGCAACAAAAAAAGCTTGCAATCCTCTAAACTAGTACTGAAAACCAGTGAAATAATCAACTTTGACAGATCTTTCAGTACTACTGAGGAACTTGTATTTTAACAATACCTGAAAACAACACATATGCTGAGAATATGCATCTTGAGACACTGAAAGCTCTTCTTCCACCCAGTATGGGCCAGAAATATTGTTATTTGGCTATGTTTTGCAGACCTTACAGTTTTCTCATGGTACTATGAATGTGTCATATCATCAACTATCCTCCTTAAGTGTGATCGTTATAAAACACAGATACAGGAGTAAGTACACCCCTTACCTTGGATCTTGAAATCTATAAACTCCACAAAGTTTCATGTAAGAGAAATTTTACTCTGGGAGAATTGACTTTTAATCTGAAATGCTTCATTCTCTGAAGTATTCAGATCTGAGTGGACTGTTCAAGTTCAATTTGTCCTGAAATTTACTTAAAACAACATGTCCTTATTCAAAGGACAGGCTTCCCCCTTCCTCCCCCCCCACCCCACCCTGACAGTTCCCTCGACACATCCTGACTGAAATTGAGAACTCAGACCTCACCTCAGCATTGCAAAAGAAATAGTTTCACTCAGTCATTATATAGGTTGTTCTGTTTCTGGATGCTGAAACAGACCGATCACTAAATTCCCAAAACAACAGCTGAATGCATTTTAAAAGGACTCCACCCTAATAATTACGCCAAGTGAAAAATACTTTCAAGTTGTCTGTAAAATGGGGGCTGATGGAGAGGCCTGAGAATTTGTACAGCGGATTCTGGACAAGCAGAGGAATTTCCCAATGCTATTTCATGCTAACATATAGTAAGATTTCAGTTTTTCTAGTAACACTAGAAGTACTTGTCTTATTTAAATGTCAGTCTGAAACTGTAAAAAATAACCACTCAATTGCTGACCTTTATCTCAGCAACTCTGTTGATGCTCTAGCATGGTTTCTCAGTCTAAAACAGCAGCTGCTAGAACAAAGAGTACATCTGTAACAGGGTACCTCCATTTGTGAAGAAACAAGGGCATTAAAACAGGTATCCATGCAATTTTTACACGTGCTTTTGTTTGGAAAGACAACAGGCTAATCCAATCTACTCCACAAAGCTTGGCATAACCTAAATATACCATAACACTATGCACCTATTTATTTATCTGTTACAAAATCTGTCTACCATCTTCTCTTTGCCTCCCCCTTTTTTTTTTTTTTTTTTTTTTAGCAGAAATGAATGCTGCTCAGTGACACGTTGATACACATAAGGAACACAATTTGGTACAGAAGTATTTATTATCTTTTGCTTCAAGCTAAAGCTCAGAGTCTGGATTTGTCAGCTCAAAGTTACGTATGAAATGCTGACTTCATTTAAATGACAGAATAATGATGGAAAATAGAGGAGAAAAAACATTAGCCTGGATATATCACCAGTATCCTGAGATGTATAATACATTACATTATTATGAAGGATAGTGCTTGACAATGCTAATAGCTAGACTGATGTAATCCATTTCATTGCCGGTTCATGTTGATGACCTTCACTGTGATTTAAAAAAGTATATACATACATATACACACAACTCAGATATGCACACACTTTTTCCAGATGACTCGATAAATATTTCGGAGTTCATTCTTCTATAGCAGAAATATATTGCCTCATTAAAATTTTGGTTAAATAGAAATATAACTATATAGAAATGAGTTATTTCTAAATATTAGGAAAACAGTATTAACAGACATTGGTGAGAAACCATTATTCTATACAACATCTACTTCTTCATGAAATTGTGATCAAACTGTGGATAAAAACATTCTCTCAGTTCAATAGACAGCACAAGATGGAAAAGTGAAACTACAACAAAAAAATATGGTCCAAATCTGACAGGATAAGGAAGCCATCTTTTATTTTTCCTCTTTCCAGAGAGCTGGGGAGCTAGAGGATATATTGGCATGACTGGAAGAGATAAAATCCATTCCTTTTATGGCTTAAAAACAATAACCATACAATACAAGATCAGAATCACATCAGTTTGCTGCAAAGTGTCTTCTGAGCCACAGTGAAGGAATTTAGCATCCTTTGTAAAATTATCAGAATGATATGACACATATCTGTCATTCACAAGGCAGAAGGTGATACCTTTACCCCATTTGAAATTAGCACAAGATTTAAAAGACAAATATGGAACTGTTTTTGTTGTATTAAAAAATATAGTCACTGAAAATATTAGAGCAGGATTCATTCGCTCGGGCTAAAACTTTTTCATTACATGGAATATCTGTCTATCACTCTTAAGACATATTATGACAAAAAGATGGTAGAAACAAAGTGGCAGGGAAGTGGGGAATGTAAGCCCGTGATATGATTAAGTGAATGAAAAAATTTTGGACAAGACTAAGTTAATAACCCAAGTTACTGCATTAATAACAACTGATGAGGGAGAACTGAGAACAGAACTCTTAATACTCCCTGCAACTAACTGGCCCCAGCAACTACAGTGAAAATTTAAGCCTCTACACAAAACATACTTCCGACTGCATTTTTTCCTCTAATTTCCCTTTTTACTGATGAAAATTTCTAGTGTACCGTGCATAGTGGAGAAAAGGAGGCTCAGAGGCAGCCTCACTGCTCTCTGCAACTCCCTGATCACAGGCGTGAGGGAACAGCACAAAGCAGCACCAGGGGAGGTTCAGACTGCATATTGTGAAAAATTTCTTTACCGTGAGGGTGGTCAAACACTGGAACAGGCTTCCTAGAGAGGTGGCTGACGCCCCATGTCTGTCTACATTCAAGGGGCATTTGGATAAATGCCCTCAGTAATATAGTTAATTTTTTAGTTAGCCCTGAACTCATCAGGGAGTTGGACTTGATGATCTTTGACAGTCCCTTCCAACCGAACTACTCTATTCTACCAAGACGACTACCAAGTATATTCCAAAATTAAAGTATTGGGATTAATTTGTTAATTCAGAGAAAAAGCATTTAGATGTGCTCTGTGGTACTCTGCATATCCCTTGTCATAAAGTAATGCTCTTCCTGTCGTAATTTTGAAAGACTATAAAACTCATACTCTGCTATTTCCCACATTATAAAGAAACAGTTTTATGTGATATTACAATTACAAATGAAAAGCGTCAGGCATGCCCAACAGATATGTTTATCTATTTAGCTATTTTTGTTCAAGCAAGATTTCTGCAGATTTCTTTTGCTCTAGTCTTAACACTACTTTCCCAGACAGAATGGATTTCCTCAGTCCAGTTATTTTAAATACAACAAAATACTTTGTTCCAAAAGAATCTCCCTTAAAGAAATCAGAAGCTGAAATCTACTTTTTAGGAATACATTCTCATTGGTGATAACAAGGTTTCCTGGTAATACAAAAATCAAACACTACAGGGTGATGGAAAATAGCTGAATATATTGTGAAAGCAGCACAGGTGTTTTTCCACCAGCAGTTACCACAGATTCTGAACAACTTGTTTGTGTTAGGAAACCTCGTGTTTCCATGTGAAAACAAAATCTCAGAAGTTTGTCACCACATCTCCTCTTCCTCTTCCCCCAGTCAGCTTCTTAGCTTTCCACCCCATTTTGAAAAGAGTTTTCAGTTCCCTTTCAAAGCTATTGGAATTAATTCCTATCTGTATTTTAGAAACACTGAAGAAGAGCGATAAAAATGTAGCAAAATATTTTGAGAAACTTTTTTTTTTTTTTGTCACCTTCCTAATGCTAGACAACTTGTTACAACAAAACTCAAATACTTGTAATACTTTTCCTGCTGGAATTTTAAAGGTTATAATTCTTGGGCTTTATAACATATTTCTTGAGATTCCTTAGTATTTGAGAGAAGAATCCATCAGAATAGTTACAATATCCCATACATGAGCATCTTCCTTTTGTTTAATGTCATCAATATTCATTTCAATCACTATACATATCAGAACAGTCCCTTTTCCTTTCTTAATATTCTTCAAATATTTACAGACAGCTGTTTCCTTCTTCGTCTACACATAGCTAAATTGTATATATTAAGCCCTGTTACTCATTCCTCACAAATCAGTCCCAGCATCCTCTCTAAAGTGGGGTCAATTTCTATGCAAGAATGCAGGCAGTTATCATTCTGGCACCAAGATGTTTGAAAGTGCCTGGGCAAGACATGCAAAGTGATCTTGGGTATTGTTGCTTACGATTACACTTCAGCCTCAGGTAGGTCAGAGATGTTTTAGCTCCTAAGTGAGATTTACTGGCAGCTAACTAGATTCTGTAATACTTTCTGAAGGCTGCCATTACACACGCCTTGTACCTCCCAGGTGTTTTAGAACTTTTTAAGGATATTTCCCAGAAGTTTGTTAGTGATTCATTCACTCATTAGTAGCAGCACTATATTTAAAACAATCTAGTAACTCACATCTCCAACTTATAAGTTTAGGACTAAAACCCCTAACTCTTTTAGAGAAATATACAATGACACAGGTGATGTTTATATATTTCATATGCTATTACAAACATTTTTCAACACTGGGTACTTCCAGGAATTTTCTTCAAAAACTTGCAACAACTATATTTGTATGTTAAAAGCCGTACTTATGATTAAAACATGTATTTTTAAGAGCGTGAAGAGCACTTCCATTGGTCAGATGATAACTAGCCCCGTAATTGATTAAAATATTTAATCAACATATCTGCAGGTTTTGGAAGTATTTTGTGCTTGGGAGCAAATGCTTTCACTAAGAATTAGTAGATAGATAGAAGTGAGTTGCAAGTACGAAAGTATATATGCTGTTCCTCACTTCTATATCCTCTATAAGATGGTCATTTTCCTCCCTTAAAGGTTTACACTTTTTCCTCTCCTGGAGAGCTTTCAACTATGTGACAGTGAAGAAATCAAACACCAAAATAGCAGCAGCTACATATCCTCTGCATGACAGTGTAATTTCTTCTGCCTTAAGGCAGTGTCTAGCACTGAAATCATAGCCTGTTTACTTATAACTGGTGCTATATTACACCAAAGACTTAACTCTTGCTTATATAAAATGTGTGCAAGACCAATTTATTCACAGTGGTCCTATTTAGAGTTTAGAGTCCAAGCCAGCATTTCCTTCTACAGCCAAGTCAGTGAAAATATTTGGACAGAACTCTAGTTTTCATACAAAAGTACAGAGGAGATCAAGCACTAGTGCTACTTGTATTCCTATAAATAAGAAACAAGCAAATATCTATATGCGTCCACTCTTTTTGCTTTAGAAGCTGTTTAGAATGGTCAGAAATTTAATTTAAAAAAAAGATCACGTTAGAGTGTTTTTGTTTGTTTTTTAATAATATTTATACCTGAAGTCAAAATATCTGATACAGATCTTTCATTGCTTAATTAAAATGCCAACATTTGTATGAAGTTTTGTTAGAAACTGGTATTTCTATGCTGACTTGAATTGGGACACATGAATTCTGATAACCAGCTGAAATCAAGAGGGTAAAATTTGAACTGAAATCAGCAAAGGAAAACACAACAAACATTTTGACTTCCAAAAGAAGAAAATTAAATGAAGGGAACAACAATGTTTATGCAAGCATCATGTAGGTTAGAAAAGCCACCCTGTATATGCAGTTCTGTATACATGCGCAGTTTCATGCATGCTGTTTATAGAGTAACTAGATGAAATTACTAGAGACTACCTGTTCACTATCACCAAGTGTAGATGAGTTTCAAATCATAATTCTTTCTGTAGCAGCAAATTAAATTTTTTCATGAGTATTCTGGGGAACTGAGGCCAACTGGTACAAAATGACACATGTCTAGGTTGGTAAACTTCCCCAGTCTGCAAAACAGAGTGGCCTCACAGATACTGCCTTTGGGGAATGATCTCTGGAACACTGACTACCAAACAGTGTCCAGGAATTAGCTCACTGGTTTTGGCATTAAGTTAATCAGGACATTTTTCTGTAAAACTTTTAGCTTGGACACAGCTAAGGAAATGCAAAAAGTTTCCAGGTCCAGCCAGCATCCACACAGAGAGACACTGTAACCCATCAAACCATCTTCAGCTGGTACAGGGGAAATAGCTCAATGCCATGTTAATTCAAACCAGGCAAAATTGGAGACCAAAGTTGAGGAAACATATACTACTTTGTAATTTTGGTAAGAAGGCAGGTAAGGCATAGCATATTAAAAACTGTTCACATCTCTGAGTATAGGTCAAAGCACAAATTAGACATGTAGCCATCATAAGCCATAGCAAGATGAGACAACTATCCGGTTAAAAACTGGTAATTTTCCATCTAAAGCACAGAGACAGAAAAATGACTCTATTCTTGTCATTTGATGTACTAAGATAACATACCTATCCAACTTAAGGGGAGTTGTGCCATCATCCCCTGTTCCCTCAGCCTGGCAAACAGGTGTCAGGAACAAGCCAAGGACAAGTGATGCCAGATTAACCAGTCAGGAACAATTAGGAAATAAGCATGACCTTCACCATGTGAGCTCCTAGATCTGATCAAACCACAGCCTCAGTGAATGGTGCATCTCAACTCCTTGTGCTAACAGTAAAAGGAAATACTCAAAAACATTTCTCAATCATATAAAGTACACGTTTCATGAAACCATATTTTTGCCAGGCACATTTCTCCGTCTTTCTGCATCTAGCTGTGGAACACTATTTCAGCCACATTCTACAACATTCTTAAAGGTTGCACTATTCTCATATATAATCCAGTTTATGACAAAGCAGAATACATACCAGAGATTCCAGCCTCTTTTCTATTATACTCTGAAATTCCACTGCTCTAATTTGGGAAATCCCTGCTTTGCCATTCGTTATAATCTATTTCATACACACTAATTTAATTAACTTAAACTCAATTTCCTTTAGTGTATTTTGTATGTTTGTAAGGCAGATTTCTCTAGATTTTGTTAAAATATAAGAATCTCTTACAGTTGTGTCCTTCTGCTATGACAATTGCTAAAAATTACAGTGTGGGAAAAGCATTCTAACTACCAACACTTATAAATTATTCTATCCAGGTGCTATGCTATGGCCAGCCACCTTACTACTAGGAAGCAATGCTCATTAATAAACATAAAAATACACACATATATATTACAGTAAAATTGTTTATCATAGTTATTTGGAAAATAAAACCTTTATCTTCTGTAAGTCCTAGATGAATATTAAAGTTATCTTGATGCAAGCATTGATTTTATGGCATTTTTCCCAGACTAATAATATTAGCAGTTCACATTTTATCACACCTGAAAATTAGGATCAATTCTATAGCTGTCAGCTGGGTCTTTTACCCCAGCTCCTATGAATGAGCATCGAGAACATATTTGCAGAGGCCACAGAAATACAATTTAATAATTTATGTCATGATATTACTCTAAATAGATTAAAAAAAAAAAAAAAAAGTTTTCAAAACCAGCTTTCAAAAATCAGAGTCTATTAAAATTGTTCTTACTCCCTAACTCTTCTGGAACAACTTTCTTCTTTGACATCTGCAGTGAATATAAAGTCCTGAAAGAAAAAAAAAAGAAATTCCAAAAGCATCTCATGTGGCCACCTCCAATTTAACAAAGTCAGTCTATTTAAGTGAAAGAATGCAACAAGCCTGATCAGACAGACACTATCAAGAAGTGTTCAACTTCAGAGATGCAAGACTAATCTTTTGCTGTCTAGGATGCACCAATTAAGCCCTTAAAAAGAAGACATAGCTAGATTAAAAAAAAAAAAAAGAAATCCCATTTCAAATCACCAGGTTGCAGAGAGCAAACAACATATGATCAGGAGTTTCCGGGAAAGATGACCTGCAGTCTTTCCCGTTTGTATTATAATGGTTCGTCTTTCTCAGCCTTACTATTTTATATTTCTGGGAAATATCTAACCCCTTTAGATTCAAAGCATATGAACGTTTTCCATCACAATGACTATTTGGGATTGAGAGTGTTCCATTTTCATTTTAACCCTTCTGATCACTGAAATCTGACACCTGAAAACAGCTTATAGCAATTAAAAGAAATAAAAATGTTACTCATTTATAAAACTTGGAATGTGTACTTTTATAGAATAAGCAAATCATATAGCAAGAAAAAGAATGAAAATTAACTGCGACCTTAGATTACAAAGTATTACTATCTATACCTAGAAGGTTAGGCTGATAAAATGAAAATATGACCTGTCTGCTGCCTGTTAGAGACTCATCTCAAATCTTAGGGGAAAAGAAGACAAGGGCTTTTCCAGTAACAGAAGACGAATTTTTGTGTGTGTGTGTGTGTGTGTGTGTGTGTGTGTGTGTGTGTGTGTGTGTGTGTGTGTGTGTGTGTGTGTGTGTGTGTGTGTTCAAAATATGCTATTTTAATACAAACACACTATTCTGAGATTTTAATTTTTCTTTATGCTAGAAAAGCTGATTTATGTATTTAAACTGTGACTTAAATATAAAATACAAGTGCCATTCCTCAGGCTTTAATTATTTTATGTTGTATGTTGAAGTACAGGAATGGTGAAACAGAGCTGATGATACAATGCACATAAATTGCAAAATACTAGAACAATAAAAGTTCCTATAAGACTACTTTATCAGTGAATCTTCCTTTTGCTGGGTCACAGGACTCAATAATTAACATCAAGGCCCTGACACTGAGTAAAGCCACAGCTTTCATCTGGTTCAGACGATCTCTTCAAAGCTTCATTACAAGATTTGCTTGCACTAATTAACAGAGATCAGGCTCAATTAGCTATTTGTAGGCTGCCCATCACATCACAAGGCATCTCTGTTTGCAGTGATGCTTCATGACAGAAAACTAGACTGATTAATATATCACAATTACAGAAAGAGTAAGTTTCTTCCCTTTACCTCCAGATTTTGGTCACCTTTAGACAAATACTTTCAAGGCTGCTAAGCCCATTAAAAGCCAAGCAACTTTAAAGCTCTTAAAAAAAACAGGAAGTACTTTTAAAGATTATTTTATAGTCATAATGACATTCAAAAACAATAAAATAATAAAAAACCCTTAGTGTTCTTTTAACTAATGATAAAGCTTCCTGCACAGCTCCTTTTTTTTTTTTTTTTTTTTTTTTTTAACTCCCCTCCAGAAGACATTTAGGAGAAGTAAATAATAAAATAATTGATGTTTTCACACCACAATTATCTTGCAACCTCTCTCTAAAATGCATCTTCGTCTTGAAACCAGGCAGGGCAGCAATACTGGGCACAGTACCAAACTGCATTCAGACCATAGAAGAGTTTCACTTTGCAAGTGACTGCACTGTAAGTGCTGAGGCAGCATTGCCATTCATCTGCCAGTTCTATACTTCGCAGAACACTTGATTCTTTGAATACACTGTAATCTTCTGTTCTCTATTAATCACAGGCTCAGCAACCGGTAGCAGAAAAAGTCTCTACACAGTACGTAAAAAGCTAATGACGTTAATGAATCCAGTGGCTCCATCTTTCAGTTGAACCAGGAGATGCCTAAATTAATTTGATCTCAATTCTGCACCATGAGAACATGCACAGAAATATAATCCTAAATTATTTTTATTACTATGTATTTTGTGCCAATATATCACAGTGATCACTATTATAAGTATATCCAAACTTTTTTCTTGAAGGGAGACCTGATCTTCCTTTCCCTGGACCTCAACCACATACAGCTGAGTCATGACTTCAGTCCAAGAGGAGGGTGCCTGCAACACCATGCAGAGCACCAGGACACCCCGAGCTCAGCGCCACACTAACGTGACTCCATAACTTCTGCACCCAGAGTCTGCCTGCACCTCCCTGAAAATGACTGGGAGGACCTAGCTGGTTACCGTATATGAAGTTTGACTGCTTTTTATTTTCTCAGCATTACATCGTACTGAAAGGAAGCTAACTCTGTACTTCAACTGCCACCTCAATCTCTCTTAAAAATAGGATAAACTGAAATTTACCAGAAAAACCTTAAGATGTCACAAACCAGTCCTTCAACGAGACTGTGTTCATAGAACTAGTACTCAGCATCATACAGATGTGAACAACTTTTGTATTTTTGGTTATGATATTAGAGTAAAATAATTTTATGTGGAAATTAATTTGTGTATGTATGAATGTATGAATTTATGTATGAATGTATTCATGTTAAATATGAATATTGCATTAACAAATAAACACATATATAAAACCAGTACGTGAAGCAACATTGATCTTGATGCAGATTAAATACAAATATTTTAGCTACCCCTAAATAAATATTTCTAAGGAATACTTAGAAATTATACTTACTGTAAGTAATGCTTAGAAATAGGAGTGCTGAAATGAAAAATTGTGCACCCAAAGACTAATGTTAGGAAGGAGTACAAAGATCTGAAGGGCAATTCAGAGGGATCTAGCCAAAGTCTACAAGGGGCAACGTGACCTAAGATATGCTCGAGTCACAGTAACTGCACATGCATGGCTTCTGAAAGGTGTAATTTCAATTAAACACAGCACCTCAACAAGCTCTAAAAATAGACCACCAACTTCATGAGGATAGGCAAAGTAGACTGTTTCTTAATACTCTTTGGAGAGTTTAGTAGCTTACATTAGCATTTTCTTCACAGTCCACTTTCATAGCTTACTTATCACAATGATACAGCTGAAGCAAGAAAATACTAATTACAAACACCTGTGTTTTTTTGTTGGTTTTTTTTTTTTTTTTTTACAACAATGAAGATTGCATGATATTTGTAAAGTTCTTTATAAATATGAAGAATTTGTAAGATTCACTAAAATGTCTGTATTTAGCACATGACAAGCCTGTGCTCTGTACCTCAGAAACAACTCTGCCCAATTCCTGCTTTGCAACAGTGCATCTCCATAAAACCAGTCAGAGCAGCACCATAGCAGGTTCTTGTACAAGGAGATAGTCAGAAGAAAATAACCAGGCTACTAAGTGAAATTTCTTCTTGGAAAAGTGGTACTACTTTGGTGCTGATGCTGACCTTCACTGAACACAGATTACTCCTTCAGAAAATAAAGAATACCGAGTAAAAAAACAATGAAGTGGGGATACGAGGGAGAAAAGAGAAAGAATACGAACCTGTGTAAAGAACCATAGGGTCAGAAACACAGCCAGAAAATCCTGCTTCCTGTCTAGGTACCATCACACACACACTACTACACAGAAGTCAGAAGAAAAAGACTATTTTTGAAGGTTTTTTCAATTCAGGTGCACTATGAATGAAGTCAAAGATACACAGCAATTAAACTATTTCCTGAAACATTTGTTCTGGGTCTTGATCACTGGACCTGAATCCACCAGTTTTGTATCCTATTCTCATTCTTGCAAGGGAACTGATGCAGAGACACCTTCTGACATCCAGTCAGATGCTTCTCTTCTCCTCAGCACCTCGCAGAGCAGAGAAGCAAAACAGCTCTATAGCTGCAACAAATGTGATTGACTGATCCCTGCAAAACACACAACTTTTCTCCCCAACATTTTCTACACCCTGAGGCAAAGACTTGTGTATTTTACTTCAGTTTCAGAACCTTTGGAATGTTTCTGAAAACCTTTCTTAAAAAAGCAGATTTCCATTCTGAGTAATGTTAAGAGAATGTAATACTATTGAAATTCAGGTGCAATTTGTACTGCAAGAAGTATTTCATCTTACTCTAAAACGTTCTTGAATGGAGTGGACTCCATTCATCAGCTTGGAACTCATGAGTGAGCTTTCATCATTCATATCCATCAGTTCAGCCTTTGTGCTAAATCTTGCTCATTTGCCCCGAGTCCATTGTACTCTGTATTTCACTGAGGTGATGAGGATTCTGAGGTTTTGGGGTGGCAGAGGCACAGACTGTTAAATGGTCTTTCTTTTCCCAAAAATTCTGGTAAGAAAGTTCTTTTAGGTGACCAAAGAGAAACTGATAGTAGGTTTTTTTTTTTCTACTGTAATTAAAATCACTATTAATTACCAGATCACTGGAAGTCCCTGAGAGGAGACACATGAATAGTTTTTTTCCCTTAAATGGAATTGCTATAAAATAGTACTCCTGCTAGGTCTCTTCTTGTTTTCCCTTTTATATTATCTGGAAGAGCTGATTAGCTGATCAGTCTTCAAGCATCCTCTTAATCCTCTAAAGTTCCTATGCTTTTCAAATCCTCTCTCCTTTATGAGCTGTCTTGTCCTCCTGTGCTAAGCTAGTAGGCAGTTTCCTTCAAGACACCATTATGTTAAACAACCATTATTGGGATGACAATGGCATTTTTCCTGTCAATAGCTGAGTTTCCAGTGGCTTTAAAGAAAAAAAAAAAAAAAAGCATACGCAAAACAAACAAATAACCCAATACCCACCCCAGCTGCCCCAAAAATAACACCACTAAATACTTTCTTGGAAGTATTACAGTGATATCACTTGGCTGAATGCAACATGATTTGAAAATATTGGGAAAATAAAGATAGTTAAGTTTACTGTAAGCACTAACCACTGCAAATAAAGTGGAAAAAAGAAAAAAAAAAAAAAAGAAAAAAAAAAAAAAAAAAACAAGACTGATTCTCAGAGATAAATGAGGTCTGGGATTTCTCTGATGACTTCTGAGCTATCCCCTCCTTAGTGACCTCTCCCTCACTCAGAAAGGAAAGCAGACAAGATCAAAAGCAAGATGAATCAGTATTAGACTGAAGTGATTCGGCCCCTAACGTTTTTGGCTCAACTATACAACTCTGCACTGCAACCCATTAAATGCTTGGCCTGTATGCAAGGAAGAGGCAGGAACACAGGATTTCTTCTCGAAGTTAATTTGTACCCAAACACTTAACACATCTCTGTATGTCAGTCACTTCCTGTCATGTCTTGAATAAGATGAAGATGCTTTCAGAAAAGCAGACCCTTTCTAGTACAGCAGTAGAGGATGTCAAAGTCAAAGGTGGTCAATATTTCCATATTAAACAATACCTTTTCTCGTATGAAGTAGATGTTCTCTAAGAGTAGTATAAAGACCAGACCTGAAGAGCAACATGAAAACATACACTGAAGTCAGAAAACTTACTGTTCATAAAAGCATTGATTTTTACAGGGTATGAAAATTCTTGCTGGACATAACAAGCTTAGGCCTCCATTATAATCTCTATTTCTTTTACCCCTATGTATATGAAGACAGATTTTTCATACCATGTTAGTTATACATGTTTCAATCCTTCTGCCACTTTTTCACTTCTCTTGAAGGATGCTATTATCCAAACATCTGGATCTGCTCTTTTCTCTATAATATAATGAGCAATATTTTATGGGCTGTATATTCATATAGAAATACTGCATATGTCTGTAGTTACATATACTGTATTGAAGATAAGAGAGAAAAGGATACAGCTTATTTTCTTTATACCTGATTGTGTTTTTATGTTTCTCATGATGAAGAACAGGACCAGTAAAGTCAACACACACTGAAAAGGCCTGTTTAAAAACTACTCACCTCATGATCTAAACTACTTGCAATAACAGATTATCTGATTAAAGGCTCCTCTTACATAAGTAGATAAATTTATCTTGCCTACAGGCATAAATGAGAGCACATCTGCAAACTTACAATAACGTTTATCTATTGGTCTCTTTTGCAGCTCAATAACATACACTAAAGAAGCATTTTAATAAATTCATCTGCCTTTTGTACTTCAGGGGGAGGGAGGAGAAAAGGAGAAAATGCAGACATCTCCAGTTTTCGTGTAAGCCAACAATTTAAACGGGGTCTATTACAGTACACTTGGCTCCTGACGGAACTACTCGAGAACCTGTCATATGGCATGCCAAGTTCTTTTAAACTCTCTGAACAGGTTTATTATTACTACTCCACAAAGTCTGCAACAAGTCTTGGCAAACCTACCACTCAACATGAGGAACACTAGACCAGATGTGTTTAGAATCCAAAAGAGCAAAGTTGCCATTTTCCATTTACAAGTCACCTTTAATCTTTTCAACTAACCTTTCAAATTGTAGTTAATCCAGGGTCCTGTCTACTCTAGCAAGATAGATAAATGGAAATGTAATGAGAGAGAGTTCAGTCATCAGACTAACTCTTCTTTGGCCCAAACACTTTTCTATTATGTTAATTAGTCTTTTCATAAATGTAACAGGAGAAACTAAAATAACTAAATGCTTCTGGGCAGGAAAAAGACAGTATACAAATATACTGTATTTCAGTTGATATTCACTGCAGCAGTGTCTGTAGGATGTATGCAAGCATGCATGCACACATCTAGGTTAATTTTGAATCACCTCTTCTCTCCTCTCCCCCTTTTCATTTGCCTACCAGAAAACATCTGGAATGACAGAACTGCTATGTTACAAGTGGCCAAGATGTCACTGATATTGATGAAATGATCAGTGACAGAGTTTAAAATTGCTACAATCCTTAATTTTCAGAAGGTCATGTAATGTAGTAGTGTAGTAACATTTATTAAACTCCATTTGTACTTTTTAAGAGTTTATGACTTCCATAACTGAGACAAAAACAGTTTAAGACAGAAAATTAAAAGCCAAGATTCTGAAGCATAATTCTGTGGCAAACAATGACAGCCCTAATAAACTCCGGATACAAGTAATCAGAGCATAAAAGGTTTTTCATAAAAGCCATGTTATGTCAATAGCTTGTGGCGGCTGAAAGCTTCTCAGAGACTTACAAATCCAGCTAAGAAATGAGTAATGGAAAATATTACAGTATTTCACAAAGCACAAGCAACAGGATATATTTTAAGATTCACAAAAGCATCTGAGTAAAATGAAAAAATATACTTTCTCACCTGAAATTCTTACAAAGTTGCCATTCTCTTAGTAACTGAAGTAATCTAATAACATATCTTATTAAATTATTATAAACAAGAGGTAGGATACTATGCTGAACATATATTAATAAGAGTGAATAAATCTATAAAATGTGTTGCCTGAAGGAGTATCACAAATTATAATGAGATTTGGTAGTTTTTGTGTTTTGTTTTTAAAGTAAAGGGAAAAATTACACCCATTGTTTTACTAATGACTAAGGGAAGGCAAAACACAAAGAAACAATGATGAAAAAATGTGCTGAAAATTCTGAGATCATCACAAGACTGAAAAATCTCTATGTTTTCAACAAGATGTATTTACTCTATTTAAGAAAACTTACATTATAAGGAATAATTGTTGAAGTAAGTTCGGGTTTCCCGAGGTGGGCAGAGAGTGGAGCAAATTTCTGGTTAGTTATGGAATACTGAGATTCCATAGTTGTTCTCACATGCAAGAAACTATGTTCATCAAGAAGAAAGTCTTCAGAAAACATGCTTCCCCGTATTTTGCATGCAACTAGTTTTGAATTAGACAAGTAAACATTAAGTACCTCAAGAGAGGGAGAGAGAAAGAGAGAGGTGAATTGTACACTTAAGGAAACAGCTTATATGATCAGTTCCCAAAAGCAGCTAAACTCACACCACCACAGATCTTTGATTTTGGGTGTTAGTTTGTTTTGAAAGAGCAGAGACCCTAACATAGTAACTGCAGCATGGTTCAGCAAGCACAGAAGTTCAAGTAGCATGGATTAGTGTTGATCCATGACTGACCCTAGTAACTCTAGACAATTTACCAACAATCAACTTTCTTTCCTTAAGAAACCTCCCAACTTTCTGCCAGGGTTTGTGTGAGGGTACTCTGTGAGACCATACCAAAACAGCCACTAACTTTGGTAACTACAGCAGTATAGCATCTCTGAACACTGCTTACTATTTAGATCATGTGTTGGTCAGAGAGACAAACTGAAATCTTAAATTTTAAACATCAAAGTCTAGAAACTAGGAGCATGCAGCACCTTTCTACCACTCCAGCAATGATGGGTTCTAATAGGATGGTAGTAAGGACTGTTTGCTGCTTTACTGTCTCCCATGGTAACATTCTTTCAGCACATTATATAGGAGTTCTATGTCTTCCCTTGTATAAACCAAAATGAGTTACTCAAATCTGAATGACCTGTTGGGAATAAGCATCATAGAGTTGGTGCTCTCAATAGCTTATGTACACCTATTCTCATCTAAATGACAAAGATCAGCAGTTGGAGAGGTCATGACTGAGACCTCCCAGGATGATGAAGAGCTGCTAATCATGCCATAAGTTATGCAACTGCTGGGGGGGAGTTCAAAAACAAAAGCAGATCGCTACAAAGACAGGCCTATGTACAACAGATAGATATCTATATAACTGTAGGGATAAATACTTACCTGTATGCACAGGAACATCAGACAGAGCCAGACGCCCTTCTCCTCAGGGGAAACGCAGAGCCATGAGACACTGCATTTTGGTCTACATGACCACCAGACACCTCAAAGATCAATATATACCTCACAGATCAATGAAAGCCAGACTATCCATGTTAATATTCTGATAACTTTGTGTCAATGGGGTGAACGGAAAGGCATATAGGAAACAAATGGAATACTTCTGTGGATTGCTGTTTCCTTTGAAAACAAAATTTGGTGATAGCAAACTCCTTGGACAGAACACTTCTTAAAACAGGAATTTTTCCAGGTAATGCAGTAATACAAATCAAGAAATTACTTTCTGAAGCGCAAATACTCAGTGCAATAGACACTGTATAATGGGGTTGTTTCTTGTGATGATGTGATGAAATATTCCAAATGACACAAATGTCCTCCTACAACTCTTTCTGAACTTAATGCCAGGACATGTTTGGTTACTGCTTGTCAAGTTAAATTCATTTTCTCCTTTCAACAAGCAGCTCATACAAAAAATATCCTTATTAATTAATGTTATTATTCCATAGCAACTTCCTTTACATTGCCACAACAAAGATCTGTCCCATTCTAATGAGATTACATAAAATATGCATCCTCCTTAGTTGTATAACACCACCTAAGATGGTCTTTACATAAGCTTCTTTTACCAATGTTTTTTTTTTTTTTTTTTTTTTTTTTTCCCAAATATGCATGTCTTTTTGACAATTAAAAATCTGAAGTTGGTTTCTTCAGTTTATAAAAATTGTTTTTATGGTCTTACTACTCCTTAACTCCTTAAAGAACTTATTAGCATTATTCAAAAAGATAGTTGATAAAGAACATTTAACTGTTTAACAATACTCAACAGACAGTTGATTATAGAAAGACATGTCAGTGCACATATGGCAGGCGGATAAATTATGCACATCTGGATTACTTTTGGCAAGAAACACAGCTAAGTGTCTAAAGCCAAGTTTAGCAATCTGTCACTATCAATATGTGCATTTATTTAAAAGACGTCAAGGATTCAAAGTCATATTTTCTATTTCTTCATAAATGTTCCAGCGCTTCATGAGACAGCAAAGCAGGTGACAAAACACATTGCTTAAATTGCCACAGGCTGTATAAACAGGGATAATTTTGAACTCACCATGCATATAAGAGTAGCCAAATTTTTCAAGTCAACTCCATTTTTCATTAGCTTATACTAAAACCTAGTATACCGACAAGACCAGCCTCAAAACTTAACTAAAAGTTGTTAAAACAACATGGTAATTCCAAGAAAACTAAACAAAATGAAATTATCAGAAAAGTTGCAATTATAACCTAATTTGTTAGCCATAATTGTTTATTTTTAGTGATACTTTAATGAGAAACTATGCCACCTCATATCTAACTTTTTAGGCCAAAAACAAAACAACACATTAGTGCCTGACACAACTTACACCATCTTAAAAGGTAAGCATAAAGCTGTCAATTGAGAAGTCATGCTTGTTCTGTATTTAAATCTAATACAACTAAACAGAGAGACCCTGTAGGTATGGATAGACATAGCCAACACCAACTTTTATAAAATCAAATCAAGTGATTAAAAAGCCAGAGATATTTTTCTCAAAACAACAGTGAGTATGACCAAAAAGACCTTTGTAAATCTCTAAGTATTAAAAAATAATAATAATAACATTTAAATTTTGTGGCAAAAAGACTATTTGCTTTTTTTAGATATTAAAATTATTCAACTCATACTGAAAGTGGAAGGGGGAAGTGAAGCAGAAGGACAGCATTAGCATTGCCTATCATTTAATAAAATCTACAAAAAGAATTTGTTAGAATGCCAAAACATCCTGTTGCTTAAGAGAAGGTGAAAACCCCTTCGGCTGATGGTGCTGTTTCTTTCCTATAGGAAATTCCATTCAGGTTTAACTGAATGATCATACTAAACTCATTCACACTCGTCTCGTGATTTATATTTCCAAGGAGAAGAAAACCTCATTCTCTTATTCTGTTTCATTCACACTAGCTAGATATACAGAGGGAAAACATCATGCCTGTGTAAGTACTTCTATGCCTAAAATTAAAATCCCAACTTCAAAAAAAGTTGATCGTGTTTTGTATGCAGCATACAGTAAGAACACTCATTCTCACACCCTTATATTTGTATGTGAATTCATGAAATACAGAAAGGTTTTGATTTACAGTTGTAATAGATCCTCATCTGTAATCATAAGAAATGGAAACTACTTGAAATGATTACAGTATTTATTTCAAGTGTTTAATCCAAGTTACTTTAATATTTGCCATACTGAAATCAAACAATTCTGTAATACATTTTAGAACCCTTTTCTATTTGCATCTGTTTTATAAAAGTAGTCACCACATACTAATTTTATTTCACACACACACAAACACAAAAGTAAGTAACCGGCCACAATGTTCTAGATTTTAAAACAAGGAATTAATTAACCATCTTACTGTGCACTAAGTCCACAGCTATGAGTGAGTTTTAACCCATCTGGTCAAACATGAAAGAGAAAAGATGGAAGAAGCAAGCAAAGAGACAGAATTATTTCCCATCCTGGTGGGTCATCTCTGTTACAAGAAAAAGTATCTCCCTGCAGCAATCAGGAAAACAGAAGTCACATTGGAGAAACACACTAGGCTGAAGGAATTCATGGTAGTCTTCTCTAGACATTTACTTAGGATGGCTTTTTGTTTGTTCGTTTGTATTTTCCTGCTGGTTCACTTCTCAGTGGATCACTGTAAAAAATTCTCTCCATGCAAAATGTATTCCAGTAGCCCTACAGTTTTCACTCTTCTTTATGAATACTTAGTATACATGCAAAATTCAGTACATACGTTTCCTTCCAAAGAAGACAAATTCTCCTGACAGGTATGCATACAAACATATTTGAAGCAGTTTATTAAACTGAGTTAAAAGAAATCTCTTAAAAATGAGAAGTGGAATCTGTTGCTTACCAGAGCAAAATTCTTAAACAGTTCTGGAAAGGGTTAAACAACAGGCTTAACAGTGCCAGAGGCTAGGTATAATACAAACTGACAATACAGCATACACTTTCTATTGGATACGACATGAATTATCTTTCAGAGCTAAGATGAGTAGACATTTTAATAAGTAAACATCTTTATACAATAAAAAAAAAAGTAAAAGACATCTTTATAAGTAAACTTGATAGCTGCAGTAGTATGGTATTTCATTTTAAAATGTTTTCAGTAGATTCGTTATAGTTGTCACTGTGTAACAGTGTTTTTTTATTGCATAAATACATTTAGAGTCAATTGACTTTACACTGGTGTCCAGATACACTTCAATGTTCAAGACGAACATTAAACTCTCCACCAGCAGAGGGGGACCTCTATTGTGATATCTTTCTTTCAACCTACTCGAAAGAAACTCTTTTAAATCCATTAGTTAACTTCAATGTATTCTTCGTACAAACCTCATATATAGGACTAAGCAAATATGCCTATTTCCCACAGACATTAAAGATGGAAAACTTAAATTGGCCGATTATTCATTTTGCTTTGATCACATCAAGATCACACCACAAGACAGCATTTCTAAAGCTGCTTCTAAAAGTCCAATGTATACCTGAAAAACTCTATGTTAAGGGAACAGAGAATACATAGATTTTTCTTCACCATTAATTTAAAGGTCCTCCTATCGATTTATGTAATCTGTTTCACCATCACAGTCTTTGGAGCTTTGTTTGACTGTCACAGAGATCAACTTTTTTTTTTTTTTTTTTTTTTTTTTTTTTTTTTTTTTTTTTTTCCCAGATGCTCTTAGGTCTCCAAGTACTCAAAACTCCAGATTGCCATTACAACCCTAGAGCATTTACAAGATTTTTCTCCGTGGACATAAGCCGAAGAGCAGAAATACCTGACTTCCACAAAGCTAGCTGTGGACTTGTGCAGAAAGTCCGCAGCAAAGACAAGAAATGAACCCATATTTTCCAACATCTAAATAACTGTAATTTCTTCTTCAACTGTAAGTACCACTTATTTCTAACCCTATCCTCCCTCCTCCCCCCCTCGAATTGAAGCAGCCTGTATGTGTCGTCAAATGAAGTAACTGATAATTAGCTTTTAAGATGGAAAAGAATCATATTATGGTATATTAATTGACAAAAACCTAACTTCTTTCTGTAGACAGCAATTGAAATATGGGATAGTAGACTTCAGTGATTTTGCTTGATGGTCATCAGGTTGGAAACTTTAGGTATAAAAGCAGCTTACGATCTTAAATATTTTAACTACACAGTTTTTCTTTCATTAATTTTGTTAGATGTCAACCACAAAAGTGCTCTAGATCAGTGTTTATCACAAAATAGTAGGAACAGATATAAAACAAGAAACACGGATCCACTATAATTAAATACATTTAAAAAGTGATTTTTTTTTTTTTTTCATGGAGCTAAGATTAAAAGCATCCTTAAACACCCACCCCAAGTAAAGCTTGCTATTTCAAGAGGTAAACATTGTAACCAGTAAAATGCTTTTCTTGATTCAGGATGAGTGCCATGTTAAAAAATTTTAAAAAGCCCAAATCCTGGACTAACTTTGCCAAAATATAAGCAGAATGTTTAACAGTGCCATTGTGTTGCGCTCAAACAAAACTTTGATCATAAATTCCTTTTCAAAGACCAAAATGAACAACAATAGAAAGCAGGTTTCTATGGTAGGGCAGCTCTGTTAAAGCTTTCAATAACCATGTCAGCTCCCAGGGGCTTTAATTTGCTTCTGTGATGGCCTTTGTTTTTATCTTTAAAGAATTCAGTAACTACATGACACACATGTACCTTTTTTTTTTTTCCAGTATTCTTTGGTAAAATTTTAATTGGTCTCAGGCAGACATTTGTGAGGAGCATTGATCACTGGAGCAGATTTGCAAGCACCGAAGACAGGTGAGGAGGCTCTGGGCATCTGACAAGTAGCAAGCACTGAATTTAAATTCTTTTGGGAAGCAAACAGGCAAGTACAACTCTCATTTTTTGCTTTTTAGCATTCTACTTTCCCACTCAATGCTGGGTGACATCAGCTGGCACACCCTGTCTGTAAGCACTCCTTTCACTGTGGAACAAGTTTCATGGACAAAAAAGAGAAGGAATTTTCTAGGACTCTGGTTTGCTTTTCTTCTCTTCATCTCTTCTCCCTTGTTGTTTGCCTGTAAAATTTAAGGTGAAATACTCAGGTCTGCAAAGACAAGCAGCAGATTATTACTGCATGACAAAAACAAACCTTGTCTTTTCTAACAATAGCCTGCCAGCTTCAGAGACAGAGTACAAGAAACATGTGGCTTGGTCCTTCCAAGCCAAAACTTTAGACACTATGTGTAAATAATAATGTTTGCCGAGTACTATGAAATACTAAAAAGCTGATATAGCCCCAAAATATTGTACCATAGCACAGTAAAAGTTTGCAGGATCCAAAACGTGCTTGCAGCACAGAATTTAAAGGAGAAGTAGAATGGGGTTGTTGGAAGGTTTCTGGTACTGACCCACAACTAAAAGAGAAAATAATGTGAACTGAAGATCTATTTTGAAAATTATTCTTGGCACCTCAAAGCTCCTGAACAGGAAGACTATGATGGTGGTATGTATAACTCTTCCCTTCTCATTATTATGGTGATGAGTAACTGTTTGCATCCATCCCAGCAACAAAACATGGAGAAAAATATTTCTCTATTTCCAACCACCGCACAAAGCAGCCATCTAAGCAGTCTCAAGATGCAACAGAGAACAGTTTGATAGAGGTTGTGAGACTGATGATCCAGCCTAGATCTGTCTCTGTTGTAGAGGGACGGCAGTTGTCCAGAATGCAGTCAGCTGAAAAATGCTAAATTTGTGGAATCCTGTGGTGTTTTGCAGGATTTCTGGCAGAGTTTTCCTGCATTTCTATAGAACTACATCGATTTCTTGCTGAGCCTTTTGTGGAGCTCAAGCTGCAAATTCCTTTAATAGGTACAGGACTGCCACACTTTTCAGCAATAGTACTTTGTACCAATCTTCACAAAACTCCCATAAACTTGAATTCCAAAGAGCCTCATTGGTCTAAATTGAGAAAGAAATTACCAATGAAGCAACAATTAAGGTCTAATAAAGGAATGGGGAATCAGATTTAAAGCTTTTTTTTTTTTTTTTCCATCTCTGGAAAAATGCAGAATTGTATCAAAGCTTGCAAACAATTCCACTATGCAAATTAGCCAATATCACTTTTAATACAGATTTAATGAATATTTATCTAGTAGCACTTAGTTCAAAATATTAACACATACTCTGAATGTTATGTCAACATCTATATTCTGACTTAAGTCTGAATTATACTTCTAAAGAGAAACTTTTTTGCATAAAAAAGATTAATTAAAATTCTATTAAGAGAATGCAATCAAGAAAAATAAATTTAAAGCAACAATTAATCTAAACAGTAAAATAATTTTAATTCTGCAGGATAGAAAAAATTATGGTCTTCAGTGGGTATACTAACAAAATAACCACTTCAGAATGGACTTTTAACATACCTAAAAACATATCTTATAGCAATATACTAAATATACTATAAAATATACCTTATAGCAAAATACTACTTCTGCATTACTTAACACCATAGGTGAATTAACATAAAATATGATAAATATTAAGAAAACAAAGTAGTATATTACGCTGACATCCCAGTGCAAGAAGTTTTTAGGGTTTAAATTACTTTTTTTAAGAATGCTCATATCTCCTCGCTGAGTTACCAGGGAAGAACAATCACATAAAGGCAATTTTAAATCACCCTGAATCTCAAAGCCACATAAATTTGAGAAAGATTCAGCTGTTTCTGGATCAGACAGCCAGAGAAAGATAATAATAAAACTCAACTCTACTTATGGAAATGGATGCAGGATGTAGAACATATATATATATTTGTATACATACACATTTATAGCAAATAATTAAGAATTAGTGTATATTATCTATATATTATGTAGCTCTGGAATGCCATTTCAGAACTTGACAGTGCTGTATTTATTTCCAATATCATAATATAAGAGAACCCAAACTGGTATCAAAGATTTTTTTAAGGGGCAAAAAAAGTATGGAAATACACAATGCTCAAGTGTCAAAGCAAATCCACCCCTTTAAAATAATTTGCTGCTATTGCTGTGAAGCAGGTTACAAACTGACAGGTTATATATCTTCAAAATGTAATTCTGATCTTAATTAAAAATTATTTTTCAGTCACACTGAACTAATGTTGTCCATGGGTAGCTTTGACACATTCTAGCATTGACGTATTTTAGTCACTTCATAACATCGTCAGTCCCTGAATGATAATCCTGAGCAGTGTAAATCATCCTTCTTTCACTTTTTGATCGCAATGCTCAGATAAAACATTGTATCCTGAAGAATTTTTAACTTTTTGCAGACTTTAGGAATACTTAAAATTGTACTTTTCAGAATACAGCAGTTGAAATAACTGTGAAGGCCAAGAACTAAAAAATTGCCATCCTAGTTTATTGGTAAAATGATTTGTGTAACTTCTCTGGTGAACTAAGTCAATACCACAACACAGTAGCAGTAATGTAACAAGTGCAGGATTCCTAATGACCACAATTGTTAGGATTGGTATCACACTTCTTTAAATTGAGTATGGCAGGGTCTATACATATAAAAGCACTGAATTGGAGGCATCTTGGAAAAGGAGAAAAATGGAAATACTCAGTGAGACAGGTAATAACGCCAGTTTGGGAGAAAACAGCCTTTTTTCCTCTTCTGTCAAGCTCTTAATTCCTGCTTTAAATTCAAATTCTCATTGGAATCACCAATAATTAGATGGCCATTATCTTTGAGGTTGTAGATGATAGTCTGCCTACGTTTAAATCCTGTAAACTGAATATGAGACTCTTTCTTTACCTCAAAGGTGACAAGCAAATACATCAAAAGTCTGGTATGTTCTAATACTACAATGGTAGCTATTTCAGTTAAAGACACAAGTACTGGGAGCAGGACACATGAAAAGATCCAGACAGCCTTCTGCCTAAAAAGCAGGAAGGGCCAGTGCCCAGATGTAACCCCACCTGTCGGTTGGATGCCAGCTTATAATCAAGGCATCTTTTAAATTTAATTTTTATATATTTGAGAACAAAACAGAGTGGAAAGAACATGAGTTTGAACTTTCCTGAGAAAGACAGTTGTACAAAAGTACGTTGTATTCAGTAAGCTAGATTTCTGGTGTCCCTTCAGTCATGGTTCTTTCTAGAACATCATTCAGTTCCTCCTCCTACTACTTAAGTAGTACCTTTAATGGTATTATTGTTGTAGAAGACAACACCGTTTTAAGGCACTGTCCTTAGCTCTCCAGTCTGCACCCCTGCATGGTGCCCCACTGTCAGACACACTAGACTTTTAAATGATTTTATAGCTAGGTTCTACCAAAAATGAAGATGTCACTTTGCTGACCCACCCTTTGAACATAGATCACTTTTGGAGCATCCAGACTCCTGCATGTTAGTCAGAGACGTGATGCTCTGTTGCTTTCTGCATCCATAAAAACATCAGCCAAATCCCAGGCCTTATTGCCCACAACAGCACTCTATAAGCTCTTACCCAGTTTGGAAACTAGCAGCCATCTTCCTAACTCAATTGCATTGTCAATTAAACAACAACAAACTAACAAGTACCATAACAAAAACTTCATTCAACTTTCCTAATTTCAAAACAGGCAGTTTGTCAGTCAATAAACATTCCTTCTACACTACAAGTAAGTGAAAGGTGACTAACACAGGCACAAGACTTTTTATATGCCTGCAGATTTTGGAGAGGGTTTGGAAGGAACGCGCTTGCCAGAAACTGCTGGCAAGCACAACCCCTGTAACAGCAGGCAATGGGATATCCAAGCATACATTTTTGCTCCCTTTCCCAGACATAGTATTACCACCCCCACCTTCTTATTTATGCAGGGGAAGGGTGGCATTATTGAATTCATTTTCTCAGTTAAGCAAGATTTTTTTCCTATTGCACATTAAGAATGATTTCCAAAAGGATTGATACATCTGGGGAGCATTTTAAGCCCACTTTACATTTACTGAAATCTGAATTGTCAGAGTCCATTGGCATAGGAAGACATTTTTATGTAAGGTAGTAGCTACTGCATTCCCAGTTTAGAACATTTTTAGAGGTATATTTCTCAAATATAGCCTGAAGACACAAAAAATTACTTAAGAGAAATGCAAAAAGACACACCCATTTTCTTTAGTAAAAGAGCACCTGCAATTAATTTTATATTTTGTTTCTCCTATTTTGCTAAACATTACTGGTTGCATCCTGTCCATGATGTGGATTGAATCATAATGTTACACCATTAGGGGTTTTATAGCAGGTAACTTACAGGAATGGTATCTTAACCTGAAGCAGAGCATAAAGTTTTGCTGCAGGTTATATACCACAACATACAGATAAACAGTAAAATCTTTTAAGTTGCAGTTTAGTACCTATATAAAAAGTTAAATATCCCTATCTTAAAAGAAATGTTTTATTAAAAAGGCAATTATGAAGTGGAAGTATAATTTTCCGAATGCCTGTTTTGGCAGTAACCCTCCATTTTTGAAGAAGTCTCCTGAACAAACCACCAACATTACCATCACAAAAGTTTTTAATCTTTATTTTTTTCATAAAATAGATAGAAAGTTTATGTAAAAACAACTTACATAGCAGCAAATTTTTTGTATTTTTTTTTGTTTGTTTGTTTTATTGCTGGTGGTGTTGGATTTAATTTGGTTGGTTGGTTTTAAACAGAACGTCCAGAAACCAAGGTGCAAAATCTACTCACGATTTCAAGGCAGCCAACAAGAACAAGAGAAAATTTATCACGTTCTTCAAATGGTTAAGTAACACTTGCCCTTTCACTGCCTGTGATTGGCAGGGTCTTGGTTGACTTATTTATAGGCCAATTTTGAAATACTGTTCCAATGTCTTGCTTCCTAAACAAACACCTTCAAAAATTAATCCAATGAGATGGCATTAGTCTCTACTCACTGACCAAACACTTTGTAATAAGCAGATTGGCAGAGATGACTTAATTCAGACACACTGAGTAACTGAATAATTAAATCAAACAGAAGAGCCAATAAAGAGTGCATACACACTGCACAGACAATGTTATTTAGGCAATGGATAAAGTCGATGGAAAGAGAATAGTTCTAAAGCTTTAGTGTATTTTGATTCAGCATTCTGATTTATTTAGCATTTTCCCATCATTTTATGCCCTAATAAGTTTCCATTGACTAACATGACCTAAAGCTACAGGAAGAGCTAGTCAAGTGCAGAGTTTCTTAGACTGCATCTATACCAAGTTGCTGCAACTAAACATATGCTAAAATAATCTGTAAAATGAAAATGTACCTGCATGAAATTCTTCCAGTCTAGTTTGCAGAAATCCCTAAGCACCTTTAGACACTACACTGCTTGGAAATTAATTATTTCAATATCAAAATTCTCATCTTAAGCAAATTTTACAATGTGGTAAAAACAGGACCGACATTGAGAAAGTCACTGTGAAATGCAGCACTGTAGATAAAAAAAATGTATTTTGTTTCCCACATTCGACTTCAGTTTATAAGGATGTGAAAGTACACCATATGTTCACTGCCAACAAAAAAAAGGAGTAAGATAAACTAAAATAATCTGGCACCATGTATTAATCCAATGCAAGTAAAAAAAAAACAAAAAAAAACTAGTGTTCAGCATGATTAGCCTGACATCCTATTGTTTTCTGTTACTTTTAAACAAGACACCTCCTTAACATCAAAATCATTCAAATGATCCCGGGGAGCACAGTTCCTAAAGTCAAATAATAAAAAATCTCTTAATTTTTGGTCAAACATAAAATTTTGTATATTTACTAGCTGTTATAAGATTCAACAAGATCAAGACAACAAAAACCGTCCCTGCAGAACAACCTAAAAGTTAACACAGTTGTATGCCAATTGTGGAAAACTGATTTTTGACAGCCAGCAGGAGTAAGAATCAATTAGCGAAACTTCTGGTAGCAGACAGAAAAAAAAGTACCTCACCACTAAGACCACCCATTTGTTTTATTATCCACTGCTTCAATGCACAATGATAATGTAACTAAAAGGTTGAATTTTGATTTTTACTAAAGCCAGACAGATTAGAAAACGAAATAACAAGAGTTTGCTATGAGTTAAAGACTGTCAATAGAACAGTGTGAAAGGACATTCTGCCTGATAGCTGTACCCTTCAAATCACAGAGATTCAAGCCATTGCCAATTAGCAATAAGGAAATGAAACAAAAGGGAAAATATAAATTCAGAAATATATAGTTCCAACTTTTTATTTTTGAAATTGCAAAGCAGCTACAAAAGATTTGCAAATATTAGCTAAAGAAGATGAAAGATATTAGCCTGTCTTAATGTCTTTAAGACAGGCTGTCAAGTCCAATTCAAGTGTCGAAAAGCTCCATTTACATACTAGGAGAAACAATTCTTCAGAACATAAAGACAATAGGTTCTTTTGGTCCCTGCAGTATTAAACATAAATTAAAGATAAAATTATATTCACTTGGTCACCAATGGCATGAAGATTAGTGTTCAATGTTCACTCTAAGAGAAACAATAAATGACAGAAGAAAAAGAATCTTAATGTGCTGCAGAAGACTAGAAATCTACATTCCTGGGCAACTGGTGCTAGATTTATTATTTTTTAAAATATGTCTGTGTACGTATATAAACAATAAATACAAATAAAAATTATATATTATGCAAACACACGCATACATACTCTCCACAGATCTCAAAATAAGCAGCACGGGCACATAATTAAGGGGTCCCCAGGGCTCATAAAGAAAGTGCAACGACCTTGTTAGTGTTTGGCCTTTCTTTGGCACCCAGTTTCATTGTAAAACAGTCAACCATGAAAGTACTTTAAAAAGCTGGTTTTCTTTTAATATTTACAGCATGAGTACGTAAGGTACCTTATAATGTTTAAAAGAAACTGGTACTCCTGTATATCTTCCTGGCAAATTCATCATGAACCACAAACTTTCTAATTTACAGCTTTCAGAAATCTGAATGCTTTAGAATACTGGGATTTTCAACTTTGCAATTTAATGACAACCCTGCCTTTGGCCTTTCCTGACCTGTTGTGAAGTAAATCAGGCACACTAATGTGGGCTAACAAGTCTTTTTCACACTGTTCGATCACCCTGCATCTTTTTTCTCCGCAGACAACGCCTCTCTCCCACTCTCTGTCTAGCCATCCTCCCTCAAAGCAAACAAAATGGTCACTGTAACCCTGCATTACTGCTCATTAGATCACAGGTTAGTCAAGTGGAACTGCCCGAGGTTCCCAAAGGAGAGCTATACTTCAAAAATCTGTCCATGTCAAATGAAGAAAAAACCCCTGAGCGTGGGGTCACCCAGATCAATGATCAAAAGAGACTGAGAATAGTGGAGGGGAAAAAAGGAAAAAAAAAAAAAAAAAAAAAAAAAAAGCCCCTTTTTTTTTTGTTAAAAACAGCCTTCCGTATAATAAATCAGAATACAAAGATACTAAGCTTTTTCTCTCCCTTAACAACACTCTATTTTCACTTTAAAATGGAATACCTTGATTTTCTAAAGATTTTCTAAAAATAAGATTATTTTTAAGTATTACGACTGAGATTTTAATAAAACTCAAAATTACCTTAACAAAACTAACAAGAGAAATTATAATGGAAAATATTAAGGATTTTCTCATCATTATATATTTAATTATTCAAAAATGTAATTTAAATCGATTTAAACTCAACTATGATTTTAACTTTAACAGCTGATACATTCTGAAATTCATGAAAAATGATATAGGTGGTACATTAGCAGAAAAAGTAGTCAATCAGAATTACACAGTTACATTACATTAATAATTACATTACAATGATTCTATCACATGACGGACGTACAGCCACACCAAATACTTGAAGAATGTGCAGCACCATTTCTACACTCAGTTCCTCTTTAAAGAACACACAGCAATTCAGTAAGGACTACTAAGAAAACCACCATAAAGTAACAAACAAAGAAAATAATCTTACAATGAAATAACAACAACTTCATCTGTAACTAATGAATCAGTATATACAAAACAGATAAAATTACTCAAAGACTATTGGCTGTATAATAAAGTTCTGTGCACACACATTTTTGAAAACAACATTGGATAGTCTTTACTTACCCACAAATGAATGAAAAACAAACCAAGAAGAATCTAAACAGCGCATTTAAAAATCACAGATAATTGTGCTTAATCAAAATGAATGATGTATTTTCATAAATTACACACATACGTTGTGCCATGAATGAAGACAGTGCTGCAGCTAAAGGGATCACAATGTTTCCTGCAATATTGGTGACAGAACATCTTTTTGTTTACAGCTCTGAAGAGCTTTAGTTTTCTGTCCTAAAGTGTAACTAAAATTTCACTCTTTCTTTATCCTCTGCTGCAAGTAAAAGCATTATTAGGATAGAGGCATGGAAGTATCTAATTTGGAATACAATCTATGTCAGCATTTTTTTTAGTTACTGTATGGTCTGCTCCAAAGGTCTTGCAGCAAAGCAATAGGGAGGCAAAGGAAATACAAATCCTATAAATATTTGAACGTCTCATAGAATGTCAATAAAAATGTATTAGCCTTTATTACCTAGCCATTATTACCACAATAACAAAACAAAAAAAAACGACAATACCAATGGCATGATAATACATTATGAACAAGTCTTGGAAAAAGATTAGAGAACAAGGTTGCATTGACAGAGACAAATGGGACAACTTAATTTTAAGTAAATATAATGTAACTGTAGCAAGTATTTAATAATATATGCAGTAATCCCAATTATCCTCCTCTTTACATACATGTGTATGAGTCTTGATCAGAAAAGCTCATCAACTAATGCAATTTTTTTTTGTTTTATTTTTAAGTTTCCTAGATGCCTTACAGTGCATATTGAATAAGGAACTTCAGCCTGCATTAACTTTAAAAAGGCGTATGTGCATGTACATTGAGGTCTTATTTTTAAGACAGTATTTCTGACCCTTGCAACTCTGTATGTGAGCAGATTTTCAAGAACCAAAGACAACAGAAAACACTGTAAAAGTAAAGATGTTGAGAAATTGTGTGCGTGCATTGTCATTATGTATTCTGTGCAGTGTTCATATTCTGTTTTTCTAACCAGCACGTGGGGGACGGACAATTTCAAGGATTACCTGAGTAAATCTAAATACTACATTAATAAGTTTTCAAGAAAAAATAATTTCATCATGTATTTTAATGTTTTCTAGTTTATTCTTCACTAATAAATGAAGAATAAGATTCTAGTAAGAACCTTCACTAATAAGTCTTTCCTATACTAACTCAAAATTTTGAGCTGTACAGATTCCAGTGGAACAAGTTACAGTTTCATGTCAGACTGCTGCAGATTATCTAAACTATTTTGAGAAAACATTTATGATTATAAAAATTCCAGCATGACTAATGATATGATGTAGTATTGACAAATCATCATTAGAATAATGTCATTACATTCAAAACTCTGCTTCTAGTCTTATGAAGAATATTGGTCCCAGATGCTAGAGAGTGGATAGTTCATCTTTCTTCCCATGTATGTCTGCTGAGTCACCAGAAGAAAGGGATGAGAACAGGTCCACTGTTTGATTCAAATGTCATTGTATGTTGGACGGATTCTGAAGAAATGATGGACACTGTTCTCAATATACATCCCTGTAGAAGAATGCCTCCAGGGAAAACCAAAAACACCACAGTATTCCGTTCTCAGCCTCCCTGACCTGTCACCTCATCACTTTTGAACCTGCTGAACTCCCTTCCATTCTTCCTTTCTGTTTCATCCCCAGCTGCTCTCTACTCATCCCTTTTGCTTTACTGCCAACAAAGTTTATGGGAATGGATGAGAGGGAGGTCCACAAAGTTTGACAGTGGTCTCCCTTTCTATGCCTCCTGCAATCCCTTCTCTCTGGATTATTTCATTTTCAAAAGCCACAATATCCTGTCTGACATGCAAGCTCATAAACTGGCAACAAATCTTTGATTTTGGCTTAACTCATACCCACTGAACATCCCAGATTTTCTTCCACAAGCACAATGGCCTGAAGACAACCCAGGAAGAGAAATTAAAAAAAAAAAAAAAAAAAAAAAAAGAAAAAGAATTCAGCAACATTAAGGAATAGGAAAGGATCTAATCACAGAATCACAGAATCACAGAATTTCTAGGTTGGAAGAGACCTCAAGATCATTGAGTCCAACCTCTGACCTAACGCTAACAGTCCCCACTAAACCATATCCCTAAGCTCTACATCTAAACATCTTTTGAAGACTTCCAGGGATGGTGACTCCACCACTTCCCTGGGCAGCCTGTTCCAATGCCTCACAACCCTTTCAGTGAAGAAGTTCTTCCTAACATCTAACCTAAAACTCCCCTGGCTCAACTTAAGCCCATTCCCCCTCGTCCTGTCACCAGGCACGTGGGAGAACAAACCAACCCCCACCTCAAATCTCGCTTTATAATAATGTGTCATTCTTTCTTGGTCCTTGACAACTGCAGTGTTGTCCCAGTCATATGCATCCGGAATGCTGATACAAAATGATCCTTTCCTCACCCTGTCATTTGGAACATGCCATTGCTTTGCAATATCTCAAACATATGCTACTATCTCCACTTCCAGAGATGCATGGTTCTTTCCCTCTCAATCATAGGACTTTTATGCTTGCCCACTTAATGCACATCAACTCTGATGGGCCAATGGTGCATCAATTTTCAGTTCTTCTTTCCCTTACAGTACATACTACTTATTTGCAGGAGTAACTCCCATCAAGCATCTTGAGGAATGCTGAGTGTTCAGAGGGACCAAAAGAATTCCATACTCAACCTCCTTCCTGTTCTGGAATGACCAATAAAGATGCTCATATCGTGATCTTCCATGAAGAGTAAGCATCTAATTTCCATGGAATGCAAAATGACCAGAAATTCATTTCATACACTGTGTACATATTCAAATAAAACAATTATTATCTGATCCCAAGCAAACTTTTTTAAAATTTTTCTTTTACACTGAGTACCAAATATAAATGATACAGAAAATAGTTTAACTATGCAGTAAATAAAAGATACATGATATATTTTATTGCCAAATATATTTTAGTATTAAAGATATTCTATTACTTTTACTATTACACTTATATTATATATATATACCTACACTTATATATATACTAAAGATATTCTATTACTTTTACTATATACACTTACTATTACTTATACTATTACACTTAAAAAAACAAACCAAACCAACAAACACTAAAGGAGGAAGGGTATGTCTTCATCTTTTAAGCAGCAGAAGCTTATATTGTTGTGCTTAAGAATGAATTCTACTAAAAATAAGAATGTCTGAAAGGGAAACACATCCTAAATCACTTGCACAATTGCAGAGCTATCACAAACTTGATCCAGTTTATTATTAAATACTTTTCCATTTTTTTCATCTGATCAGGAAACTTTCTTTTTTCCTTTTTTTTTTTTTTTTTTTTTTTATAAAACATGTAGAGTTCTATTTAGAGAGCAGTTACACAGCCACTAGTAAGTTCCATTTGAAGTACTTATTTATTCTGAAGGAAATACAACTTCTCTTGCTCATACAAGATGTCTCAAACAGTAATTAAATTTCTGAGCACTCAGGAATTCCTCTGAAGAGCAGTTTCACAGACTTAGAGGCCCAAAAGGATCATTATGATCATGTAGTCAGATTTGTATCCAACGGGCCTCAGGTTTTCATTTAATAATTCTCAACTATATCTCAGCAACTTTTGACCAAACAAAAAAGGTTTCAGACAGAACTCCAAGAAGCTGTGCTTTTCTCAGCTCCCACAATCCTTAGTTAATGAATACCACATAAGCATTCATAAGTATACAAATACATATAAAAATCTGTATTCATCTTTTAGCAAATGTTTTTAATATGTGAAAACAGCTCAGTTCCTTGCAGATTTATCTGTCAAGGAATTTACCACTCAGAGATTTATACTTCTTTGTTAAAATAGATGTGCACATTTGTACAGTTCGGTTACTTGTAAACTATTAACCTATTATCAACAACTCCAAATTACCATCTGATCTAATGAAAATACGGTCGAGGGGAGTAGGGGAGTAGGAGGTATCTGCCATGGCCTCGTTTATTATAAAACAGTAATTGAAACAAATCCATCTAAAGAAAAGGGTGCTTACTGTTTGGATCCTTCATGTCATTCTTCACCTTTTTATAAAGGGATTTTCATACAAAGAGACCTTCTGGGTAGATTTATTTATTTACAAATCCTTAAACAGCCTTTACAATTCCTTTTCAGCTCATCTTAATTTTTTCTTTGCTCACCATTATTTCCTACCATGCTAGAGATTCAAAGTGATGAGAAAAAATACAGGTTCTTCCAGATTTGCAATTTCTTATTTTAATTTCTTTAAAAGGTTACTTGCATTTTGCAGCAGTAAATATTTACTACCTAACTTGCTATTAGTAATTATTTTAACAATGCAATGATTAAAGAATGCTCTACCTCCTAAATATTTACATTGGACACAGACTTGCAACCCTATAAACCTGTTTTGTTGTTCACATCCAACTAGGGCATGGATCTACTTACTGATTATTTTATACTGATCTTTATATTCCTGTATGATATTTTGTTTATATTACTTTATTTTAGGATCTTTTTATACGTAAGTGCTCTAAGTGTTCTGAAGAAATTATTTTATCAGAAAGGGAGATTTCCTATGAGATGTGTAAATAGGGATTTTTCAGCATTGTTCTAAGCATGGCAAAATTAGTATTTCCTAAACATCAGTTTATAAATGTTGTCCTCTCCTGGAAATGTATTCATAACTGAAGCCTGACAAATAACTCCACAGTTCCTGCAGAGGCCACAGTTTTGAAAGAAACAGCCAATACTTAAAATAGCAGAATCCAGCTCCAAAACAATCTTCAAATATCAGGGGATACACCTTGGACGAGAAGTATTTGCTGTGAAGGGATTGCAAATATTAAGGTCATTTAGGTCACTATGATCTCAAAACAGGGTAGGAATCCATATTTTGGCTATTTGCTGCAGTAATTTGAAGATAAATTATTTTGCAAATAGTTTTTTGAGGAACTAAAAATCTGCCCGCAATTTAACTTTGCTATAGATGTCGTCCTGGTCAAAGTACACAGATTTGCAACAGCTGGTCTTTAAGAATTCGGGTAGGTGAACTAATTTGCAAGGTTTGAGCAGGGCAAGAATGGGACTGAGTGCAGCCAGTACTTCCATTTTTGCTCCTGGCTTCAGGCAGTTTTTTTGTTTGTTTATTTTTATTTTATTATTATTATGTTCTGCTTCTGGAGGCACTATCTTTTCAAAGCTGTTAGCTGAGATACTGAACTCTCTCTGAAGCTTAACCTACTATCAACTTATCAATGCCATTTTTCAGATTGTTAGTAGTGACATCTATAATAATATTCACACAGTAAATTGAAAGGTTTTCCAAAAAGCAGCTATTTTAACCTAACTAACAGAAAATACAAGACAAACTATGGCAAAATAGCACGAGAACACTGATCTACCTTACACACAATAAGGAGGAGTAATTTAAATCCTGGAATTAAGAATGTCATATGCAGCCAGCTTGGACTACAAAGCATCAGGCCCACAAAGAACAGTTTCCATAGCTCTCCAGATCCCCTGCACAGCCCCTGATAAACCTGCAACATTGTACTGCAACAATTTAGTTTCAAGAAACTTAAGGCATCAAGACAACATTGTTTATCTACACAAATAATTCCAGACATAAACAAGAGAGGAAAAGCTTGCAGTGTAACAGTCCCTACATCACTGTTGTGGTTCACTTAGCAAGGAGAGCCACCCTTTCTGCTAGCAGAAAACCAAGCTGGACACCATCCACGACTGAAAACCCAAACACCTTAAAATAGTGTCAAATATATGAAAACACCACAATTCATGCAATCAAGGGACCAATCTTTCACATTTGATTTTGAAAATACTGTTTGTAATTCAAAGACATTTTTAATCATACTCTAATGAAGAACAAAGAAAAATGGGAAGTTTCACACACCAATGAGTACTCCAACTTTAAAGCAAGACCTCCTACACAAGAGAAAAAGGCATTTGTGATCAGCTCACATAATATTTTTTCACCTTTTTCCCTGACAGTATTTAGAAAGATAATAAAAAAAAAGATAACAATCTTAAAACAGACTGAGAAGACTGTCTGCTAGACTCATTGCATATTAAATGTGCTGGTATTTCTAAAAAAAAAAAAAAAAAAAAAAAAAAAAAAAAATGACTTGCACTTTTGGATAAGTAGAAGAAAACAACAAAAATTAAATTCTATGGATGTCTTCACATGTGATCTTGCAAACAGCCTTATATCTTCAAACAAACAAACAAACCAAAAAAAAAAAACCCACACCACAAAACCAAAAACCAGAAACTCTCCAAAATCAATATTCCACCACACAAATATGTATCTTCACTACTGAACTGGCAAAGCTTTATGGGCCGATTCAGTTTCTGCTTTCATCAGTCTGATGTGGCTTCTACAAATCCTCAGCACATTCAGATTAAGTGTTTGCCTATTCCTGAAGCACAATGGCCGTGAACAGCTTCCAACTCATCCTACCTGTCACTACTAAATATTTTTGTGACTTTGGTAAGTGACTCACAGTTTGCATACTGGTTCAAATTATAGGAGAAATGTACTAAAAAATCCAGCTTCCAGTATTAGCACACAAACCAACGCAGATTCCAAAATAAAAATCAACAAGTGAAAAGGTTCACTTGCAAAGCAATTTACAATGCTCTTAACACCAAAAACTTGCTGTTATATTTTAAGCCTTTAAAGAAATTTGACTAATCAAAACCACTCATCTATAATCAAAAGCGACTTTTGATGGAACACCAGAAATACACTCCATAAGAAAAATATCTATCTATATATTATGCTTTTTTAATTATATGCATATATATAATTTATTTAATTTTATGCATTTATATAATATACATATATGTAATTAGGTACGCTGTTCTAGAATTGCATCCAGTATTTTGGAAACGGTGGCCAAACTGCTATGCCACTCTCACACAATCTTCCCCATCTGTTGAGTAACTAATTTTTTGTTTTGCTTGCAACTCTAAATTTTTTAATACAGGAGGGTTCCAAAACAGCAGTAAGAACTGACTTCCACAGGAGTTATTGTTCATTACTGTAATTTTAATCTAAAATAAAGTTATTTTGCAATATACCTATTAACTTAAATATTATTGCCTGAGTTCTATGCTCCAGTTAATGCACTTAGCAGCTATTTAAAATCATTTATGTATGCACTAGTGCTACAACAAAATCAAAACAACTTACAAATATCTTTAATACAGGAAGATGGAATAAATACCACACAAGCTGACGTAACAGAATTTAGAGGCATATCTTCATTCACAGCTTCTAGAATGAAATGTCATATGTACTTTTTTTGGTTTACCATCCTTCTAGTTGGAAGTGTCCCTGCCCTTGGCAGGAGACTGAAACTAGATGATCTTTAAGGTTCCTTCCAACCCAAAACATCCTGTCATTCTACGATTTAAAAAATAAAAAATAAAGGAAAACCAACCAGCAACTGAATACAGGAAGATAACATCACATTTCTGATCAGTATTTCAGTTTAGTTTCTCCTATAAGTTTTCCTGGTCACTTCTGTAACATGAAGTATATTCTTCAATCATGCCTGAAAATGTTCAATTACATTTTATGATTAAACAAACTGACTGGATATTCTTCCAAAAAGTTATTGTAATTTTGAATTGAGCTATTCATGATATTGTTTAATACTTAGTATATACTAAGTATATAGCTTCTACGATATTGTTTTAAACTATGCAATGCATAGAAAAAAAGACATAAAATATAAAATTCTGAAAAGCTAAAGCAACTGCACTTCCCAACAATAAATATAACTAACATCTGTTGCAGAAAGTGCTTGGCAGTTGTACAGTTTTGTGAAGGATTTTTGTTGTAGATAAATATTTTTCTACAATTCCTATTACACACCACTCCACTCAGACATTTTCTTTAATTATACTCCAAGGGGTCCTATCATATCCATTAAAGAAAGGCAATTTGTTGTCTAAAAGAATGCATACATAATTTTAAATTTCAACTGTGATTCATTTATCTTATGACACACAAAAAAGCATGAAAATACCTAAACTTAATGCAGTTCGGAATAAAAAAAAAAAAAAGAGTCTAATAAAACTGACAGTGCTTAACAGATTTTCTTTATTAAATTTTTAAAAATTCTCTTTTAGGAATAAGAAATGGTGATATGATGTGTCAGCATTTTCCTTTCATGTCAGACCTCACTAATGAGGACAAAAGCCCAGCAAAACCTCTAAGAAAGCAAGAAATTTCTATTTCAACATTTGCAAATTGAGTAAGACTCCCACTTTGCATTCACAGCAAGCACGTGACATCATTTTTTCAGGGACAAAATACCAGGAATAACTTTGTGACAGCCTCTTCAGTTCAGAATACCTTTTTTTTCCCCACTATTCTTAAGTAAAAAATTCACAGACATACACCTGATGATACCGGATTGTTTTTTTTTTTCCTGAAGATATGCATTAGCTGTGTGCATTTAACAAAAATATTGTATTCAGCATTTCATACAAACTCAAAGTAGCAATCAAGACCTGTTTGCTATAAGTATAAACCAAGATTTTTTACAAGCATTCAGTAGAAGTGTATTTAAATACTGCTGAAAGCGTATAAAGATCTGTTACTCCACTGATATCAAACAACTGGTAATGTTGTAGAGGGAGAAGGAGAGAAAGAGGGTACTGTCAATAAAGAGAAGAAACATTACCTCTAAATACACAAAGGATATGGTATATCAGAAGTCTACCTAAAGGGGCTCAACTGCAAAATTAAGAGTTACATCTATAACTTGCCATAGCATACAGCACACGGCACAAAGACATCGTTCCTCTCCCATATTCACTTTTCATATGAAACCAGAGATTTCTTAAACAAGATTTATAACCAAACTTTCAATTAACATTAAACCCAATAGGGCCATTTCAAAAAGAAAAAACAATAAATGCTTGAAAATAGTTAAATCGTTAAAAAAAATCCATTGATGGAAAGTAATCTGTACTACTCTACGAAAAATAGTAAAATCGAAATAACTTAGGCATATTTAAAGAACTAAATGAAAGCAGTCTTGTATTAGGATAATGTCATTTTTCAAGTGAGAGGCTGAGGAATATATGGTTTGTTTCTACCTTGCACAATAAACTAGAATAAATTAATAGCTTGATATATTAAAATCCACATTACATTTCCTCTAAATATTCATTACTTCTTCCAACATCCACAAGATGACAAGACCTAGAATTGTAGATTCAATCTCTGCATCATTTCAGCTTATGTTTTTATGCAACTTAAAGTCCAAATCCTTTTTTTTTTTTCTCTCTTTTAAACACAGAATCTTGGAGGAAAGGATCAACGATTTAATACAGATTTTTACATTTTAATTTACACAATTTTCACTTACTTTCTTCTTCTCTTATTAAAAACATCGTTATTTACGTTTCTGCTACTTAACACATAATAAACTTAACTATATTGTCTCTTTTGGCAAAGAAAGCATAAAGCAGCAGAGAAAGTACATGCAAATATACTGCACAAATAGCAGTTATCCTACAGATGATTAAGTTTTGCATCAAATCAAATATGCATTTTTCAGAAGTATATTTTAGACAAAGATGTACACATAAGAAAAGATGAATTTCAAATACTGATTAGCAACACAAGAAAGTGTTGAAACAGTTTTGACTCTGATGTATGAAAAACACCACTCACAGAACAAACAAGATTTCACATACAATCTTTAATATGAAGAGTTCTTTAAATGACATAGTTATGAACAGAATGAAACAACAGGATCTTAATTTCTTCCTACAACTTCAGAAGAAGAGCTTTTCAAGAAGAGTAAGTAACTTTCAGCATTTCCTCAATTTCATTAGAATGTGTGAAAGAACAATTTTTCAGAAACTTAAGAACAAAAGGTACACCAAAAAGAAGAATTCTGTAATTTACTATGTGATAGCTAGAAATTAGACAAAAACATTACTACTTAAAAAAAGAAAATCAGAACAGCTCAAGAACTTCACAACAGGAATTGCACCTCTGCTCTCACTTCGTTACATAAAACTTAAGAAAAAAAGCTTTTACGTAAAGGCTACCCATGGCTACAAACAGTCTATTGCTTTAAGCTGTTGCATAGAATAGAGTAATGGGATCCTAGAAGATTAAACTAACAGGGAAAAAAAAAAAAGCAAAACAACAACAAAAAACACTGTCCCAGCAGCTTTTGATAAGAGTAGTTAAAACGTCTTTTCTCCCTTCAGCGAAATACAGCGAAAAAGCTGAACTGTGTTTGTATCCAAGTATTACTTGTTTGTTTTCCAGAACAACTGAGCCTGTATAGAGTGCATTGGACTAAATTCTTAGGGGCAGGGGCTGTTCTTGGTCTGTGTATTTACAATGAAGGCTAACTGAGGCCAGACCGTAACTAGGATGTCTGGGTAATAAGTAATAATGGGTCAGTGGTGTGCAGACAGTAAATACAAACAGGCAAGATGCTGCCACGTTCACATACCTCTTGTACGGAGCGAGCTGCTGGCTTGTCTTGATGATTGGCCAGTATTAAAAACGGCAAAGTACATAACTGTGGGTGCTGGAGAGCTGAATGCAGTTCATTCCTAGCAGTTTCTAGGTCATCTTCAGAGGAGGCACTGTCTAATACAAATATTACCCCTTGGGATCCTTGGTAGTAACGACTCCAGTATTTCCTGATATTGTCAGCCCCTTTCAAGACAATAATAAGAGCTAATTAAAATAAATACAATTAAACAGTCTTAACACTTATAAGCAAAAATAACCCTTCTACTTAGAACAATCAAAGCAATCTACTAAATTTTCTCTCATAAATATACATTAAAAAAAGCAACCATAAATCCGGGATACATGTACACAAACATAGAAACTAACATAATTTAAATAAGGAAAGAATGTGACTCAAGGCATTGAAAGTTTCTGCTCCATAAACAATTACTGGCAGAACTACTACACTTTCAATGTTGGCTGGGCTAATCCCATACTTTCTCACTGAAATATACTGATAATAACAAGTAAACAGGACATCCGTTGCCCATTTTTCTTTTCCTTAGCCATGTAGCTTAACCTGTGGCTCCCGTCATGTCAGCTGTTCATTATTAAGTATGGTAAGGTCTTTCAGTTCACCCCCAAACCATCAAATACTTCATAATCAGTGAAAAAAGGTATTAGGAAAACCTTCTAAAGTTGCAATTACACATTTAATGAGGAAAATGGTGATACAGTAGTGAGTTGAACAGGGAATGAGGAGATAGGGTGACAATTTGCAAAGGTATTAATTTCAACTACTTTTACTATCTCAGCCACATGACAGATTCTGGAAGAACCCAACACTAGACATGTGACTGACTGTACAGGCTTATGTGCCACAGTAAATTTTAGGACACAGTTCAGTGGCACTCAGCCAACTCAACAGAAGCCAAGCAATAAGGTTATCTATAAAGCTTTTGTCTCCCCTGGAGAGCAGCATATGTTGTAACACTGAGGTAGGAAAAAAAAATTATTTGACAGCTGTCAAACTATCTAAACAACAATTTGGACATAGGCTATTCTTTGAATGTCTGAATCTGGCACTACACTCATGGGGACTACCATTAAAAAGTGAACAGCAACAGCAATACCGTAGGAGAAAACTTGACATGTCTGCAAGACAGTGATTTGAAAAAATGTGCTGATTTTTTTTTTTATATATACATACACTTTACATACAATATTCTTACTTTGAGATAGGGAAAAGTGAGTTTTAACGTAGACATGCATACCAAGTTCTGATAATAAGAAAGCTCCGTTTTTCGATGGAACAGAACACCTGACTACAAAGTTTTTGACCAACATGTCAAAATGAGAATTTAATGTGATATAATAATAATAATATAATAATGCAATAAAATGGGAATTTAATGCAATACAATTACTATAACTTTGCTACGACACTTAAAATATTAAGTTAATTTGTGCATTGTACAACTGAAAAGAGACACTAAAAACAGGTGAAGAAATCAAAATTTAAGAAGAAATTCACACCGTTACACTTTACGCATCCATGAGTATTCAAATCTCACTCCATGGAGTTACTCCCTTCACAGTACTGATGACAATGGAACCTGAAGCACTCAGTCTGTCTTGCACCCAGCACAATCTAGATGGCTAATGAACTTTGTGAATTCACACTTTTTCCTATAGAGAATACTGGATTCAAATCTGAACGCTGTTTTTCTGCAAAAGACCTAAAGGATTGGTTACTTGACAGTCATAGGATTTAGTCAAGACCTTGCTTAATTTCTTTACTAATTTAACCAGTCTCGTGAAGTAATAATGCACGAATAGGACATGTATTTCTTTCATTTTATTGTCAAGTTCAGAAGATCAACATTACTTACACAGGAGAGGGATTGCATTGGAAGTTAATTGTATGTTTCCTTACCACTGTAATATTTATCAATTGTATTTGTAGAGAAATGAAAGAATTTCATAGCACCTATTATATACACCAGTCCTTCCAAATAACTCACTGTATCAGAACCAAGGAGAACTAGCAGACACAGGAGTTTTCAGCCTGAGAGACTCTACTTAACACAGCAATGCACAGCAGTGTCAGCCACAGCCATGAGTATTACATTACTTAAAAAAATAAATAAATGATCATTTTCAGTGAACTAAAAGGCCAACACCATGACCAGTTATTTGAAGATGTTTTTTGTGTTTTTGTTTGTTTGTTTGTTTTTTGTTGTCCTAGTAATATAACAACTCTCACCTACCCTAAGATTCAGCCAGCTTCTTTTCTACCACATGTTGCTGCCAAACCCGGAGTTTTATCTTAATAAGAATACTGACTATTTCTAAGGAAATAAACCTCTGTGCTTCATTCATGGCAGTATGATGCTACCTTTATTTCTCTCCTTTTCAGTGCTTGTAAGAGAACAGAACATAGCATCACAGAAGAACTTTACTGAAAAGCACTTGAAGGTGTCAAAATTGTTAGCTGTCAAACTTGCAGCAAGTCTGCATTGATAGCACAAATGCCACACAGCCTTTGCATCAAGATAGTCTATCTAGCCTGTGCGTGAAAGCTTACATTAAACTCAAGTTTATGAAAAACATCTCTCTCACCTCTTCTCTGCCTTCCATGCTTCCCCACTGAGAAGTCAGGCCTTCAGTATTTTCCCTATTAGCTAACACAGGTGCTGTCTCCAGCTTTGAAATTCCAGCTATGCTGATATTTAAAACTGTTAGAACAACATTTAGGTTACAAGCACTTGCACACTTTAAAAACACCATATAGACACTTATCTGTGAAGAGGCAGTTCGATCTCCTTAAGCTTCTCCTTAGGTATGTTATACTGCCATCTTAAAATAAAATGTGGAATTTAAAATAAAAATCTCCTGCTCTAGTCAGAGGAAAGGATGAAAAGAAAACACGTGCCCTACAATATACTCTAACATTTATTAAGCCTTAAGTCTAAAGCTTTAATATTCTGAAATAGGTGACACACCACAGTAAACTGGACTTTATAGATGACAATTGTTTTCAGCCTTCCTTCTCCCCCCCCTCCCTTTTTTCCCCTCTAAACACACAGAAAGTCCTCTAGAGTAAGGAAAGAATGGCTGGCAACTAGAAAAGCATCCACCAGTTTCCTCTCTACCCACTATGCCATGTCTACTCTCCATCCACCTCTGCTGAAGACTCTACAGCAGCTGGGATCACAGATGAAACAACACAACTCCTCAGACTGAAGACTGCTACCAGTGCCCAGCGTGTCTCAGATGTACCCTCATCTTAACTGGAAGTCACACCTTCAGCTACAGCACAGATAATCTGTTATGGAAAGCTCTTTATGTATCTCTCTCTCTGGCACTTGACACCAGCAGGCATATAAAGAATGCAGTAAGTCTACCACAGCTGTGTTATTTCTGTCTGTCTAGCCCTTCTGCTGACTGGCTCACAAAACTTTGAATCAGCTTTAGCCTTTCAAAGCTTTTCTGGCTAGAATCGAAAACTCAAAACCTTTTTTTTTTTTTTTTTTTTTTGGTGTGTGTGTGTGGGGAAACGAGGTAAAGGGGTGGGTGGGCATTGTTCATAAAATGTAGGTGTAGTTTATTATGATAAACTAGGATGCTATCTGTACGCCACCCATTGATTCAGCCTGAAGAAAACAGAAGATGGTTTGCTTAAAACAAACAAACAAACAAACAAAAAAGAAATATCTACTTTTCACAAAAATCCTACTCAATTAAAAACAGCCCCTACTCTGCAGAAAGTGAAACTAGAAAACGAGTGGTGGTTTTTTTTTGCTTATCCTATTGTAGATAGGCAAGCAGCGCTTACATGACTCCTATTTGCTTTGAGTTAAATGGTAAATGTCTATTCACACTGTAAAAAGCTAATTGTAGAACAATATTTTCCCAGAACAGTGGAAAGATCACTACTGCTCAATCCTTGTCTGAATTACCTCAGGACTCAACTTAACAAAGTCAGCAAACAGGTGTAAATGATCTCTTATCTATGAAATGAGGAAACTATGTGAAAGAGCTTAGGCACCATTTGAACAGAAGGCTTGTGCATGATTGATAGCAAACAGATCCATCTTTAATGCTTTCAGAAGCTGAACATCTCTGTGCAACTCACAGCTTGGACAGCTCATCAGGGTCATCTAAAAATGTCATCTGCTAAGATGTTCTGTAAACTGTTAGATGCAGATATGTCGCAGATGGCATTACATACACTCCATGGCCAGATTTTGTAGAGGTGTCAACTGCCTTTTAGTCAAATACAGTAATGAGATTTTATTGCTTTGTTTTAGTATGTCCCTGTGAGGATTACTTAGGCTGGCATTTACTTGTGGGATCAGTTTTCTGATGACTAAATAGTTGAAATTTAGCTGCTCTACCAGCCTGTGTTGTTAAAATAGCGTTCAGTCTTCCCCCCTTTCTCCACAGAAGAAAGGAAGGTGGCTTGCCCATACCTATTTAAAAATTAAATGCTAATTAACAGGTCATCATAATCTCCTTCTACTTCATCTTTTTCTTTACTATCTGACGGCTATTGCCATCTTCTCCAGGTGTTTACATTTTCCATTCAACTTGTTTTGCATGACACTATGACTACCCCTCCTACTCGCTCTCACTCTTTACTTCCAAATTAGGACAAAATACGCATGCTTTGTTTAACCAATCCTGTTTAAAAGTTATTGGTTCTCGAGCTCTCACCTACACAATTCATTCAGCTAGTTTAAGGGTGTGAATTTATTACTTTTCATGAAGCTTAAGGAGAAACAGCAGTGGGGAGGACAGTTCTCTTATCCTGGGCTTGCTCAACTGCATGGAACTTCAAGCATCCCTGATACTAAGCACTCCACTTTTGCTAACTGGTTAATATGTTTTGTCTTAAATAGAATTTAAAAGATGATTACACAACATGTTGATTATCTATGCACATGCAAAAGGCCTTTACGTAGCTTACAAAAACCTAACACAAATACGTGACAATATGTACTAAGGCACATAAAACAGAGAAAGTTAATAAATTAACTTTAATATAATAAACGCTAACATTTTGTTAGCGTTTTTAGAATCAGTAAGAATAAAAAGAGCTATTCTCATCCAAAAATCATTAATTTAAATTTGACCAGGTTTAAAGAGGCTTACTAAAAAAAAAAAACAAAAACAAAACAAAACAAAACAAAAAAAAAAAAAAAAAAAAAAAAAAAAAAACACCCACAACTGTAAATTATTAGGTGGCCTCCAGTTTGGGCCTATAATCTTGACATAGGCCTAAGTATCCACATCATGACAACTGCCCTGATTTTATATTCTGCTCTGACAGCATTACAGCACTGAATGATTGAATAAATATACTGAATAAATGGTGGATGCAGGTTCTGGATCTCAAGGCTGGAAAGAAACTTCTTAGAGCCAAAAAAAACAAAAACAAAAACAAACAAAAAAACCACTTCATAGTGCCTTTGCACCTTCATTATCTGTCTTGAGAATAAACCTCAGCATTCAGTATCCCAAATTTCTTTTATTAAAACAGTGTTAGAAATTTCCAAACAATACATTAGCATGCTTTACTTTTCCATTCTTTCCCCGCTCTTCCTTATGTTCATCAAACACAGTTTTATTCATAATTTTCACCAGAGATTACTGCACCATAGCAGTAAATCATCAAACCTATAATTTGTTTTTACACCATTACTCAGTTAAGTTGTGTAATTCAGAGAGATGTTTCAAGTTACCATAGTAAGAGTGCCTTCTGAAAGAACATGGTTTGGGGCACACCACATCTTCACAGTAATTCAAACTATAGACAGTATTTTATGGACAACGTTTTTGGAAGAAAGTGGTACTTTAATTTCACAAAAAGCAGGAAGGAATTGTGGTGTATCAAAATAAAAATAATAAAAAATAGGAAGTTCAGCTTGGTCAGTAACTAAAGGAAGATTTCTTTTCAAATAATTCAAGCAAATAAAGGAAGAGTTCTTTTTCAAGTAATTCAAGCAGGCCTAAGTTTGATTTGAAAGCTATATATTCTTACTCGGAATCAAATGTTTATAAATTAAACATTTAATATTTACGGAATTGAATGAAAACACTGATTTCTGGTAGGGAGGCAGTCTAGCTTAACAAATAAAAATAATAAAAAAGCAAAAACAGGATTTTTGCTTTGTTTTAATATTCTAGTATCGTGTTCTTTAAAAAAAAAAAAATATGCAAAAAGCACAGCAAACTTTGTTCCATGTCCCAAACCTTGAAGACTGATGAAGAAATAATCAAACCAGAACAGATGAAAGAAGACAACTGTTTTCTATGCGCTTTGCATGAAGTTTTACAATCCCTACAGAAATGAAGAAACAAAATCTGTCTTCATTAGCCGCTCCAGCAGTCAACCAGCACACTCAAAACTAGCACCATCTTCGACCTCAAGGAAGGATATTGGTTCAGCCAAACAAAAAGGATACTACACAGTCAGCATCTGTTTCACATAACTGCTTGGCTGCTGAATACAAGAACCTTAAACAGTATGACTTTTGCTCTTTATTTTCCTTAAATATTGGCTGTTACTACTTTGGTGTACAAACATATATGAAGCTTTCAATTTTCAGTCACCTAAGCCTAAAAGATAATTTTAAAATAGAGTATCAAAAATTAAAACTATATGGAATTTCATGCTTTGAATAGCATGCAAGAATGGACAGTGATTTTTAAAAACAGATGCCCCTGTCTTCCTCCACGTTTCCCTCCAGCTTTCCAAGATTAAATGCCTGGACTAGACCTTCAAACTAAAGGGAATTTAGATAATAATGCCTTAACAAATGAATAATTAAAAAAAAACATAGGCTTATCTTTGATAACACCATAGGCAGAAACTACTACTTTTTACTTTCTTTTCAATCTTTCTCAACTTTATGTACTGTTGTGAAAAATGGATTTTAAATTCCAGCCCCAATGATTTATCATTTTTAAATCTAAAACAGCTAATATTTTGGTATGATGAGATTTAGACACTGTATCTTTTCATAATCAAAAGAATAAATGCTATACCTCCAAGTTCTTTTACATTCAAGATGGCATTCTGGAATGGCACTGCTTTTATGCTAAAACCTAAAAACAGAAAAGAGATTAAAATGCGATTTGTCAAAGAGGCCATTTGAAATCAATTCCATACATTTAGAAAAGACTACATTTTTCACCAAAAAAAACACAAAACAAAACATAGCGCAATATTTTGCATATGAAATTCTGTTTAAATATGATGTTTTTGCATCGTATTTAAACCCCAGTTGCAGGGTGCAGGGAGACAAATCAGCAAGAGCTAAGACATTTACAGAGATACAATTTACTAGCTGGCATACATTAAACACAGCACAAAATTTTCACCCAAGTCATCTACCATTTGGTAAGGAGATAGAATGAAATACATTTTTATACAATAATCTTTTAATGCAGCTGGAATTGAAGCTTAGATTTCAAATTGCCAATAACATGATGTGATTCTTGTACAATTTTTTAGGAAACGTGGAAGATAATGTGTTATTTAAATCACTTCGTCTTACGTTTAAACGTCACAGGTTTTAGTTACACTTAGAGCATTAATCCTGTCTATAAATATTATTAACAGAAAGATCCTTTTGCAGTGCTGAGTGGTATTTACTAAAGTGGTTTCAAGCACACTAGAAGTATCTGTGAATCTTCTATTAGCCTGTTATATGCTTAAATATATATATATAGTAATTGATGTTTTCTTCTACCTGGAAATTAAGACAGCCAAAAGAAAGGTAATTAGCAAGGCTTGCAGCAAACCATCACTGTACTACATCCTAAACTATAGATACATATGGACATGTACATGTATATAAGAAAAACCACATCTATTCTTTCAGCATAAAATGTCCAGATAGACATTGAATTTATTTCCACTATCACAAGCAGTTTCATGATTACATACCTACAAACTAAGTTAACCAGTTTTCAAGAATGTGTGTCGCTCTGCGTTCATTAGCTATCATTTAACACACACACACAGAATTTGTTCTCCCAGATCAGACCAATAAGGTATTCCCGTACCCTAACTCCAACCCCAATCACTGTAAGGTGCAGAACAGGAAAGTGCAAGAAATTCTGAAAGGGATAATTTTGAAATGGCTTGTTGTCTTAAAATAATTCCTAAACTATTCCTAGAAAACTAAGAACTGGAATGGACATGAATGGACTTGATGAGAAAATCAAAAATACAGGGTATGGTTTGAAAACCAAATGGAGAAGCTGTCATGTATTTACTGATTCTCAGTCATATTTTCTAATCTAGCAAAGGTTACAAATAGATACATTTGTTATAAACTGAGCATCCTAGAGAGTTACCCTTTTGATTTGGATGCCACCCAGTTTTCTCTGGGGTCCATTTGCTTTGCTCAAAGTTGCCTAACTACACAATAAGATTTTGATGCTACTATCTAGAAACATGTAAGAAACTTATTTTTTAAATGAGTTGTATTTATATTATTTCCTTTGATAGATTGATATTGCTGTTTACATTGCTGTTACTATTTCTTTCAGGGTCCAAAGTGTTAAAGTTTATTTTGCACTAATTTCAGGTGAACTCCAAAGATAAAGAGAAAAAATGACAAATTGCTCAACAATTTCCTGCTAACCTTTTGAATTAGGCATTGACATCTTCTCCACGCAATGAGGTGTCAGATCATTTTAGCATTCCTAATTACACCACGATAATGGATTAATTATGCATTCTTGTACCTGTTTTACTTTGTTTACTTACTATTTTATTAAATAACCTTGTGTTCTTGTAATTCAAGCAAAGACACACTGAAAACCAGTTCATGTCCATGTAAGCTGTGCTTACAGCTTCAGTATAAAGCCATAAAACAAACTATACACACAAGTTACTCGCACAACACTCACTATCTGTTCCCCCTGCAATTCAACCTTAATAAACTGCTGTAGCCACACATCCAGATTTCTTCCATCTCTGCGGTCCTAATCTGTCTTCTTTTTGAACCTGGGAGGCAGGTATTCCTTTTATCCCTTTTTCTTATTCTACAAGGTTTTTTGTTTGTTTTATTTTGTCTTGGGCTTTTTTTTTGTTTTTTGCATATTTTTTTTCAATATTAAATACTTCTGGTTCTTTTATATCAGCATGCATATTCAAATTTTTGCAGCTAAGAAGCCTTTTAGCTGTTGTTGTGCCTGTTTCTACACATCTTTTCAATACCACTCAAACTTTTTGTAAATAATCTGCTCTTACTACATAAACAAGTTTCTTTGCTGATCTAAAAGGAAGGATTATCACCAGAAATAATTTCCATTATGTTAGTCTTTTGTATGCCAGCATATACCACAAAGAAGAACTGACCAATTATAAGAAATTAAGTATGATGTAATTTTCAGAGCTTCACTACCCCATGCTAATTTATATTATGTTCTCTATTCTGATTGTATAACAAGACTGCTCAAAAGCCAACACTAAAGAGAAGAAAGAAACCTTTTAATGTCTGTCTCCAGCAAACTGCTATTGTCTGTTTCATAAGGTTCTATTTTATTAGACCACAATGTCTGCTTTGACTTTTGACATATTCCAAATTGTATGCTTTCATGGATATTCCCCAATGTACAGCCGAACATGGAGAGTAAAGTTGGGTTAGCTTCAAAACAATACATTATTTATCTTCAAAAGCAAGATTAAACTGAAGTTCTCTACTGCCATTGCTGTGTGTTTCAGAAATTAACTTTTGGCAACACCAAAAGCACACACCATGGAATAAAGGCAGCATCCTACCTGTAGTAGACACTATATTCTCTGGGCTTTCACTGCAAAGCTGTGACAGAAGACTTGTCTTGCCGGAACCAGTGAGGCCTATGCAAACCAAGTCGTATTCAGGTCGTGGTGGTGGTGGTCCCTTGCAGCAAAGTGCTCTAAAACACTGCCAGGAGGAAACACAAGAGGAAGAAATTACTTCTTTTTTTGCAAATATTTATTCAACAAGATTTTAAAATCAGATTTATAAGTTGAAAGGTGCTAGACAGAAGCAAAATATTAGTCTAACTTACTGTTTTGGCAAAATCAGCAGTTAATAGAGTGAGATCAGCTCAACTAAAATCTAGAACAGCTTTACAACAAAATTTAAATATACCTGTTAACTTTTCACCTAAACCTCATGGAGCTGGATTGAAGAAAGTGACTTGAATTTCTTGAATAGCATGAACAGTGCACATACAGTGAAATGTATGAGCTCTACTTTACTCTGCAGTCGGGTATTCATGAGTTTGCTTCCAGAAGGAAAACTGGTAGAAAACTCCTGTGCTAACTTAATGCAGTACCTGCTGTGAACATCAAAGCAGCTTCTGAACAGCTGCTGACCAGGCTTACCCTGTTGTCACAAGAAAGAATCAGAGAGCTTTGCTCCACTGATTTCCTTCCTGGGCTTGCTTTGTCATGTGCGTAGAAGGAGTAAAGTACTTGTCCTACCCAACAATTTCAGCTGTTAAAGAGTATAGCTTGCAAGAAATATATTTTGCTGGACATAGTTCTGGCCATAAAAATGCAGATCTCTCACTGTTCCCTGGAGAAGTGAATTAATCACAACAAAGAATATAAATCACTTACACAAAGCCTACTTTAGAGTTCTGCTCACGTCTCTTAAATAATATTGCCAAAATAGGCCAGACCCATCCAACAGGTCCCTTAAGCCCTTAGTAAGGCTCATTAGATCCTTCTTTATACATTATATGGAAAACTTTTACATAAAAAAACTAAAATCATACCATTGTGGGATAGCTAGCAATTCTGTATTTAAGGTGTAAGTCCAAGATACATCCTCTCCACCCCAAAATATGTAAGTACTTTTCCCCAATATCTGCTACCTTCACGTAAGAATACATCTGCTATAACAAGTACCAGAAAACGTGTCTGTGCAGCCATTCCTTCTCTCTCTCATGCCTTTTGTCTTTACATGGTCCTAGCTTTTGAACCTCCAGCAACAGATATCTGAGTCTCCACAACTATACCAAGAGTGCAGCTGATTACTAGATTTAATTCATTTTTACCATCTTAACCACAACTAATCACAGCACTGGGTAAATAAGCTCAGTCTTTACAAACACATTCTAGTACTTGTCTATGTGACTACCCATCCCCTTTCATTGATGACAACTGCAGGAAACAAGAAACTGAAGAGTAGTAAGACACTGCAGCAAATAGCAGGTTCTGGGACTATGAGCAGGCCATCTAAGGATAGCGTGATTATGAAAAGATAGTTCATTATGACTATGGAAGTTTTATTGGTTTCCTTCTGCATAGATGTTAAATTATTCTATTTACATGTATATTGTAGCCATACCAGCAGCACGATTGAGGCTTTTTTTTTCAAGAGAATTCTTAATGTCCAATGTCTCACATTTTAATGGATACTTGTAATAATATATTTTAATTCTGTAAACTTGTTCTACAGTGTTCCTGCTCAAGCTCAATGAACAACTCTACCACCGAAAACATCACTATACAAACAGAGCGGTAACTGCAGTCCTGTTTTCTCAGCAGCTTAAAGTTACATGGCCCTAAACTAAACCAGGGATATCCAGTAGAGACTAAGCCTCCACGTTTACCACTTTGGCAGCTGCATCCAGCAGCTCCACAAGAACTGTGGAAGAGGAGAAAATTCAGTGGTCACAGAACAAGAAATAAAACTACATCCTATGTTCTGTTTTTGGTTATGAACAGGAAGTGCATTCTGAGATATTTCATTAAGCGTGGACTAAAGCCGTGCTATTATTTAAGATGTCATATATTATACTTCAGTCAGAAATGCACGGTGTTGCAAGGAATGTGTGTAAGGTGTAAAGAAGCCATTCCCAAAACCCAAAGCACAAACATATAAACAATATTTAGAGTTGTTCAATCCACTATTAACTCTCAGTCACTTCCAAAACCAAGGTGCTCCATTTGAATAATCCAAAGGATGTAAGAGAAACGCGAATTAACAGTCTAACTGGTCTTCAGATACTCGTCATATAGGAACTGCAGTTCTCTTTCACAAATACGCAAACCTGGTATGTTCAACAACTATAGCTACTGGATGGGAGAAGAAACAAGAAAAGAGAGGTAAGAGTTAATTGTTTCTGGAGAAAAAAAAAAAAAAAAAAAAAAAAAAGGAAAGAGTGGATTTGAAAGTACTTAAAATAGAACAATACAGTATCTTGCAAAAATGTATGTGTTTAGCCAGTCTTGGAAAAAAGCATCTATTAACCCAGGAAACTGGGAGCAATTAGGTACTGCAGTCTGCAGGAAAATGTACAATATTCAGTCCCACTGTTACTTTCATTTTACTAGCGTGTGTCCACATGCTGCGCGCGCAAGTTTAATGATATGTAAGAGGTAAGGGTAGAAGTTAGCCAGTCTTCCTCTTGCTTAGGGATTTCTATCCCAACCGGATTATTCCAGTTTCAGGTCGATCAGCATTTGAGCTGACAATCCTAGACAGTGGCCCTTTAAAGCCCCACAGAGGTTTCTTCTGGGAAAAGCATTAAATATTGCATCTATAGCAGGGGTGGCCAAACCCTTCTGACATATGTGCCGCTCAGAGATTGAAGCTTTGGGCAGCGAACATTCCTGAATTACTACTCTCTCCAACACATTACACTGCCTCCGGTCATTGAGTCTGTCTTCGCCTACTCATTGTACTTCTCGTTTCACTCTCCATTTTGGGGTGAAATACTCTATTATTTCTGTTTTGTTCTGGACCCATCTCCTGTCTGTTTCTTTTGTTGCTGCTATTTAATAGGGACAAACAGAAGCAAGGGATTTCATGCTTAGTTGGTTAAACACACTCACAATCACACAAAAATACCCTAACTTAGTGCAACATATAGTGCTAACAAACCAAGCGTCCAGGGTTCTTGAAATCCAGAATTAAGGCTGTAAAGCTCAACCATTCTGCTCTGCTCCCCTCCTCCTCTTGCCTATATTTATGAATATAGCCTCTCTTCACTTTTTATTTTTCAATTAAGACATTGTTGAACAAATAGACTTTTAGTACCCAGCATGCATTTCTATCCAGAGGACTGGTTAATCATCTGAAGTTGCTGACAAAATACCAAGGAAAAAAAGAAAATGTAAAGCTTACACATATTAAGCTCCATAATTCTGATATTGTACAAGACCACATAAGAACAAACGAATCTCAAACCTTAAAGAGATAATATAAAAGATAGGGTGAAAAAAAGTAGACAACTACAATACTAAAGATAGGAAACAACTGGAGAAAGCAGCAGAGTAATTTTATGCAAATAATGAAACGTTCAAGGCACTTGAATGAAGTTATGCACAGCTAGGAGAGAGGAAAAGGAATATATAATAAACTACATTTAAACTGCATGAATACATACGTAGTTAACCAGTGCTAGGTTAAAGATTGGACTCAGTAATATTAGAGGCCTTTTTCAACCTAAATGATTCAATGATTCTATGAATGCCTTGGTGTTAAAACAGTACACTGGGATCTGTGCATTTGACTATGTCAGTTGCAGCTGTAGACACTTCAGTTTCCATACTGCTGCACAGGTGGTATTAACTACTGGGGGGAGAAAAATGATGGGAAGAGGAAAAAGCTACTTATTTTAAGGCACACAACCAGTGAAAATGTTTTTGTGTTTTTTAATCAACAGGATAAGGTCCATCTTCATCATGTACATCATTATGTGCAATGATGAGGGCAAAACTGACCAGGTCACTACTCATTTGTGGCTACCACCAGAAATTAATACTCACATAGCCACTGCCATCCAGAAGTGATCTTCAGCACAGACAAAAATATTGAAATTGTAATCAGTAGCCTTCTTTGATAGACCACAACCTGATTTAACAATCACCACTATGCTCAGGCTCCTCCATCATTATGGACTAATGATCCAAATCCAGCAGAGGGACCTCAGCTCAAAACCTACTGACAAAGTAGATCTTATTGTTTAACCTGCCTAATCTTCATGTGCACGTGGTAAGCTCACTGGCTGAAACCAAAGGAGAGTCCCTCTTCACGGCCTAAACACAATTTCAATTTTATATTGGCTTATTGCAACAGAAAGGCAGACAGGTATATGGCAATATAGACAAGGTAACATAAACCAGGACAAATTATCAAAAAAAGCAAGGCAATTTCATAGAACAAACATAGTCCTAGTAGCATCCTACATTACGGAAATGTTGCAGGACCATAAAATAGCAACAAACTGCTTGGAGGGGAAGCTCGACTTCTTCCCTCAGACCCATAAGAAAGAAATACATTTGGGTTCATTCACTGAAATTATTCAACATCCACTGTCCAACACTTCTCAGTATTTCAGAGGAACTACAGTCCTAGATTCTCAAAAAAAGCAACCACATTTCAGAACTCTTTCAATACCTATATGCTATATGTATACCTGCTGAACTAGACATAAGGCTTAAGTACCAAAACCATACAAATGATGTAGGTCTATTCTTCAAAATGTTTGACAACTCTGCTACCAGCAGAGGAAGCTTGTAGCAAATTAGGTCAAGAAAAATGAACTGGATGGCTTCTAACAAGCCAGATATGACAGTGCTATTCAGAGTACATCATTTCAAAGACTTCCTGGTCATGATGCAATCTTCCTTTGGGTGAAGATGATAAAATCGCAGTTGGTGGAATTCTGTCCAAAACATAGAACTTACTAATTTCTCAAGCAAATAAAGTCCTCACTAGTTTAAGGATAAAATAAAGGCTTCAAGTCAATTATTTTTGATGATCAAGATCCTCAATTTCACATTGCACAAGCATGAAGGACAGTATCTTTGCATTTGGGCAGAAGGTACAGGATCTTTCGCCCTTATCTTCCAGTGAGAGGGACTGCTCCAGGGTAAAGGCTTCATCTAGAAGTTCAGGGCTTTAGCTACAAGGAAAATTCTTTGAATGCAGTCAAGTTTGTGTGCTACAAAACATAATAATCCTGGGAAAAAAAGAAAAAAAAACACAAAACAAACAACTGTAAGGCAATGGTAGTCCTTCTCCTTGAAACTATAAGCCAAAAGGAATCACTAAACCTCGTGCTCAAAATGGAAAATGTAACTTTCTGACCTTAAACTCCCAGGCACTTCCCCATAAATAACAGAAGAGCAGGAACAAAATTATGACCCTCCACTTCATTCACACTGTCCTCGAAGAAAGCACTGAGAAAAACAAGCATCAGGGTTCTGGATGTGCTTAGACATTCACTATAGAAGTATGATGTAAAAGCCTAACAAAATGAAACGGCATATGCACAGGTCATGCTGAGTCAACAGAAGAGCTGAACATAGGCACAGGTGCTACTCTGAACAGGAGACTTCATGGCAGTGACGGATCAAGCTCCAAGGGGGTTCTCAAACACTTCTAAGTTTCATCAAGTGTAGAGCTATTGCTCAATTTGTCTCCCTTCTGATGGTTTGCTTTCCATTTATTTCCCTGCACAAGAATAAGTCATATTTCAACCCTTCAGTCCATTCAAATCTAACAGCAAGAGACAAAGGTGAACAGAAGCCTTATGAACAAAAGTTTTTGCAAACAGTTTCACTACCTAAGAAAATATTGAAAAAGCCCTAAAAATCAATGCACAAAAGGCAGTAGCAACACCACAAAAATGGACAAAGTTAAGGATGCAGCACTACCCGTCATTTCTAATTTCTAGCTAGTAAAGATACAAAATACATACAGACTCCCCCCCAACCCACTCCCCCACAAAAAATTAGCGTAGAACTAACAGGCTTGCTAAAAGCCATCTATTTCCAGGTTTCCAGCCAAAATAAATAAATAAACAAACAAACAATAAAAAAAAGCTTTTCCATGTTTCATTTATGTTACAAGGTACGTTACAGAACTGTGTTTTCTTTTGTTCAGCAAAGCAGGCATTATTTGTGTTTCATACTGGATCACAAAATCCAGAAAAAAATAATATTGACCACCTGGTATTCTTTGATTTTTCTAATTAACACTGACTAAATGTCAACAGCACGCTGTTTTTCTTTCTTCGCCCAGAAAAATATTTGGTACCCAAGACCCTAGGCAGCCTTATTTTATATACACACACTACACGTGGTATTATTTCTGTAATACTATACGAAAGAATTTATGGTAATACTCCAATTCAAATCCCATTTCCAAATGGGTATAGGAACCTAAAAGAAACAAAAATTAGAGAAATACTTGCAAAAAAATTAAAACTTGCAATGTATTACTTATTTAAAAGGAAAAACAAACAAAGTAAATAAATAAATAAATAAATAAATAAAAAACCTGCTGCTGCCCTAATTCAAACTGCAATAGGAGTCTCAGTCCTCATGGTAAAAGCTCCCTCATCATACCTGAAGTGAGATTTATGGGATCACACTGGGACTTATGCAGCAAGACAGTTTGAAGAAATTTCAACTATGGTAAAATAAACATAAATAAATTCATTTGAAATGTAGTTGGAAAAAGCAGAAAAGGAGATGGCCACAAAATGACCCAGGATGATAAGTGAGAAGTGTGCAGAAGTGTCTCAATGAAGACATAGGTGATACCATTTAATACATACCCAAGAAAAGTAACAAGATCTGAATTTTCATATACTGATTGTATTGAAAGAATACAATATTACTGAAATTTCAGTAACATTATAGAAATAGACAAATGCCAGAGATTTTTTTCTATCAAGCTTCAGCCCACACTTCCAGAATTGTTGGGCATCATAAGCATAATTAAAAATAAACAACTCACAGGTTGCGTGCGAGTCTCTGAGTGTATTATATATATATACATATATATATATACATATATATATATACACACACAAACACACACACACATATATGTGTGTATATATATACACACACATACATATATTTAAAGAAGAAACCTCAAGAAATTCCAAGTGAGTTTTGAGGGAAAAAGAAAAAGTATTTCATGTTTACTTGAGGCAATGTTTCCTCTGAGATTTATCCCCAGGATATGTCTTGTTCTTTCTTATGAAAGAATTCAATACTAACGTTTGCCATCAAACCTGAAACCAAAGAGGACAAATCTCTAGAGACAAGAGACCAGACTATTTCCTCTGAAGTCCAGTCCTACTGAACATGTACATAGCTGGGTAGAAGGTCAAGTAAAAAGAGATTGTGGATACCTGTCAAAGAAAAACTGTACAGAACAAAATAGTAGAGAAGAACCCAAATATCCCATTGATAAAGAATACTAGAATTATTTGGGAAAGTACCAGAGAGCAAAATTAAACAGAATTGTGATACTGTAACAGTACATTAAAAATAAAAGTATAGTTTCTACTGTCATTTTTATATTTATTTGCTCAGATAATAATTCTCTCTTTGCTCATATCATAGAAGAAATATAGCGTAACTATCCCAGCCAAAACCAGGACACAAATTTAGGTGCTGACCAACCAAGAAGTTAGCAAACTGATGAATGTTTGGTTGCTCTAAAAATTAACAGGAGGCAAAGAAAAGAAGATACTAGTAAAGACTGATGTAAAAAAAAAAAAAAAAGTTACTAAATTAGAAACAGTCTATGCAGTTAACATTGAAATATAAGGAGTGTGCTTTACGAATGTATATACAGTCTAACAGGAATTAATGGGAGGATTTAGATAAAAGGAAGAAGTGGACCAGAGAATAACGATAGCTTGATTTTGCAGGCGGCGCAAGTTTTACAGCCAAAGAATTCTGCTGCCTGGAACATTTAAAACCAGACTGCCTTCCAACTCTACAAAATGAAGTAAAAATTACACTGATGTTGGCAGAGGCACAAATGGGAGATCTAAGGGGTATGCTCTACTATCAGTTCATGGCATACTTGGATTTGAAGTACTACATAGTCATCGGCAATGGGTATTTCTTATTCTTTAGGCTCTCTTTGAATGTTTTCATTCTTACATGCTTTTTTTCATTTTACTATCACAATATACAACTATCACAACATACTATATTTACAAAAATAAGAACCTCTAAGAAGATATGTATTTTGACCAGAAGACCTAGGGAATAGGAAATATGTAGTAACATATACAGGAACTTCTCTTCCTCTCCTGTATAGCAGAAGTTTTACTTGGCTAGCACAGCACATTACTACTGTGGGAGGAAACAGGAGACGAACCTAAACAAAAACCATTAATCCAAAATATACAATTGGAGGAAGGCATACAAATCTTAAGTACCATTAAAAATTCGTCAAATTTTAATCAATGACAGCTTCTTTGAACATAAAAGTTTTTGCCTTGACCAAACTCTGAGGAAGTTATCTTTGAAAAACTTCAGCCATTTAGAACACCTCATGCTCCAACACAGGTATTTTGCATTTTTAAACTCTCCAGCTGCAAGGTTTTGGGGTTGTTTTTGCTTGCTTGGTTTTGGGTTTTGTTTTATCTTGTTTTCCTGGTTAAGTATCTCTATCTCCCACCAAGTTTCTCAATTGTCAGGAAACTGTTTTCTAATGAAGACCTCTGTATTTATTGGTTGTTTTGTACTTTAGTTCTGTAAAATCAGAACTGTCCAATTTGTCACTGCTGATCATACATGGATCAAGGACTACAGCCTTTAAACTGTCTCGAAGAGAAATCAAACGGGAGCTCTGCTTGTAGTCCTTGAATATCTGGGGAACATAATTTGAGATGGGGATTCTCAGTTGACAGGAAAAAGAACGGACCGTATAGAGGCAAGACAACTGTAAATATAAGCTGTGTTCATAGGCTTGCACCATTAAAACAAAAACAAAACAAACAAAAAATCCCATACCATTCTTGTTCAAACAAGAATTTGTTTAATAAATACTGACCAAAACCTCTTCATCTATTTAAGTCAGGTTAAAAAAAAAAAAAAAAAAAGGAAAGAAAGGAAACGGTAAAGAATTATTTTGTAGATAAATTCTGGACACTCTTAAAGGTTAAGCTGCCTCTCAGAGGTCACAGCTGGATTTTAACTTTTGTAGGGGAGAAAAATGGGAGCTGGCAAGAAAAAGGTTTATTTTTCATTAAAAAACAGACTATCAAGGCCTTACTCTTGAGACAGCCTACCACACATCTATGCCTATTCACAGGCAGGTCAGCATACCCTCTTTCCAGCAGAGACAACCCAAACTAACAAGTTTCTGCTAGTGTAACTACAACCACTTCTTATTAGTTAAGAGGCATGAGATACTTCAAGCCACACAAAGGTATTACTATGCCAGATTTTTATTTTTATTTTTGTGGCAAAAAAAAACTGCTTTTAGTCTCAGAGCTACTGCAAATCTCCTTTGGTGATTCAGAATCTTTCATCCTTGCATAGGTGCAAGTACTTTGCATTACAGCAAGCACTTTTATAGGGAGCAAACATCCACAGCCTGACACCTTCGTGTGCTTTCCTAATGCTACTGCATTTACTGACAAGTTGTTGGGTGTCTGTCTTTCAGGTAATAATTACACAGTACTTCTATAAAAATTTTCTTAAGTTAAAAAGGCAACAGGTTGCTGCTTAAGAATATCTCATGTTGGTGAAATATAATCATAAATCCAAGCAGAAATAAACTCAACATGTAATTCAGATAACTGAGCACAGCTCTTTGGTGCTCAGTCCCTTGTCTTCTTTAATGCACAGCTGTAAGAGATTTAATATTTATTTTAAGGAGGCTGCAGACACCTCAGTAAAAATTGACTCACTGCTGCTTACTGGAACAAAAATTTTACCATTCAATCTAGATCAGTGTAAATCTTGCCAAGTTGGGAAACTCCTCCTTCCACTGGCGAGAGAGAAAATTTCACCAACAACCAGGGAGCACTGCAATAATGATGAGATTCTATCAGTGAAACATAAACAATCTGGAGTTGGTGGCATAATTCAGAGTAAGACAATGAATAAAAACAGGCTTAAGAAATGGAAGATGGCTGGTTTTAAGACTAAGACATACAATCAGTTGTAAAAGTAGAATTTAACTCAACCTTTTTTATCTTTTTTTTTCTTTTTTTTTTTTTTTACACTTGCTTCCCTAATTAAAGACTGACATAATAGGTCTGTGATTTTTTTTTTTAAAGGAAGTTTGATATATACATATATCAAACATATGATATACAACAGCTTTTACTGAAAGGCCATTAAGTAATGGCCAGTCACCTACTCTACTATAAGATCAGTATTTTTGAAACGTAAGGATTGTATACAGAGTATGAGAAGAGATGCACATAGTTCTTCTCATGCCATAGGGATTTTTCACTTAAGAGGAACCATTTATAGCTCAGAAGCATTTCTCCAAAGCAATTTTTAACAATGAAGAAAGACGATAAGGTACAGAACATACCATACCACTTTACAAAGAGTGCATAACTCTGATTATGTTATTCAGTAATAAAATTCAGAAGTCTAAGATTTGAAAAGAAAAACTGCAGTAAAACGTCAAACACAGATCATAATACTGATGACAAACACCAGAAGTATTTTACTTTCCTAAATATTAATAACAGTCTTATTTATTTGAATAAATATTTGAGTAGTCACGTTTTTTCATCCTTGCAACAAATTTTTAAGCTTGCATCATTGACTTTATTGCTACAAAAGCATACAATCACAAATTATACCCTATAGAGATCAGTGTTTAATCAGGACGAAATGACAAGCTATAAAAGTAGAGAAAGAGACATTAAAAAAAATATTTCAGGACAAATGTCCTATCAAAAGCATTCATACAATTAAGAGACATTAACCATTGTTTCCTAGTGGGCTGTAAAAGATCCTCACCTTACACCTAGGTAGCATCATTGTGAACACAGGTAAACCTTCACCTATTCTTGTTTCCTTCTCATTTTCATGCAGTTAGTTATAAAGCTGAAATAAACAAGAAAAAGCATGCTGTTCACTGTTCTCTGGCAAGAGAGAAAATTTCTGGTGCCTGATGTAAAGTATGAGCCTTGGTCGTTTCTGTCTCCCGCAACGGAAGAACTGATGTACCTGCAAATTATGTCACAGCACTACCTTCACCTTTAAAATGCCATGGAAATCAAACTAAAAAACATAGAGCAATAATATTGTATATATGTATATATATATTTATATATATGTATATATATATATATTTAAAAAGTGCCTGACCACTGCACAAACCTCATCCAGTCAGGCACAATGCTGAAGCAGAAATTCTCCTCCCACTCGTAACTATACTGCTTAAATCTTAAACTTTACCTCAACAGCTTCTGTTTTCTTGTTGAACTTCCTAAATTCCTTAGTAAAGGAAATTTAAAAAGCTCAGATCTTTTAAGCAATCAAGTGTACTCTCTAAACCCGGAGATATTTTGATGGAAAAGAACAGAATACTCAACCAGACACTTCAACATCCAGCAAAACATACGTAATTTATGGGAGCATATGTTTATTGAAGTTCACAAATCTAAATACATTTTCCTAAGAAAACGTGAAAGGCCTTTGATTATTATGTTGCAAACTGTGCATTCTGCATTTAATGTGCCATTGCCCAATTCTTTAAATTGAGAAACTACAATGAATTGGCTTAAAAAAACAAAACAAAATAAACAAACAAAAAAAAACCTTTATTCTTAGAAACAAAGCAGCAAATTTTATTAAACCTATTTTTACATCTAGCTATCCTCACAAAGCTGAGGATAATGTAATTCTGAATAGGATGTAAATGTCAGCCAAAAGCTGAAAAAAAATAATAGGAGTAGGTGCAGGAAAGGGAAAAACAAAGTTGTTATTAATGTATTACTTCTACTGAAATACCACTGAAGTCCAGTGTGATCCAAACCACACCATACTGTGAGCAAAACAGCAAAGACCAAGTCCCATAAGCTACAGAGAAGTAACAACTACACAGCATTTTTATCATATTTTTGTTGTTGTTGTTCAGACCTGGAATTTGGTTTTGGTACAGATTCAACCTTCTTTGTTCAAAAGAAAAGAAGTTCCTTGGCATAGCGACATGGTCTAATAATAATAATTTCAGTGCTAGTTTTCTAGCATAACTAAGATGTCCATCTAGCACAAATACACTACAGTCATTTAAAATAGCTTATTGTTCAAGTACACAACTAAGCTGAGAAGTCTCGTATTTGACTCTTATCCGTAAGCAGGAATCAAAATGTACTATTTAGCTGCAGTTTAAATATTTGAAGATTTTTCAGCTGGGGACATTTTGCACCCTTAAATAGTAAAAGCTGTTAAGCCGTTTCCCATTAAAAATCCTAGAAAAATAACCTTTACAAATAAAATGAAGATAAAGTTCTAGGAGACCATAAATTGACTTGAAAACGTTCACTGAAAAAAAGCATATTGACAGCAGCAAGCAAAGTGTTAAATAGTATGAAACCAGGTAAATATTTTTTCACTAAGCGTCCATATGAAGTCCATAGTATAAACACTAAAATCTACTTGGACTTCCAGGCAAACATAAGTATTTTAATGACAAATGTATCATGAGTCTTCTTCCTGCTGTCTACCACTTTTCTCTTCTGCTTAGCCTTACATTCCAGCCTAATAGCAACATATTTTCTACTCCAATCAACCATACTATTCAGTGGTATTTCCTAGAAAAAATTTTCTTCTGTCAGATAAATAGAGAAGAAAATCCTTCAGGGACAGCTTGATATACCACAGATTCCAGTTGAAATAATACTGAAACGAGAAATTAAGAATTTCCTTAGTAAACCCACTAGCACAAAAAATGGGGTAAAACCATAGGCATTTCAGCAAAACTCAATTCTACCAAGCATGCAACTTGAATTTCACTCCATAATTTTCAATAATGGATTCAGAAGGAGCAGAAAAGTCACGCTGTGTGAAAGGCTGACTGTAATAAAATAAACTGAAAAAGTCTATACACAAAAAACAGTATGGGATTGCACTACTACATGATCATGTATGTTTCAATTGGGAAAAAAAAAAAAGCCAGCTAATAAGTGGAATTGTAGAAGAGTGGAGTCCTTTTCATTATTTTCTAGTTACAATCATTTAGTGGTACCTGACCAGAAAAAAGCAGTGACAAAAACTTTACTGTGCAAGTGACACACACAATTCTATTCAGGGTAAATAAAGACATTCTTTCTTTGAGACACTAATATACTTCCATGCATCAACGATTAAACACTCCATTTAAATTAAAAATTTCAGAGCAACTCATTTATCAGTATGCTCATTCTGCATTGCCCACATTTTCAGGAATTAGACCTGCACATTTTCCCATTTTTACACATGTTCAAAGAATTTAACATTATTTGACTGTCATCAATGAGTTAAGATTTTTGGCAGGCCATCCTCGGTAATAGCTTTGAATTTCCTTTAAGTGGTTATTGTGGAAGACTTATTTTAACTGGAATTAACACTACCTTCTAGCTCAGACACAATCTAAACTTTTTTTTTTTTTTTTTTTTTTTGCATTGCTAGCATGCCAAGTAAAGGACAATGTGGTATTTGCTTAAGGTAAATTAAAATGCATTACATGTTACACATACTGGACATTCTTTTGATCTTAATTTGAAACTATTAATCCTTCCAAAGCAGAGTAAGACTGTCTCCATATGCTTGGTTTGTGTGCTTTGCATCTCTGGTCAGCACAGTAAGAGATCCAGAAAATTTTAGAAGAAATTCCTTGCCAGTGACAATAGAGCAAAAAAACAAGCAAGATCTCCAACACTTAAAATTCCACAAATGCTAACCATATTTAAAAACTAATACCAGTCTCACTCTGTATTTTAAATTTCTGCAATATTCATTAGTTTCATTGTAAGAAGCATCATAAGGAAAAGACTCATCGTCTTGTAACGTTTCCTGTGTTGGATGTACTTCGACCTACTTCGATACTGTAGAATATAGAGGGATTTAGTTGATCTTCCCAGAAAGAATCTCAGTAAATGCAACTATTTCAGAGACTCATTAACTGCTTATTAAAATGTCTTCATTACTGATATCTTAAGACAGTTAAAAACAAAATACTGACTGCATGGATTTCTTTTTGAAGAATTTCTTTACTTAGTTTTGCCATTAAAAGTCGAAACTTTTAAAAACATGAAAAATCGTGCAGGTTTGAGCTATTTTACATTGTTTATCATGTGGCAGAAGTTTTGGACATACCCTTTAGCATTTCATACTCATTGGGTTAGGCATTCTCCGCATCATGAATCTTACTCTTTGACATGTAACTTTGCCCATCCTCAACACATGGAACTAGGGAGCTTTTGAACGATGTAAAGTTCACTCAGAAAACTGAGCAAGCTTAGGAAATATTCAGTATCATTAGGGTGAGATCTTCTGCAGTACTTCAGGGGCTTTCCATACATAATCTAGAAATACTTTTCTCTCTACCAGCTGAGGCAATTACAGAATCTTAAAATCTCCTAAAAAAAAAAAAAAAAAAAAAAAAAAAAAAAAATCTTAAAACACTGCAGCAAGTTTCTACCACTTTTTCTAAACTTATATATAGCCTAATAACATGGGAAATTGCGCTTCCTTCACCTGAGTCAATGCTTCCATCTGAATACCCCGAGAAAAATGTTTCACTATTGCAAGACTGCTATTTCCCTGTTGTGGTTATCCTGCAGTCACATTATGTCATTTTAAGCTGTAGTGCACAGTAAGGACCAAGTGCTCCTTTTCAGCACCTACACGTAAATGGGGTCCACCAAAACCAACTGTACATGTGAGGCAGAGGAGGCCTCCTACACCTTACCTATGGTGTAGCCTCATTCCTTTGGGCAGGCAGGGGGCTGGTGGTGGTAGTGTTGCTTTTCTGTTGGCAGGGTCTTTTTTTTTTTTTTTTTTAATTATTTCGCAATAGCCAATTTTAGACACCAGTAGGCTGAGGCTTCCAGATCAGACTACTGAAAGGACTGCCACACCCTGAAAAGTGGAGGAGGGTTTTTTTGTTTTGTTTTGTTTTTTAATTGGGAACTATTTGTAGTACTCCTGGATGCTTACATAGTAACAGTAGCTAAAAACCCTTGCCATCTTTGGCTGTCCTAGAGACTGCACCCCTTCTCAAGGAATGTGGATTCAAGCATAGTTATCCATGTATTCATCACCTCCAGGCCGAGTATCACCACGCGCTACACCCCGGGGATGAGACGTTTCAACTGAATCAACAGGCAGAGCACTCGGCTAAACAGCGCGTGGAGATTGCTCATCTGCGCCAGGCTGGCTTCTGGTCTATTACCAGATTCTTTCCAAGATCTGCTTCTTGATTTCATGCTAATTAATGGGAGTGGATCCATTTCTCCATGAATTTCTGTGATGATGGCAGTTGAGAGATCACTAGTATGGGCCAAGTCAGGGGAGTGAGTCTCATTTCCACAGCAGCTGACTTCAGCAATGAAATTCTTGTGGTGTTCTCTCAACCACAAAACAATTATTAGTTCAGCAAAATTTCATTTGCGATAGCATTGTGATTATAGGAATAGTTTCAATGCCTACAAAGAGAAGAATGGAAATCACCATCTCAGAGTACTATACCCCATTTCACTAGGCATTCATATCACATTACTGCATATTTTGGGCATGTATGCCTGCAACATTTTTGTCTGAATGAAAAACAGTATTTAAGAAGTTGTGTAGAAAGCTTATGAAAGACACAAAAAATGCTTCCTCATATAGAAGACCATGGAGGGGCCAAAAAAGAACATAACAGATTTCTTTCGCCCATTTCTATAGTTTGCCAGTTGGAAAGTAGCTAATACAACACAGGTTAAAAAAGAAAAATCAAAGCAGAGACCATTCCACAATTTACATTCCCCATGTCCCCTCACCCCTTTCACCTCCCCCCCCCCCTTTCCAGCTGGTCCTAGTTTTCTGCTTTATTACAGAAGCTACTCACTTCAATAAACTTCACTTTTGTTAATCAATTCTTGTATTAAGATTTATTTTTCAGCCTTGATACCAGATTTGTAATACTTGCAATTCATATGCAGCTCTACATGCAAAGAACGCTATTGTACCACTGCAGAAAAACAATTACCTTGCACAGATTTTCGAAAATAGTCATTGTAGATTCTGTGCAATATTTCAAAAACTCCACTGCATCTGGACCAGGCACAGGAAGAGAATGCAATGTTATACTTTTCAAAAGCTGGGTTTTACTGTTTTAGAAATAAAACAAGTCATGTACATTACAGAGCCACAGTGGGCCTAGACAGCTTAACTGAAAACACCAAGCTACACACTAACAAGTGATACTTGAGCCCTTTCAGTAACATAAAAAGAAGCAAATATGAATTAGGAAGTAGATTCTTACTACTCCCTTACATTACACAAATGTGTGATGCAAGTCAGCCTAAATTAACTAACCTATGTTTGAAAATTTACTGAGTGCTTATTTACCTAAACTGCTTTTAAATCAATTTTAATTAAGCTGTAACATGTGCTCAGGCTAGGCTGTAGCTCAGCACGTACTCACTACCAAGAAAAAAAAAAAAAAAAAAAAAAAAAAAGCATAAGGAAACAAAACAGAAATCTATGAAGATCTTGAAAACACCACTTATCCACTTGATAGCAATTAGAGAAAAATCTACCTGGAGAGCAGAAGGAATTAAGACATCTGTTTTCATACAGTTGATTATTTTACCATGAAATTGAGGCTGCCCGGCTATGTGAAGATAGCAGCATACTAACATGTTGCTGTCTTCTGGTTCTGTAGGCTTTTTAGCGTCTTTGTTGATGCCCTGAAGTTTCCTATTTGAAATGTGAAATTAAGATCAGTCAGTCTCACAACTCAGAGCCCTAAATGCAGCAGCATATTAAAAAAAAAAATTAAAAAAAATCTTGATTTCCCTTTGTTATTTACAAAAGCACTACGATTCCCCACTTTCAGAACAGGCATTTGTTAATGCAAATGCATCAGGCATCACACTTTCGCCATATGTTTCAGACTACAATATTGCCAAAAGTACATATTTCTGTTTGTTCAAATGTATTTTGTACTTATACTGCATGTGGCATAAAGAAAGTGCCAACTCTCAAAAATCATATTGCAGCCTAAGCTGCACCCTCTGCTAAGAGAAATCTCATTTATAAAATCTAACAAGACCACAGCAGTACAAACACAGAATAATCTTCCAGACAATCTAAAGCTATTGAGATATCCGGATAAATGTAGTGGGAACTTTCAGAAGAGATACTTGCAGCTGTAAATGCAGAGAGGACAAGAAACAATGGACAAATTGAAACCCGAGAGGTTCAGACTGGATATAAGAAAATACTTTTTCCCCAAGGGAACAACAGTCCAGCAGTGGAACATGTTGCCCAGAGGCTCTGCAGTCCTTATCTTTTGAGGTTTCTTCCCCTTGGTTTTCAAAACCAGAACTGAAGTGGATAAAACCTTGAGCAACCTGGTCAGACCTCAAGCTGACACACACACACACCCCACTATTTTGACCATGAAGCTGGATTATAGATCTTCCAAGATCCCTTCCAACCTCAACTCCTGTGAACATAGTACAAATTCTACAGAGCTCTCCTCTGATCTTTCATCTATGCGAGACATCTACGTGACAACATTTTCCAACAAATACAGTAATTGATAGTGTCCTTACACAGCTACCATTGATGGAGAAAAATAAAATACAAAATAAAATCAAAGAAGGTTGAGCAGCTTATTGATTTGGGCAGACTCCCACAGTCTACTGGCTCCAGTGTAGGCATGTTTATTCACTGTCAGTTTTGCCCAGGTGCTCAGACCTAAGCACCCACATCAGCTTAGTCACAGGGTGAGTAGCCACTGCCCAAGTTACTGTTCCTTTACCAGTGAAAGCATTTCTAGAGATGTATCACAATGGTGTTGTGTTTTTTTTTTTTTCCCCTTTGTTTTTACGGTAAGGGGGAAAGAGAAGCCTCCCACACTAACTGGAAAGGAATCATCAAGCATCTGTCTGGGCTTCTGGGGGAGCTGTGGGACAGCTCTGAAGGATTGCCAGATTTATTCTGTATCCTCGTTTGCAGGGTGGGCAGGTTGCCAGCCCGAGTTAAAACAATACCTGAGGTCTAGTTTATATTCCCAGCTGGGCCAGCTAGCTAGGATTTAAAACACTTGTAAATTTGGGTGTGAGGGCTGTGTGCGTTGACAAGGGAATTAGGCTGTGGTACTAGAAAACTCTTATTTCAATTCAGCATCCACTCAGGCAGCTCCACTGCTCCTCTCACCCTGTTTTCCCCTGGGTGAGGGCAGAGAAGAGCAGCGAGGGGCTGGGACAGCAATGTCAGCCTGCAGAGAGAGGTGGTGCTGGGATGCTAGGAGCATGGAGGGCAAAGTTCCATGAGCGTCTTTGTGCTGGCAGGGTCAGGATGTTCTTACAATTGGTAAAAATCAGATCCATCTCTCAGCTACCTGCCTGCTGTTCACCACTTACCACACTCCTCTGCCTCCACTCCTCATGCAGTTTCCACAGATTGTTTTCCCCTCCCAAGTCACAACTTACTCACTTTGCTTTGGGAAGAAAGGGGAGATGACACCACGTTCTTTCTTAGCTCATCATCTGCCATCAAAATCTCCCCCAAAGAAGATGGCAGTGACTCTCCCAAACACAAAGCCCATCAAAATATCCTAACGTGTGCTACTTGCACACCTCCCGTGGCAGGCCATGCTGGTGGCCATCTCTGTCCCAAAGAACACACTGTAAGGGGGATGCCCAAAAGAGCCTCATTCTGCTGCGTATCTCTGCCCATTACAACAGCACGCAGGCCAGCAGCTCCTCAGCTTTTCTTCTCTGCTTCAGCTGCGTGCTCATGGTGCAGATACTTTGCCACTATGGCACCACGGGTCTTTCACTCACAGAATTAATGATGTTTTGTAACGCACCAACCTACAGCACTTACACGTGTGCAGACAGTGCAACATAAAGTCTTCGTTGGGGTCCTAGCCAGGCCAAGTGTGTTATTAGCCCCTCTACTACCTTCCCTAAGTTTAGGCTACCCTAAAAACATACTTTAGGGAAATAAGGAAAATAAATCATATACCTTTTAGCTCATCTCTAATAAATTCATTTTTAATAAGCAAGAAAGTTTTGTTCCTATCAGTAAGTCATATACACTGAAGTAATGTTTCTATAAATAATCTATTGTCCTCCTGGAGAAGTAATGATTCTCAAAAACTTAAACTGGCCATATAGTATCTTGTAGTTGATTGAGACAAATTAAGACAGCATAAAAAAAGAAAGACTTCATCCCAGGTTTTCACCGTATCAAACTAAAACCAGAAGTATGCTAAAAGGAAAGTCTCAATTCTCAAACTTCAAAGAAAAATATCTCATGTAAAGCCTCCAAGGCCAGGTAAGGTTTTCTAATGCTGCTTGAATAAGAAATAAAAAGTTAAAAATTCCGACTCAACTGTTAAAATGCTGTATTGTGCTAATTTTCACTTCATACAGAAAATTTACCAACTAAAATATCTCAGTGTATCATATGCTTATTCTGATAGAGTCAGACTACAAGAAGAAAAATCAAAACCAAAGAAGTCTGTCTTGCTCTACCTACAGAAAGAAGACAATGCTGTATCCTCCCTCCACTGAGGTATGAAAAGATACTATGCGGAGACAAAGTTTGACAAACTGTTCTTCCCAGCAGTCATAGATAACATCCCTAAGATTTTTATTTTTTTATTTTTTTTAAAGAGAGGAAAAACAAGAACAGCTCTCCACACTCTCTTCATAAAGGAAATGAGTTCTTATTCTGCTGTTAAAGATTTACTTCTCTGATATCTTGAGTTCCTTTCACTGAAATACTTGCACAGAAGAAAGTTGTGTAACAGTGAAAGATGTTCAGCACACATAAATCACAGAAATCTATCCAATAAACAAAGATTACACCATCACAATCTCTGATCACAGATTTGTGAAGAATGAACTAGCCGATTTTTGCAAGATACGCTGCCGCTGTGTAACAGGGAGGTTGTGAGCCCCTAAAAAAGACGGCACAGGGAGCACATGTGTGCTTCTCAAGGATTGTGAACTGCCTTCTGGAGAACCGGCTCTGACTTCCTGGAGCTGCCTCTTGTCAATGAACGTATCAGACATATTTACTTTCTTCCAGTGTCACAAAGCTCCCTTCAAACAAGGCAAACAGCAAGAGCAGAGAATTAAGCTGTCTAGAAAATGGCTTTATATTTGATCAAATTCTTGTTCTTATTCATGATCAGTGGTAATTATTCTCATTTATAGCAAATAGGGTAGAGACTTTCCAAGGCACGTAACATAGAAAGACTTGCAAATCAGTTCAAGTGTTTTGTAAAATTGGTTCTTCATTAAGTGGTAGCATTCCCCAAATATACAGTTTACTATAACATCTGGATTGTTTCACCTGCCCATTACTCCCTTTGCTATTTCTGAAATATCCTCATAACAAGCAAACATTTTCAGAACATGCTCTGGCATGTTCAAGCCCACAGATCACCGCTGCAGTTCAGCTGTTTGAAAGATCCACAATCTCATTTCCACCATCAAGTGTATATGCATGTTCAGCTACCTCTACAAACTTCCATAACACTCCTGCTTAGCCTTGCCACCACAACACAAATTCTTAATGCCCTTAAAAACAGCAACAACAAAAAAAGCAAACAAAAAACACACCACGTTTGGCTTATTTTAAATATGCTCTTCTCAAAATTATCTCTTCCCTGGTCAACCATCAGTGGTTCTTACATTGCATAGTAGCTATGACCCCTACATTTGAGGTGGCATGATCAAAGGAGCCCTGGCCAGACTTGGAAAAACATTTCCACTGAGAATGGACATACTGCCTGTCAAAAGGTTATTCCCACTGTGTACGGGGAGCAGCTCATATTACTGCAGTGTAACATGAAAGTGCAAAATCTAGCCATAGTAATCCACATACATGTTTTTCTTTCCAAAAGGGGCATATGGGAGACACTGACTGGAACAGAACATCCGTATTATCATTTGAAGGGAGGGGATGGACGGGAAAGGGAAAGCTTCCTTAATCAATCCAGCTGTAGGAATCAGACTCTTAAAAAAAATACTTTAAAAATTCTGCCTCTTACCATAGTAATTACTTTTTTTTTTCTTTCAGTTAAAAATTTATTTATGCAAATACACATCTACATGTAGATAATCACACACATACACACGATCAGACTTTACACTCTGCGGAAGGCAAAATAACTTCGGAGGCGTAAATCTTAATGTCAATGACAGGAAGGCTTTGGTGAACCATTACCATAAATCTGACAAACGCTAATTTGATGGGTGGCTGTATCTGTCTGCTGCAAGACCAGTCTAGACAGTCTATTGAGAAATCCTAAAACACAACTGTTTGTTCCCTGTAACACCATCTGGATATGGCAATAAGAGCCGACCCAGTGCCATTCACACATGGATCAAAGCACATGCTAATGCCATCATGAAGTCATACACATAAAAAATTCAATCTGAGAACTCTATGCAATTTTCCTAAGTCCTCAGTGAGGAAACCTCAGACTTAGCGCAACTCAAGCTAAGTGCATGAAGAGGGGGAGAGGGTGGAAAAAAAGAAGAGAATATTTAATGAGCTTGGCCTTCCCGAGGAATGTTAGGCCACCCATTGTATTGGAAAAGGCTCATGTCACACTTCAGTCATGGCACCCATCAGGGTGCCCCTTTACAAAAATTGATCCGGAGGTTTTTGTAATTACCTGTTTCAAACAGAAAGAGTGCCCAGAAATACAAGAAGGTTTCCAAGGTGTAAATCTCGCGTTTTATTATTTAAGACAGAACTAGCAGAATTTTTAATATTGCAGACAATATTGAGAACCCCTCTCATTAAACTGCACTGTGGCACTAGATCAAAGCACCAAGGGCCCCCTATTGAACTTCTCTAAATATTACAAACATAAGAGCAAGTCTGGCTACGCAGAAACCAAATGTAAAGCCAATTTTAATTCTCCCTCCAAAAAACAAAACATGGCTTCCCATGATACAGCTTAAGAACTGTAGAGAAAGTACTATATAGCTATACTGAAAACTTAGATTGACAAAACTTGATCCACTCCAAAAAGAAGAAAAAAAAAAAAAAAAAAAAGCTACTGATTTATTTTTTTTCCTCTATAGCTCACAAGGATTTCTGCAGGGTGCTTTTAAAGTACTGCCAGTCAAGAGATCTTTTAATTTTTGTTTAATGTAATGCATTGTGTAACAAATTAAACAACCCACAAGACATTTGGCTTTGTAATAATATCCACCTTTTCATTCCCCTCCGCCCCCCGTAAAGTATCTGCTAATACTAAACTTCCTGTAAAAATTTCTTCGCAGCCTTTTGACCACTGAAACTGTATGTGCTATCTCTCATTTAACTTTGTCAAGTTTTTTTTACAAATCAATTTGTAAACGTTTATGACAAGCAGTCTTTAAGAATTTTGGAAAAACTATATTATGAAGCTAGTTTTGCTTTCTGTCTTGATCACCTTCACTATCAGCAAAGGCAGGTTATGACAAAGGTTTGATACAAGCTTTAAAAATTTGCAACCTATGATTTGAAAGCCCTTTTCTCTGATCTTTTCAAAGCAATCAAAATATTCATATACAAGTATTTCATATAGAAAATGTTACGGCAAGACCATAATTCTAGCTCCTCAAATACTTTTCTTTGTAAATTTAAAAATAACAACTGGCAAAATTTATTTTTGCCATCATAATCAGTTCAATGCAAGTTAAAAAACTATTAAAACTCAATTTTAAGAGTTTACAGTCTAATGCTAGCAACTTCCATATTCACAAAAACAGAAGTTACACATTAGCAAGTAGAGCTTGCTATAAAATACTGCATTCCTAATATGTTTCATAAAATGAATCTAGAAAAATAAACTCCTCAGTTCTTTCACAGAACCTGCAAAGATCCTGTAAGTCTACACATGCATGCACAAAGAAAAAAAAAAGTTAAAGGAACAATTTCTAAATACATTATTTAATAAAACTCTCAGTCTAGCCTGAAAAATAGATACTTTTATGAGTACAGTTACTAAGTCATAACAGTTCTACTCTGGTGCATCACAAATACAATTATACAGAAGTACACTCTACATTCCTCACATCTTCTGATTCAGTACTTCTATGGAAATTAAAAATTAAATTAAATTAATTAAAATTTAAAGGTCTAAGTTCTCTGCACAAGGGTCAATTCTAATAACTTTTTTTTAAAAAATGATATGGATTAAATTTATATTTTTTTCTAGTGGACTAACTCCAGGAAGAATTTTTATTTATTTATTTTTTCAATCGGATGACTTTAGGGCAAAAAAATTGATCAAGTAGTCTTTCCCTTCAAAGTGTGCTCATGGACAAACAGCAAAAAAAACCCTCCAGTTTCCGGTACTAGAAAAGCCAAGAGGGACTGGCTCCAATTTAAGACTCAAAAGACTGATAAACTATGAGTCATCAAGTTTTCAGACTGTAGAGATGTTTCAATATGGGGAAAGGGGAAATTTACAGGAATGCACCATGTATCACTAACCAAGTTATTTCTGCAAAAAGCAAATTCCCCTAGAGGAAAAAAAAAAAAAAAAAAAAAAAAGTTAGGAACATACATACTGCAGTGGCTTCTGATTAAATTTGAAATGGCATTAAGTGGTGTTACACTAACATTAGTTTTTTTTCCATCTATGAATTACATCCAGAACAGGTAACCAAAGAATACAAATGCACTTAGCATCTATTTATAAAATACCTATACAATCATCCCCTTGCTCCAAATTTCAACACGGATAATAGTCTTTAGAGAACTGACCTACTTCTAGATAGAGTGGTATTTAACCTAACTATTCGTGTTTCAACAGCAGACGTATAGTGAAGGGTATGTTACACAGGACTTAACATTTCTGATAATACACATTCAAGCAGTGCAACAGGACAGCACTGCCATCTACTGTTGACAGCCACACCAGAAGCCTTTCATAATCTGACCTACCCTACAAGTCTCTGACTTGAAAACACCACCTCTCCTAACCAGCACACGAGACAGTGAAGGATCGAAGACTGAGCCTTGAAAAGACAGTATCAAGAGATGCACCCGCATCAGTACACTATTCGAGTAATTCTATAATTCTACAAAAAGAAAAGGGAATAAAAGAGAAGGGTTTTTTTGTTTGTTTGTTTTGTTTTTAACGTAATGCCTCTAAAGCACAGAAGCGAAGAGCAGGGCTAAAAGAGCTGTAACTGCTCCCACACGCAGCTCTTGCAGTGGCACATAGCACTCCGGGTCACAAGACAGCTGTAGAGTGCCCTCTTCTGCTTTCCCACAACATTGCTGTACCCTGTCTGGATACGGAGTCTTCCATGCACTTTTGCAGCATTTCCATTTTCTGTCGTTTTCAGGGTATAGACATTGAAGTATGTCAACAATAAATGTTTGTATCCTAAGAAGCTATCAATTTCCCCACATACAAACATTACATGGCCACCAAATTACATACCCACTGCTGTAAGCACAATCATTAATGTTTCCAATTTTAGCACAGCAAATGTATTTCTACCAAATGCTACAGACTCAAATTGTACCTCCATTTAAAATAAAGCTGGCAGATAAAACCATGCGCCAGCTAATAAAAAGATACATCATTTTGCTGCCTCAAAGAGCTGCTAGCAAGTTACTGATATGCCTAATTCATTTCAATCACAATTTTGATATGAGAACAAATTTAGTTTTTTAAAAAAGCACAAGTATTTATTTGTGCTGCTGACTTTCTCACAGAAATAAAAGAAGATTGTTTGCTTTAAGGGTTATATTTCATAATTCCACTCCAAAAGTGTTCTGACAATTAACAACAAACTTGGATCCCTTAGAAACCATTCACGTACCTACTTAAAAAAAAGAAGAGAGGGATGAGTGTCTTGTTAATGGATTGTACATTATAATCATAATGCTGAGACTACTGAAATTTAATATGTAAATGTGCTGAAGACAAATTAAACAACTCCATCATGAAAAACAAAAAAGTTATCGCTACTTTACAGGGTACAAACAGCCACGTAATTACTTCAATCATAAGGTAAGTGCCATGTAATTACAGTACAAAGTTATTTACGTCTCACAGATTACATGGCAATAAAAACAGGTTACCTGTTACCATATGTAGTAATTTGCATTTGACAGTGACAGCTGGCAGATGTTGAAGACAACTTTAATAAGGTCAGAATAACTGTGTGAAATTTATAATTGCAATATTGTAAAGCTACATACAGAGGATTTTCTTGGTTGTTTGTTTCTGTTGTGTCTTTTTTTTTTAAAAAAAAAAAAAAAACGCACTATCAAAATGTGAATGACCTTTCAGAAAGCACAGGTGCGGCTTTCACCTAAAGATCTGCAGAGATGTTTCATGTATGGTGGTCTTGAAACTTCTTAGACAAAACAATCTGTTATCAAAACAAAGCTAAAATATCAACATTAATTCTGGCTTTGTGAAACAATGGAGAGATCACCTTAAGATCTTTCCCTCTATTTTCCTTTATTTTATTTTTGAACCTGTAACTGCTTTTGCATGTTTCAGTGATACCTTTAAGATAACAGAAAGCTCTTCCGGAAGACCACTGTAGTCACTCTATTCACTCCATACTTGTAAAAACTTACTTTGTATAACCCACAAAAGCAAGTTATAGTTTTCTATCTATATTCTATACCTGGTAGGTGGAAATACAGCTGAATTGGAAAATAAAAAAGTACCAATTTTTATACAGTTCTGATCTTAAAGTGCTGACCACATTAATCAGTCTCTCTCAGGAGCAACAGATCTGGTAACAGGTTTTAATTTGCAAGCAACTAGACTATCAAATTCAGCCTTCAGAATACATCAGGAACAAAGAAATTAACTTCAGATGTCAGGTTGGTATATATAAATTAGTGGCTTTCTTAAATGACACATTCAGTTTTTGACTTGTAACCACCAATGAACAATAGCCAAGGCAAACACTATCTCTAAAGAAGCACTTTTAAAATTTTGATATAAAAAAAGCAAAATCTGGGAACTGTAATCTTGATGATGTTTCTCTTGGTAGTTTCCTCCTCCCACCCACCTTTTTGGGGTTTAATACCTACAGACAGCTGATCAGCTGTACACCTACCCTAAGTCATCTAATAACCAGAAATCTAGTTGTCTAGGTGCCCTTCAGAGCCAGTAAATATAGGCAGGCTGCATGAAAGCAAGACACCCCTCATTCTACAAGGGACAGCTAAAGACACAGCTCTACCTCTTCTACGTTTAGATTTAGTGGAAATCAATTCCACCTATATAGCCACTATAGTACAGAAACAGTTGTCAGCAAGATACTTATATGAGGTGAGATAGGCTATTTCATTTTTTCTTCGGCAAAAGATGTGAATTCATCTGTGGCAGCATGACAGAAATCTCTCTTCCTTAGAAGGCTATCAGTTGCCCCTTCAAAAGGTTAGGATTTCTGATTGAGAACTACTGAAGGGGAAGAAAAAAAAAAAAAAAAAGAAAAAAAACTTACAAAATATCAGGTAGCAGAATCAGAGAATGGCTGTGGTTGGAAGGGACCTCTGAAGATCATCTAGTCCAATCCCCCTGCCAAGCAGGATCACCTAGAGCACATTGCACAGGATGGCATCTAGGCAGGTTTTAGAGTATCTTCAGAGAAGGAGACTCCACAGCCCCTCTGAGCAACCTGTCCCAGTGCTCTGTCACCCTCACAGTAAAGAAGTGCCCCCTCAAATTCAGCTGGAAGCTCCTGTGCTTCAGTTCGTGTCCATTGCCTCTCGTCCTGTCTCTGGGCACAACTGAAAAGAGACCAGCTCCACCCTCTCAACACCCTCTCCTCAGATATCTACACACATTAATGAAGTCTCCCCTCAGTCTTATCTTTTCCAGGGTAAACAGGCCCAGCTCTCTCAGCCTGTCCTGCTATGACAGGTGCTCCAGTCCTCTCATCATCTTCGTAGTCCAGCATCTGGACTCGCTCCAGTAGCTCCATGTCCCTCTTGTACAAGAGGGCCCAGAACTGGACACAAATGAGTGGCTTGATTTGTTAGACAAAATCCCCCATACCTCCAAAAAGGTCATTTTTTAAAAAGATTTCCAGTATTGAATGGAAATTGTACGATTGGCAACAGTAACAAAGAAAAGCAGGAGGAGTTTAATACACACATCTGTCTGAGAAAAAGAAAATAACATTCGTAATATGATGATGAAAGAGTTTCCATTCCAACAGTAACTCAAGAAGATGTTAAACAGCAGCTACTAATTGGACATTTTTACATCAGCAAAGTTGGATAACTTGTATCCAAGTGTGTTGAAAGAGATGGCATAGGTACTGGCTGGATTGGTAATGCTTATCGTCATTATGGTTTGGAAAAATGGAACTGGAAAAGTTCAAAACAGAAAGAACACAAATGCTATGTCAATATTTACAAAAGGGAAATTAGATGCCCTAAAGAATTATAGGCCTGTCAGCCTGAAGTAGATTTTGTGAAGCAAAAAATAGTTTTTATATAGTAGAAAAACTGATGAGGGATTTGATTATGAACAATTAAGCTAAGTTAAACAACGAATGCCAATCAACAGATCTGTATGCAACAGACTTAGTTTTCAATCTGGGCTTTAGAAGCGCAATTTTATATAATATTCTCAGTCTTCTGCAAGATACTGTTTTGCAGCACAGGGTACTTGGCTTAATCCATAAAAACAATCCAGTATCAGTAAAGCACTTCCAAAACGGTATAAATGTATTTGATTTATGGGCTCCAGGATATACATATAAACATGGAGCTTTCATCCAGTGATACATTTCTAGTACCATCCCATGGGACCTGCCCATGCTATTTGTCATTTAACAATACCTGTCCCAAAGAAACCCAAAATTATCAACAACAGTGAAAGAATAATGATAAGTAATGAAAAAAGTCACTGATATATTACTGAGTGACAGCCAGTAAAGCCATGTAATTTGGAATAGATGCTCCCTGAACAAGAAAAAATTATTGTTCAAATCTACAGAAAAATAGTACTCTTTCAAGTGACTGGATGTGCAAAGTGTTTCCTGGAAAGAAGGGAGCAGAAAGCAAATTAGAGGCCACGTTGACTATTCAGGCATGAGGTTTGTTTTAATAAAATGAGCATAGGTAACGGTGGTGATTACAAGACACCCAAGGGTATACAGATTTGCACCTAGCTACAAAAGAGAAAGTGGTGGTTTCTACCCCAAGGAAAAAAAAATGCCTATGAAAATGCTTTGGGGTATGGTTGGTAAATTCTCATGGTGCATCTGTGAGGATCAGTCATAGCCTCAAAGGACCAATGTCTGCTTTGGAGATTAGGGAACTACTAAGTTTGAGAAGAAAAGTTTTATGACGTCTGTAGTTGACACAAGAATAATTCCCATTACACTACTGTTGTCTGTCCTGATGTCCCCAAAGAAGACCGTTCAAATGTGTAGAAAAACAGAACCAGAGACGTCAGGGAAGAGTCAGTAGATTGAGTGAAGGACCAGAAGACAAAATCTATGATAATGCCAAGGCTTGAGAAACTTTTAATATTTATTAAAAAAAAAAAAAGAAAAGCAACATAAACCTCCCTTGAAGCATACAGAATGGGATAAAAAAATGCAATAGGCATCCATTAAATTGGATGCAGTTAAACATTAGAACATCTTTCCCAGATTGTAGTGGAGTCTCTGCTACTGAAAATATTCAGATCATAAATAGATGTTTTGATCTCTCCTCTAAAACAGTTTAGAACATACCTCTAAACTTCATCATGAATGAAGACAGACAGGGTAATCAAAACAAAACCTTCTGGATTTACATCTACTCACTTATACTGGGTAACCAACAAATGCGGCTTTACTAAATTTGACAGAAGGCAGAGGATGTCCCTGAGATGTGTATTTCCTGTGCTTAGTTCCACAAGTGCCACTGTGTGCTGCTCAACATCTCATGGTGTGGGCCTGTACTATGCTGAAGCATCCCAGATGTGAGATCAACTTACTTTCAGAGCAAAAGTAACTCTAACTCAAACAATATAGAATTCACTACATTGCAGCTACTACAGGCTGAACTTGGCTCCTTGTGCTTAAGGCCATTCAGACACAGCAAACAGCACAGAATATATGCTATTTCCCGTTTACAACACAGCAGCCCAGTCTTTTCAACGCTGAGAGAAATACCTCTTTCGGGACACCAGTGCATGTCTGCCATGACGAAACACAAATCTTCCACAGAGGTGATGGGATTTCCTCTGGGACACAGCAGCAGAGAAAGCTTCCTGCTTACCTGGTCTGTGAAAGGGACTGCGAAACATGCAGAAGCAGTAGTCACTACTGCAAGAGGAAGAAGCAAGAAAGAAGGGGGGGACGGTTAGGAACACTGTCTTGTAATTTTCCCTCTCTTTCCCTGCTCCAGCCATGAAGCCAGCAGCAGGAGCTGTTTAAGTAAAGGAAAGAGATCTGCAGGTGTCTTGAGTGAGATGTTTGCTTGCTATTCCTGCTGCTGCTTAGAAGCCACAGCACGCTCCTTTATCCCCACAGCTGAACACAAGCAAGAAGCATTTTGCTCTCCTGCTCCTATGGGATGTGGGATAAACCTGTAGGACAGAAAAGGCCTGCCTACCAAAGGATGGACCACACTGACTTCAGTGTATTTCATCTAGCTGTCCACTGCAGAAATCTTTTTATAAACATGTAATTCTTTGTCCATATTTTCTGCATCTCAACAATTACGCAGAAAATGCATACAAGATTTCTGTGGAAGAAATTCAGCTTTACTTGCTGGCACCACTCCAAAGGACTTCAGATCCAAGAGTAAAGACGTGTCGTTCACCTCTCTTACGTCAAATAGTAAAAGGTTCTCCAGGCTAACTTATCCCACTGGTCACATGCATGCAATCCCTGTGATTTTAATGGATTTGGCCAACTTATACTGGAGTTCAGTAAACTGCCCTGGGAGCACCCAGAAATGCACAGAGCTCCAAAAATTGCAGTACTTTAGTCAGGGAAGCAAGCAGAACCAACTACAAACACATAGAGAGCAGGCAGTTTGTCTTAAACAGTAAAAACTTTTACTGAGTCCATTTTCGGAAGAGAAGCATTAAACTATAAATTTGTAGTTTGGATCCAAAAATAGCCTACACACGCACACAAACAGGTCTAGAGGGCCTGCACTAACTCAGGAATTGAAACAAAAAGCTGTTTGTAGGTGACGATTATTAGGTACTAGTTTAGAAAGCTTTTATTCAAACCAACACAGCAAAGTAAATTTACCTTAAATGCAGTAAGCATGGAAAGACGAAGAGTCACCAAACTGTCATTCAGAAATAAGACAAGTTCAGTTCCTGCTGAAAACACATTTCCTTTTCCCAGCTGGGAACTTATTACAGGGAAACCTCACAATTGAGAAAACATTTCAGAGAAGAGTGCATATACACACCCACATTGGAACAGATTACCAATTGTTAGACTAGTGAAGGCAAGCATATTTCTCTAAAGCAATCCCTTCTCCTCTCAGGAGATAAATCTTATGCAAACAATACTTGCTAACAACGAAAACATAAGATGTCAACAGCTTTCTAGTTTGTTATGCTATTTAATATCAAGTTTGTACCAAGCGCAGTGTGGGAATAGAAAAATACTGAAAAATGAACAAAGTTATTTGTGAAGATAATCAGGTCAAATTCAGAGCAGTTTCGTTAGAAAAGCCTCGAATGATCCTGAACTACAGGAGTCTTGAGGATGTTCTCATGAGCCAAATAGGCATAAATAAAAGAGAATTTTAAATATGAGATTAGTCTGAGGTTACAGAGGCTACTATAGGTTGAACCAATGTGGATAAAAAAATAAATGCACAAAGTAGCAGAACTCTGGCATGAAACTCTCAGCGAGCCACAACACACGTCAGTGCTCTATGTAATAAAACAAAAAAATGAGATAGATGGACAACATAGTATCCTAAGGAAATTCCCTTTGAAAATTCATATCATGTTTAAAAATTTGCATATAAATCTAGAAACAACACTTCTTCCATAATGAAACTTACATATGCTACCTAGAACAATTTATCATCAGACTGAAATACAAGTTATCATACTTGAAATAGTTTGCAGACAGAAGACACATGCTTCTACCTTGCACTGTTTTATTTCAGTATTTAGGGATTATTTAGCACACATTAATTCCATGGGATGATCTTCAGATCCCATATGTAGCAAACAATTCCAGTTTGGTATATGGCATTTGTCACTTACTAATCTAAAAAGACTGAGACTAATTCATGATCTGGAAAAACCCAAACAGTAATGCCCAGACAGATGATAAAAGACATCTGAGAACATACATTGGCATATATTCCTTACCAAATGCATGCCTTGATGACTGATTATAAAGGATTCCTAGACACAACAGCCCAATTTGAGACAAGGCTTCTCCTTTAAGTGTGAAACCAAAAAGAATGAAAGAAAAGCCCATGAGAATTTCTCAGCAATTTATACTGAACCAGGTGATACCAAGTTGGCACTGGAATGCTCCTTTGGTTAACACCCTGATTTGGACCAGATGCTTGTAGGTTTATTATCAACAGTGAAGCAACCTCACACAAACAAGGAAAAATCTTTCAACACAAAGGCAACAAGTATTTGGAAAATACCAGAATACAAAAGTATTCATGAAAGCCTTACTTTTTTATGAAAGTGGGTCAGTCTTTGTAATATACAAATAGTTTTAAGAGGATTCTTTAAATTACTTTTAAATTAAATTTTAAATTACAGTTTAAATCTCACTTCAGTGTATGGTAAAATTATGGAGAAGATTATTCTAGAAGTAACTGAAAACACATAAAGGACAATGCACTCATTGGTCAGATTTTTGTAAATGGGCTTATATCAAGCTGACAAGCTGTCACTAGGGAGGTCCCTCAAGGCTCCATTTTAGGACCAGTCCTCTTCAATGTTTTCATAAACGATTTAGATGAAGGACTTGAAGGTTTTTTGAGCAAGTTTGCAGATGATACTGAACTGGGTGGAGCTGTTGACTCTGTCAAGGATGGTGAGACCTTGCAGAGAGATGTGGACAAATTAGAGAGCTGGGAAATCCCCAGCAATATGAAATTTAACAAGAGCAAGTGATGGATTCTGTACCTAGTACAGGGCAACCCTGGTTATATGTACAGAGTGATGAGAAGCTGGAGAGAAGCCCCACAGAAAGGAATCTGGGGGTTTTGATTAAAGGCAAGCTGAACATGAGCCAGCAGTGTGCCATGGCAGACAAAAGGGCCAACTCTGAAGTGCATCAGGCACAGCACAGCTAGTCACATGAAGGAAGGGGTTGTTCTGCTCTGCTCTAAGGTGCAGCCTCACCTCCAGCAGTTTTGGGTACCACGGTATCAGAAAGACATAAAGCTGTTAGAGTGTCCAAAGAAGGGCTACAAAGATGGTGAAAGGTCCAGAGGGCAAGACGTCTGAGGAGCAGCTGATGTCCCTTGGTTTGTTCTTCCTAGAGAAGAGGAGAAAAAGGGGAGGCCTCATGGCAGCCTGCAGCTCCCTCACGAGGGGAGCAGAGGGGCAGGCGCTGAGCTCTGCTCTCTGGGGACAGTGACAGGGCCCGAGGGAACAGCATGGAGCTGGGACAGGGGAGGGTCAGGCTGGGGGTTAGGGAAAGGGTCTGCATCCAGAGGGTGGTCGGGCACTGGGACAGGCTGCCCAGGGCAGCGGTCATGGCACCGAGCTGCTGGAGTTCAAGAAGTGTTTGGACAACAACGCTTCAATCAGACATGTGGTCTGAATTTTGGTTGGTCCTTTGGGAACCCAGGAATTGGACTTGATGATCCTTGTGGGTCCCTTCCAACTCAAATATTCTCTGACTCTGTGACTCTATGACTTAACAGGTCATGAAGAAAACGACTACCATACACACACACTTCATCCCTGATGCTAAGGCAAGGGGAAAGAGATATCACAAACCTTGGAGCAAGGCTCCCCCCTTCAGCAGCCAACAAGTTCTGTCAGCTCAGCTGTCCCATGAAACCTCACTCAAACCTTCATTTTACAGGTTTGAACATTTATCTAGAGGAAAAAAAAATTAAAAGTCATGAGACAGCTATCAGTAACAGCATGAAGTAAATAGGTGTTTCAGTGAATGAGGAAGCTCTCTCCAAGCACTATCCAGAGCTGCCTAGATGTTTTTCCCTTAATTTTCATTCCCACAAGCGTGAAAACACATTTCCTGTTGAACAAGAAAGTGTTAATGTAAGAGTTAAGTACTCCTGGTTTTCATTTGTTTATTTTTTCTTCCAGATAAAACCCATTCTCTTTCTCATTTGGAGCCACTGCTGGATTTCAGTGCTGGCCTAATTTGTTTGCTTACATCCTGAGGTTTCCCAGTTGTTCTCAAACATGTCTAGGATCCTTCTCCTATGTAGTCCTTGGCAGTGACCAGCACCACATCTTCACGAACCGCACTAGACCTAAGGTGAGACAATTCAGAACTGGACCCCCCAAGGACACAACTCTAACCAGAAGGGATTTACATTGCTCCTGTTTCCAAACTACACAGATCTATCTTTTCCTGGCATGTCTTTTTCCAGAGCACCTAACAGCTGAGTCAAGGCAATGGGAATGGCAAAAAGGCAAACAAAGAAGTAAAGGTGTCATGGTTAACATTTTCTCACCTCAAAAATCCTGTACCTATTTCAAATGATTAGCTATGTGCTTGTAATAGCATAATCCTATCCTGAAAAGTCACAGTGACAACTTTGCTCTCTCCTGCAAATGCTCTATAATCAGAGAACAAAAGATGCAAAAGGTTACTGTCCAAGTAAAATTGCACAAGGAACCCAAAATTAAGCAGTTGTGAAACAGTCAGAAGTACCAATTACTTCAGTAAGTGTAAAAGGCAGCTATTTCAAAAAAATAAATAAAATGTCCTGTCCCTCCCCAGCAAAATATAACTAAGACAGCTAAAGTATGTGTTGTCAGATACTTTAGAGGGCAGTAATTTGACAGAATCAAACAGGTTGTAGGCATTTATGTATCAGCAAGCACATTCTTTCTAGTGTTGCAGCTCCCTGAAACAGATTGCAAAGAAAACAAAATGTTTAAAACCAACCTTTAACCATTAGGCATTACATAAAATCTTTATAAACAAGCAGATTATTCCAATGTTTGTTTGCTACGGCAGTTGGTTTTGGTGTTTTGTTGTTATTGTTGTTTTGTTTTTGTTTTGTTTTGTTTTTTGGTTTATTTTTACTGAATGTTTGAGACAATGCTCCCAGCTGGACAAATTCAGAGTATGACAGTTTTTATGTTCTTATCACCTATGCAAGTGCTACAGGGAATTACAGCTCTTCTATGCATTACCCACCATGACACAGGCAGTTTAGTTCTATAAAAATCACGTTAGAGAAAAACAAACCATAAAACCAAGTCAAAGCATACTGAGCTTAACAGCTGTACAGATTTGCAAAGCAACAGCAAATGAACAGATCACTGTGGGAAGAACAGCAGTCTCTCCCTAGCACTCTCCTTCCTCCTTTTTCATCCCAATTTTGAAAGTGGGGAAGACTGGTGCAGGGTGTCATAAGCAACAGCACAGTAGAGGGTAGCTCTCTTGGCTTACCACATGACAAAACTTAGGAATTTTGTGGACTGCAGGTAGAAAGGTTGCCTTGCTGTTCCTAGATTCCGAATCTCTCTGCCATAATAGCAAGGAACTGTTAATTTCTCATTGCTATCACGTATCCCAGATGTCTGACCGTGGCAGCCACACAGCCAAAATTTGCACTGTTCCGAAACTACCTGATTTCCACGGTATACTAAACCATTTCAAGCAACCCAACTGAACTAAAAAATCTAAAAAGGTCTTTACTGAAACGCGAATCCTCACCACCTGCAACTTCACACGCTGTCAAACCACTGGGCTATACACACGTAATTACGTTTTACAGGCGTACAGAAGAGTCCTGGCGATACATTAAGAGACCTGTACGTGCCGCGTAGGGGGGTGGGTTCCCCCGATGAACTGAAGAGGCTGCTCACCGGAGGGTTTGACTGCGCCAAGGCACCGAGCACCGCTGCGCACTCGCGACGCCGGGCTGCCCGCACCCTCTGGCGGCGCGCTGCAGAACGGCGCCCGCCTGCACGGCCCCCAGCAGCCGGCAGGGAGCGCAGGCGGCGGCACCACGGGCAGCGGGGGGCACCCCCCCGGCACGGGCACCCCCCCCCGGCACGGGCATCCCACCCCCCCCGGCCCCGCTACAGCCCCGCTCTTTCTGCGAGACACGGTACGCGACGGGAATTCGTGCTCAGAAGGAAAACCTTTCTTTGTTTATTTGCAGGCTCATAAAAGCTCCCCAGAAGCACACTGAACCGAGATTTACAAATTGCAGCCTCAGTGGCCTGCTAATGATAAGCAACTGGCGTTTTAGAAGATGCAGCTGGTGTTTGCACAGATTACTTAGGGGACTTGTTTGCTGAATAATGTTTGTACTGTTGTATTTGCCCACGTAAAACGTTTTAATTTACAAAATAAAAATTTGCTAATTAAGTTCTGAAGTGATTTCCTAGTGCTGTCATTTCCTAAGTGCTTCCTAACAGAACAGACCTGCAACTGAAAGTCCCATACGAAACAGTTAATTATAAAGCTAAGTACAGTACGTCAGTCCAACCTAGTGAGATGTCCAGGTGAACTCAAGATGAGCATGCAAACCTATATACTACACATAATACTGGAAGCACTTCACACTCCAGTCACACAAAAAGAAAGGCAGTTTTTACTAACATGGCTTCTAAAAATTCTTGACTGAACTCTTGGGCCTTACCTGTCAGTATCAGACAACAGAAGAGTTAAGACACAGATTAAAGATTTCTCCCCAAGAAGTGAAAGCAGTCTGGATGATCGAATAATTACCTTGGCTTTCACATATTTAAACACAGCAATGAGGTATCGTAAGTGTCTGTACCTGTTACAAACCTTAGTTATATTTAATGTTCTAGAATTTCAGGAATTTATTTAATTCAAAGACTACAGCAACATTAAAGGAATATGATAAGCAGTCAGAAAATAAACTTGAAATGCTTATGTTTTTGAAGTTACTTGAAGTTACTTGAAGTTCGCATCTTTGCTGTGCCTTAGTTTCTTCTGCTGCCCTGCACGTTTAAGAAATTTAATCCCTTTTCCCTTCCGAAAAAACTCCTTGCCAAAATGACTACCCACAGACTGTACATGAGAACTTGCAGCATCACGTGAGACCATAACCATGGAGTTTGGTGGGAAAACCTAACCACAGAAGCCCCCAGCACCAGGTGGGCTGCACCTGAAGGTGGTGCGTGCTGGCTGATATTGATGGTGACTGAGATGGAAGAGGTCCCCAACAACTGAAAAAATGCGATTGCGATGCCCATCTTCACAAAAAGCCAAAAGGTGATGAGGCCTCCAGGTTCTCTGGAGATGTCTGCACCTGCTGATGTCTGCTGATGAGGTTCTCCAGGTGTCTGCAAGCTGATGAGGTCTAATTTTGGTTCCTGGGAAAATCAGGGGGCAAAATCTCTGAAAAAAAACGTTACAGTCCAGGCAAGCAGACAACTTAAATGGACACAACTGGTTACACAACTGGGCTCAGAGGCAGCAGTTTTGGTTGTATGCTACATGCACACCCACTGATAACAGGGAGTACCAAAGGGGCCCCACCTATGACCTGTTCTGCTTAACATCGGTGACCCAGGAGGAACCACTCCTGTCACATCTGCAGGTGACCCCAAGCAGGGGGAATCAGCTGATTTGCTCAAACACAGAGAGCTGTGCAGGCTGGAGGAATAGCACTCGTGCAGCTCAGCCCAGAGAAACACCAAGTTCTGCCCCTGGGAAGGCAGAGCACCAGGCAGTTTTCCAGGCTGGGCACTGCGGGCCTGGGCAGCAGCTTTGTGAAGTCTCCAGGGCCCTGGGGGACAGTGAGGTACACAGGAGCCACCTGGGGCCTGCAGCAGCGAAGGCCAGCAGCACGTGGGGGATGGAGGGATGTGATGATCCCACCGCAACTCAGCACTTCTTAGACCTCACCTAGATACTGAGTCCTCTGGTTTGGGCTCCCTAGTCCAGGAAAGACTTTGTCAAGCCAGAGACAGCCCAGCAGAGGCCCACCAGATGCTAAGGGGCTGGAGCACCTACCCTGTGAGGGGAGCCTGAAGCAAGGGGCTGCTTCTGCCTGCGGAAAAGTACATGTAGGGTTTGGAGGCACCTCAGAGCAGCTTTCCTCTGCCTATGGGACAGTCACAGAGAAGGTGGAGCCACACTTCCCACAGCCATGCATGATGGCTGGATGACAGACATGAGGCATAAGCTGAAACAAGACAAGTCCACACCAGACATAAAGGAAAACCTTCTGCCCCACAGGAACAATGGCAACAGTGGTGCAGGATGCCTACAGATATCTGTATGGCCTTATGGTCTCTGTTCTTGAAGGTTCTCAAGACGGGCTGCATAAAGAAACCGCGCATTCTGCCCTCCTCACTGCTTTTTGTGTGAAGACAGCCTAGAGAACCCTATGATTCCCTCCAGCTTCAACTGTTCCATGACTGAGTGCTGCCAAGCTTCTAGACGAAACTGCAAGTCTAGCAAACTCCTCTTGAACATTTCATTTACAGAAGGATTACTTGCTAATTCAATACGTGACAACAGTTCCACGACAAATACGATTTCTAAGTTGACAGTATTTTTGGAAAGCCATTGGCATGAAAATAAAACACAGGAAAGTTTGATCAGCCTATTAATTTGGATCCACAAGCCTATCACCAATGCTATCACCTTCCATTCTTTTTGAGACCAGGGAAGAGAGGCATTCAGAAGTAGCCTGTTACTTATCCTCACCACAAGTATGAAGAGAACTGCATGACTCTCCAAACAGATAATAGAGTAACAATGAGACAAAGTCACCAGAGCTCAGTTACAGGGTTCATTTTCTAGAGCTCAGTTCTGCTTCACCTGAAGGCAGTGTAAAATGCAAATAAAATCTGTATTGGACACAAAACACATTCGTTTTTTATATTTAACCTAGACTCAATCTCTTAAATATACAGCCAAAAAAATTAAAAACAACAACAATAATTCCATAGATGACAAAACCTTTAACACAGGTGGAGTATAAATGAAAAGGCCTATATTCACCTAGATCAGAGAAAACAGGAAGCAGATGTGCTGCTGGCATGTAGAGTGATAACAGAGCCCCTGTATTAGAAAATTAAATTGTCAAAGCAGCAGCACCGAGAGGTACATCACAACTCTTAAATAACAATGCAGGCCTGAGAGTTTCCTCAAACCACCCAACTCATTAGTAGAACCATGACGTTTGCTGTTAAAAAGTTTTGCTGTGTGTAGTCCTCATGCCAGAGATTACTGAACTTCAGAAATGGAGGACTTGATTCCTGTACAAGTAAACTGATTAAGACCTGGTGGCATGTATGAAGTTCTTTGGATGAAAAGTGGCATATGAAAGAGCCATTAATCCTCCAGTCTCCTCAGGAGGGAGGGAAGGTTGAGAAAGTGCAGTCAGCTAACAAGCTCTACAGCAGTCAGATGAAAAGATGTAAGAAACAGTTCGCAGGACTCTGAGACAGCTGTAATTTACAGGAGTTTTTTCTTAAAAAAAAAAAAAAAAAAAAAAAAAAGTGGAAGGGACTGCATAAATACCAACCCTTATGAGTAACCTTGAAAACCCCAACTCAGCATTTCCACAGCATACAAGTCCTCAACAGTTTGAGGATGGCTCACAAAGGGAAACAACACAAAATCAGTTTGATTCCTGATAACTAAAAAGAAGGTTTTTTTGTTTTGTTTTGTTTTTGTTTGTTTGTTTTTAAGATTTATCATTTATTGGACATTATGTTTTCAAACTACAATAGAAGCCATCAGATTCCAAACATTTGCATCAGTAATTGCTGGTTACCTGTCTCCGGACTCCACAGCGTCCAAGATCCAGAAGCAGAGCAACAGTAACTACACTTACAAGCCCTACTTGTGAGTCATCATCTTGCGCTTCATCCAAGCTAAAGTACAGTATCTGACATATATCCATCACAGCCTGGGCAAAAACGGATGTTACTGTGAAAATGAGAATGACCACGGGAGGAAGGAAGATTTAGCATTTGACCTTCCTCTTCTTTACTTAGATGCAGTCTATCCACACATGAACTTAAAATTCCACTCCGAAAAATTAATGACTACATATAAAAAAACAGCAACAAGTCAACACATTAAGACCAAACAGAAAGGTTGCCTTTCCTCCACAGCTGCACTAAGTCTACGCTTCCCTGTTTCTCCTATTGTACTACCAGTTGTTCGTCCTATACTAAAAAGATCCTAAAAAGCCACCTTTAATAGGAAGTTCTCTTTCACCAAGGGAAAAATCATTGCCCCAGATATGGGAAAAAAAAAAGATTTGTACAAAAATATGTACGTGGATGAATGTGATCATTCCTACAAATCAGGCTATTCACATTTGCTCTCTAGATTTTTACCTATCAGTTCTTCCCTTTCCTTAACCTCCTCTACTTTTCTTGCTTTTCTGTTCTCTTTGCTAATTACAGTAAGTTTTCAAGTATTCAAAACATATCGGTGAATAACCGATACTGCATGTGGTAAAACAGCATTACATAAGGTAATCCTGGAACAGTACAAGCCTTAATACACTCTACAATGTTAACAGAAATCTTACAAATCTTTTTAGATGCCCCCTGGATAAACGCCAAGATGAGCAGAAGAAGCATGAGGGGATGGTACTGGATTAAATCTCAGTTTCCCCTACTTCCTTCCTTCTGCCCATTTCTTTTCCCTTATTCAGTGCCTACTCCCCGCTGCAGCACACAAGCAGCAAATCAGATATCTACCTACTGTATTTTATTATCTATTGACAATTATATACTGTATATTCGTCCTTAATTTACTGTTCTCTTGTAGCTGCAAGATTGAATCAGGCTGAAACCTTTTGACTGGCTGGGCTACCATGACCTTCTGTGTACACCCCAGAGTGCTGGCTATCAAAGACCACAGGGGACCAGAAGACCTCACTTCAGGATGTCAGGACACAGTGATCAAATTCAGTTCTACTCCGGATATGCATTTAAAAAAAAAAAACAAAAAAAAACATGTGCATACCACACCTCTCTTTCCAAGCCATTTTTCCAGAGCACTAAAACAGTGGGAAAATGAGAATTGGCCATGTTATTTCCTATTCTATTTTATTTTCTATTCTCCAGCAATGTCAATATAATATTTCAACTTTATTTTTCTCAAATTCTCTCAGAAGGGCATGTGTAGTTCATAATACAAGGCACAAATAATTAACAACACACCGTTTGTAGACAAATCCTAGGCAAAGTAAAAGAGCATAGTAAGTGCATAAAATTTTAAAACACTTCAGTGTCACACTGCTACAATTCAGCTATTTGATTACTTAGATCAATATGCATATTTGTCCCTTGCTGAACTCTCCACACAACATACTCTGCTGGATGGTGCCAAACAACCCGCTGGTGTCATAAACACTAACCTCAGATGACAACAAAACATCTACGGTAATGATGTAAACTTGTCCTTTTAAAGTTTTTTGACAGCAAAGACAATGGTAGTGCAACAATCCTTGAGTCACGCAGGGCAAATCACAGCAAATTCATCTGTCATACAAATCTGTAGACTCTGCAACATCATTTGTTGCAGGAATTTGAACAAGGCAAGGGCTTTTCTCATCACTAACAGAAGAATGCCTGCTTGGTAAATATAATTCTATGACTGCATCTGCCACAGAGTGGCTCTGTTGTAACACTTATATATTTAAAACATGGATGCTATTTTGGTACTCAACATGCTAAGCAGGAGTGTGATTTAGAGAAAAATTACTCATTGCTATAGAACCATACAGTGCATGGATGGCATGTTCTATGAGGTTGAGAACTGGGGGGGGGGGGGGGAGAAGTAATCTGGAAAAAAAAAAAAGGAATGAGTCAAAGCATCACACAGTTCAGGCTTCAGTTAGTTCTTTACACTGTTCCATAACTGAAGAAATGTTATTACCTCAGACATAGTAAAATAAAATCAGCATTTGTGATCTGCCCAGATAGCAGCAGCCTTGACCATCATGGAATGACCCATAAAAGAATAATCAAAATGAATCTTCAGAAAGCTTTCTACAAAGCTCTTCAAACACTTTAAAAACACATTCAACCAAGTAGTCGTGACGTAAGACTGAAAAGCCTTGCATGGACAAGTAATTGGTTAAGAAATGGGAAACAGAGGATGAGAGTAAATTATCAACTCCTGCAATGGAAGGAGGTCACCTGTGAAATATTTCAGGGATCTGTGATGGATCTGCTGTGAAAAAGGTGAGCTGTAAGATGATAAATTGCAGGTAATATCTAGTTATTCAAAACAGTACAGACTAAGGATACATGGAGGGATATTCACAATGAATGAGCACATTCTGCTTTCACTGAGTAGACAGTGGTGACAAGTGGTGGCAGGTGACAACCAAAAACCTGATCTACATGGAGGGAAAAGGTCTGCAGTCCTAAAAAGCTGATGGCATCTGAGCTCCCCATTATATGACTCAGGAATGAGATTTTGAGTTCTGAGAGTCCCATAGAAACAGGAGCTTGTTTCTAGATAGTTTCCCCCCCCCCAAAAAAAAATAAAAAAAAATCAAGTGTTAGAAATATGGAAAGGAATATCATGGAGTAATCGTATAAATCCATGTTACCACTATAAATGTATCACATACATTTTTATTTTCACTTTATCCCTGGAAAGGTAAGATAACTGGAAAAGGTTCCTTGAAAGAACAAAAAAGATGACGAAAGTATGAAACAGCTTTCTCTTCAAGAAAGAATCTATGCAATCTTAGATTTTCCAGTCTGAAAAGACAACTATGGAGCAACATGACAAATTTAAAAAGTTGCAAGTAGGTTCTACACGGTGGTGATATCAAATAACTGTACACTGTCTCTTCAAGTGCAAGAATTAAGTGCCATTGAATTGAGTTAATCAGAGGCAGCTTCAACCGGACAAGAAGTATTTTTACATGTCATTGGTTGTTGACCTGAAAAACCACCAGTTCATCGCCAAATGCGACTGTGAATTCCACCTGACTTCACAAAGAAACTAGAAATAGTCATATCTAGCACTTCATAACAGATAATATTCAGAGCATTGGCATCCACAGATGTAAGAGCATAAACCACATCTAACTCTGAAATTGCCTGCACCGAACGAGTCAGAAACTCGTCAGAGGTCAAGCAACAGTAGCATACATGCTTTTCCTGTCCTTACTCCTTCAAAGACAATTGTTTATGCTTATTGTAAAAAAAACAGGTCACTGTTCAAGGGATGTATTTGGTCTGACCCAATATGTCCATTTCTGTGTTCTAATTCTGTCTTCAGAAAAGTGTTCAAATAGCAGAAAAGAACATGAAGCAACAACATCTAACAATTGTGGAGAAAAACATAGTTAACAGAAGCTAATTAAATTACCACCACCCATCCTGTGTAATGAATGAGTCATGGGTCCTATGGGGAAAAGGAAGAGGGAAAACAAAGCAATGTAAGTAATTAAAGACTACACCAAAACACACATGAAACACAGAAGGCAAATTAGGCAGGATTAACTTGCTTGTAACATTTCCCAATCTATGACAGCTTGGCTTTGCCACCACAGTTCTAACATCTGTGTAAAGGTCCCGTGCCTCTAAACTGGCATAGATAAAGTTCCACTGGCCTGGAACAGTTTGACATATGGGTCTTCTTATGGAGGATGTTATTCACATGTCAGAATCAATGGAATGGAATATGCCAAGAACCTCACCTGCTTCACTGGAAAGAGACTACTGGCTAAACTATCAAAGATGGTGCTTTATGCTAAAAGGGCTGACCTTGTATGAAGTAGATTAAGCAGCATTCAAACTGCATTCTAGCAGCTAAGCTGGGCATCCATATATTGTTCCATCCATTTCAGGCAGATCCAAAGTTCATATGACCCTACCTAGAGGTATTATTGAACAAGAAGGAATCAAGTGTCATATAAACATATATATATTGTATGTATATATATGTAACATATTATATTGAATATATTGTATAAGATTTATGTTATATATATTAAAATACATGTATTAAATATATATATATATATATTTGTTTTGTTTTTCAATCCTGTTGTCTTTTAAGACAAAACCTTCAGGAGAGTGTAGTTAAATAGGGCTGAGTAACTACATGCAGGTTACAACATCACTACAGTCCATTGCTTTTAGGGATAGCATTTATGGGTTTTGTTTTAACAAGAGCAACAAAAAGCTAATTTAAATAGAAGTTTCTAATGTTTGATGGTGGCTGCTAAGAGAAAATGAACAAAGTAGAGGTGAATTATACATGATCATACATGTACAGGAATATGAAATACTGTTTATTGGTTATACTTTCAAAACCTGAGGTTTAACGTCTTCTCTACAAATGTTTGCTGTTTGGTGCCAATATTACTCTTAAAAAAATTAATCCTTCAAATTCTATTAACTTCTTAACTCCACAACTATTTTGTAGAGAAATGTCCCATAATTTAGTTACATACTATGAAAAAGCAAGATTTCTTAAAAGGAAAAATACATATAAACTGAAATGTTATGTCTCCTTGGCTTTAAAGAATATCATCCAGGAGCATTTGATTTATCACTTCTGAGCTAATTATTATTTTTCCTCTCTCATGGCAGCCTTCTAAGACAAGAGTCCCAAATTTTGCAGTAGTTGTACATAAAGGAACAGCACTTATTTATCTAACTGCATCATTATTACATCTTTTGCCTCCATCTCTGTTTTCTGCTAAAAAACAGGTCTAGGAAGCTTTGCCCAATGATAGCAGACTTTTTCTGAACAGTCACAGCTTTGCAGGTTCTCAGTTTGCATGCCAAACTAACATCCTTGAAATATTTTGTCGCGTTACAAAGACACACCCCCTCCAGTATGGTTCTGACCTGCACTTGGAGACATTTTATTTGGCAAGCATTCATGCTGCAGTGGTCATTTATTTAAAATTTACTAAAGCCCAAAGCATTTACTTTTTGAGTGGGTGCATAATTCTCCTTTAGAACACAGATAATCTATTTTTAATAGCAACATATCCAATCTATGGGCTTCACTAACCTTCTGCACTGAAGTGGTATCTAGAAAATCTATTTGTGAGCTGTTTAAATAACGAAACTGATCTCTAAATAAACGCATGGTCTGACATATTCCGTATAACACTCAATTTGATGTCATCAATAAGAGCCCAACTCCTGCACTGAAATACAGCTTTCAAATACTATATTGGTATCATAACTTATATCACAGTCTTTCAAATTTCTATATGCTCACTCATTTAAACTCATGAAAGATGAAATAGCATTTTAGTATTAATTTTTATGTCCATAGTCTGTCAGTCAGCAGAAACAAAATTATCAAACAAGACTTAAAACACACAGTTCATAACACTTACTGAAGTACTTACATTATCCAGGGAATAATTAACTAAATACATTTGCTGGTGATAGTTCAGCCACTTCAAGACAAGGTAGTGAACTTCTATACCTACATACAGAAATTGCAGCTGTTTCTCACTAATGTAAGTTCTCATTAGACAGAGGTAGGGAACAGATAGGACTATTTAAAGATGTAGTCATACAGAACACCAAAAGAATCGAATTTTTATTTAATTTTACTTCAGAAACACTGGTCTAAGTTTAAGGAGAACAAGTAATGCTTGTTTTTTCTATATTCTTTATAAATTTCTGAGAAGGCTTGGAGGGCTTAGGAAAAAGAAATTGCTAATATTTAATAGCTATATGTGCAGTAGAAAACCAAATGCAGAGAAGGACCACGCAATATCCCAATATCCAACCCATGCTACTGGAAGGGACAGCACAATCATCAGCATTCCTCATGCACAAAATTCGTGCTTTATAATCACTCTCAAACTTCATGGGATTTTTCTCAGTAATTTTACATGAAACCACAGTGGCAGTCTCTTCTGAGGTTTAACAAAGACTGATTTGCCACTGTAGTGTGTCACACAGCCAACAGTCAACATCCTCATGTTAAAGAAGCATGCAATCTTCATGGAAAAACGCTGCAGGATGCATTTTTTGTGACCAGTCATGCAGCACAGACAGTGAGCAGCAAGACAACTGAAGCAGACAGTGATTTAACAATACGCAGTATGAAACAGTCAAATTAGCAATGCACAAGCATTAGGCAAAATAATGACTGGAGCTCAAGCAGAAAAACGAATCATGTTCAGCCGAGTAATTTGCTTACAAGTATCATCACTGCTTCTGGTACTAATTTTCCAAACAAAGTACAATTATGCTGTAGCTGCAAGATGGAAATGATCACCAGAATATTCAGCGCATTAACCTGTAGACCATTAATTTTACCCAAACATTGCTATAAAGCAGACCCCAGGGCTTCAGTTGGACTAATATACTTAAGTCATTAGGAGACAAGATCAAATACCACAAAATGAAAATGTGCAGGGTGTCGTCAATGCCTGAGCTCCGTGTTCAGAGAGCCAAGTAGGTAAATATGCTACCCAGTAACAAAATCACTTCCCAACATACTGGGAATGGAAGAAGTAACAAGTACCTGACAGTCTGACCTCAGAAAAAACATCCTGATCTCAAATCTACCAGTCAAGTCAACTCCAGCCACATGAACCAGAGTCCAGGCAAGCATCCAAGAATAGTGAGATCATTGTCCACTATTCTCAATGTTCTTCTCCCAGCATGTCAGAAAAGAATACCATAAAAAAATACACACACACATACAACAATAGCTTAGAAGAATAAGTGTCTTCCCCAAACCCTACAGATGACAAGATAAAATGCCAAAACACAAAAGTTATTTAAAACATATATATATATATATATATGTATTTAAATTACTTTTGTGTAATTTTGTGTGTATGTATGCAAACTACAACACTTATTAGCATTCATGGATATGAGGCATACCAGCATTCATTCCTTGAGGAATTCAGTTACCAATTTCTGAGAGCCATAGCCCTTCACAAAAGTTTTTACTCACTATTAATATAATAAAATGTAACAACATTGCACATCTGAAAGTCTGTGAACAAGGACAAACTTCAGAGGCATTCCACACAACTTAAGAACAAGGTTAAAAAACACTGTAAATTCAAGATTAAGCATTGTGTTGACACTTCCCACTTTTCTGTTGGGAACACAGGACTAAGTTAGTGAGTCACTAATTTCCACCTACTGCAATAGCAGATACACACATAAAGATTTGAGATGGACAACTGAACATTCACTTCATGTTCTTCCATCCCTTGGCAAACACTGAGCTACAAATCATCTCCTAGTTCCCCATCATAGATTAAAGATTGCCAGGATTAAAATTCCAAAAACAGAAAAACAGCATTTGTCCAGAAAATAAAAAGAAGTAATTGCCAATGTTTTGAGCTTGCCAATACCAGAACAACTCTTTGATGAGCAACTGCTTTTTCAAAACAGTCAAGAAACATGGTAGGAAAAAAAATAAATACAATAAATACAATAATCAGGTAGAGAGCCACAGAGAACTTCTAGCAGTCAGTAGCTTGCAGAAGGTATAGCCTTACAGTTCAGAGCCTGGACAATAAACTGACTTCAAAGAAGAAAAAGGTAAGCACTTGGGGAAAAAAAAAAAAAAAGTAAGCACTAGAGTCACAAAAGTTAAAAAGAAACCATCATAGAAGAGGCAAAGGAGGGGAAGGAGGGGTTGCATGCATACATTCTTTGGGGCCAGAGGTGAAGTAACGCACAGTGATTTTGGTCCACAGACAAAACACTTTAGCTTGAGTACCACAACAGACCTGCCATTTAGACACAGTCCAACAAGTAGAAGGCTGAAATATATTATGTCAAACCAGAAGACTGAGTGAAGTAGAAAAGCTTTGACATGCAAAAGTAAATAGATACATCAATCTATTATACCAAGCAAAGCAAACAGAAGGCAAAGCACAAAGCCCTTATCAGCACTAACAAAAAAAGGTGATCCTGCCTCCACTGATCAAACTCACTGATTCAGATATTCACATGAAAGAGACAGGTGCTAAATACTAGTCCAAACTAGATGCAGAAATCAATTCTGCTGAGATAACACGGTCCACAGATGAAAGAATTAGGCAGGAAATTAGCACACCTATATGGTTAGCCAAGCATACTATTGCTGTGCAAATTATCTGAATTTTAGCTGGGAAAGGCAAACAAGTGACAAAAGAAATGTTTCAAATGAAAGGCAGTTTGTTACCTTTACAGAATTAGAGAACACGAATTTATGGAAGAATATAAAAGAATAAAAATAAACAAAGCCTATTGTGTTGTAACACCACTCAAAACAAGAAACAGTACAAACTACCCTGCTGACAAAAGGGATTTACAGGGGCTCACGCTTGAAACAGAATGAATACAATAGCTGAATGGGACTACCACTTGTCAAATAAATTTCTATACCAACACACATAAAGGCAAGTTCTTAACTAGAAAGGTTATTTAGAAAAAAACAAGTTCAAGTTCATTTCTAGTGTATTTAAGTCTGAAGACACACCAGTGATTCAGAGCCAGCCTGCCTGAACAAGAGGTAACAATAAACTAGTATCAACAAGATTCACAAGGATTTCTTTCCTGCCTTCATATGAAGGTATTTCCCAACTCCCCTGTGACAGCCAATCTTGGGTTTTACTATTTCCTTCAGAAGGTTATATCAACCATGGCTTGCCCTCAAGGTAGGACAGCCTCTCCAAGATAAAGATTAAACAAAGTCAGGCTTACAACCAATAATAATTTGTGGTTTCATGTTCTGCCACTGCCCTTGAAACTCTGTCAGTGTTAGCTTCAAAAAGTATTTCCCATTGCTACCTTGAACGTGCAGGTCAGCAAGAGAAACTGGCAATATGGAACAGATCACTGGAAAACTAAATGGGTATATTTAAATGAAACAAAAATAAATAGTTTTCAGGTCAAAAAAGTGGCATTTGTCAAAACAGACATGCATACCATTTTGGGGGCACCACAGTCAATGGTTTCGTGTCCAGTTGTTGAATAGGAGTGATCTAAAAAGATAATCTAGAGAGTTATTTTATTAAATCTGCATATGCAAGAAGTCACTACACCACCACATTATCACCTCTTTGCTCAACCATTCTGAATATTCCAGACAGAGTTAAGAAAAGCCTTAATTTTTGATTAAGAATAATGCATCTTAAACACATCAAATTACAAAATCATTCATAAATCCAGACATATGGGATGATTTTGGTTTTCATGTTTAGAAAAGTATGGCCTATTACTGCCTCAGAAAAAGTACTATGGCAAAGGTTAATCTAATTTTATGTAATGTAGCATGTGCTTCACTGTTCTTAAAATTTTGAAATGCTACTCTTGATATAGAGAAATTACACCACCTTGGAACATTAACTTTTCTTTATTTTATTAATTTTACGAATTTATCTTAAGCACTATCCGGAAACTAATGAAAGAACTATTTCTAAAAGGAAACTACATTTCTCAACATACAAGAAGCTGTGTGTGAGAAAACTCCAGCAAAATAAGTTTGTATTGAATTATTATTTATATCTACATCCTGTTTAGCCATTTAGGAAAAAAAAGTTTAGTTCATGTTCTGTAGACCCCTTTGTGTAAAGCTTTAAAAAGGATTCTGCCGAAAGAGGGAGGGCCCCAGTACTTATATCCTCCAATTCACACTGTACAGCAAATCAGAACCTTCAACCTGGATTTCCACGGCAAAAATAAAGCCATCCTTATCATTCCCTCATGAAGTGGTTGGTTTCAAGCTTTAAACAAAGAAATATAAAAGGGATGTTGAACTATAGAAAAAAAAAAAAAAAAGTCATGTTATTGTTTAGAGTTCTACATAACTTCATTAAAATATTCTGACTAAGCCAAAAACAAGCTTAGCCAGAGAAGACTATGTTCATCAAGTACCAGCTCTGCAAAAGTGCTTTTTAGGGCTTTCTGCATGTTCCTAAGACTCAACCCCAGAAAGAGATAGGACTGGGCAACAGAGACAACTGTGCCCTTTTCTGGCTTAATCATAGCAGCAGTGCATTGCCATATACTTGAACTTTAGTTACACTTTGGACACCTACACACACTGGCAAAAGGGGTCAGGCTGCTTCAAGGAATTATGACTTAGATTCATGTGCTCATAATCTTCAAACCAGTGTTGCAAGGAAAGTACACCTTCTCGCACTGCCTTACAAGGATGTCCCATACATGTGCGTGGTGTTCATAAACTAGGTATTAGGTATTTTAGAGCTTGAAGCAAGCTAATAACTCAAGTTATTCTTGAATGAGATTGCATGCTTTCCCTTTATCTGCCTCCTACTGCCTGCAAGAGCAGTTACGTTGCTGTCAAAAATGAAACAGCCACAGTTCATGTAAGGCAGGACAGGAGATGAGAAGAACCAGTGGAGACCTCTCATCTGCACAAAGTGAGCACAAAAGGCAATGGCCAGCAATTAAATAAATTAGTCAGCAAAGAAACTAACCAGTGCAGATTTACTCCTACTTTCTGAAACCTGAGGATAAACTAAAGCTAACCAATTTTGTTTCGTATCACATTCTGAGAACCCTGCCTAAGAAGCCAGGTCCTAAAAGTCCTAAAGCACTTTAAAGCACTTTTATTGCACAGAAGGCAGATACTACAGACACAGGTACTCATCAAATATAGAGAACTGTATTTACCTACTAGCATGGTATCTTTATAGTCTCATATATTACTGATTAATTAGTCTCATATGTTACTGATTAATTCATTAATCAGTACCGTTATTTTAATTTCATTAATATGTACCATTGTCTGACCAAGTTCAGACATTAGAATAATCCTGTATTTCACCACAATAAATATGACTTGAAGTACAACTTACATACTACATGTATATAAGAAAAGACCAGAACAAGCCTTACCTGGCAGGGCAAAAGGAATTAAAGAAAAAAAATATATCAACTCATAAAAATGAAAAAAACTACTAACTGAAGAGCACATAATCAAAACAGTTAACTCCTCAGCACCCACAATGTTTTTTTTCTTAAATTACTTCATTGCCATAATCACTGTAAAATGTATTTCATTTTATTTAACTACCATTCTGAAATTTGCATTCTGCTTTCAGGCTTTATGTAAAAGCTTTTCTATGACATTGAGTTCTAAAAATGTAACCTTTTTTTCCCACATTTACTGATGTACTTCTTCTACCTAAAACTTCATATAGCGATCTGTTCAGATTGCGTAATCCTCTCACTTGGCACCACACAAAAGAAGCTGACTCTTGTATACTCTGTATTAATTTTAAATAAAGATGCCATTCAAAATTAAATATAAAAGACAGTTGAATTCATAACAATACAATCAATCTCTAATTTAATTCTACTGTACAGGAAGTCACAATCCCCTACCCCCAAAAAAGTTATTTACAAAATCTGTTCAAAAAAGATGCCAACAAATTTATTATTTGGAAATTAGCGTTCATTGATGTGGTTTTCAGTTTTCTGAGTTTGGTTTTACCCTGTTCTGAACATTCTACAATTCCATGATGCAGGCAAAAAAAAAAAAGAATTGTTTTCTTCCCCTTCATGAACATACTGCTGCTGCTTCTCTTTGCTCTGAGCTTCATTCCACTTCTGCTTGTTTATTTGGGACTTTTACTTTTTTTTTTTTTTTTTTTTAAACAAGGGAATTAACATTAACTTCTCTGCAAAATACAGCAATCAGACATTAATTCCACCACATAAAATATTTTGGAACTGCTGTTCAGAGGCTGTACATAGGCATTTCCACTTCAGGAGGTTCTAAATCCAGCTGCACAATCTCTTGTCTCCTAAACACAGCTATCCAGCTCAAATCCAGCTGGTTCAGTCAGACTTTCCATTATAATGGAAAGCACTGAAAATCGTATTCTCTGATGAGTATTAATATCTGATTCTCTTCAGCTCACAGGGGCAATTAAAAAATCAGTGAGACATTAAGAAACTGCCCTCCAAAAAAAAATTAAACTTCAAATAGATTCTTGAACTACTAATTTAAACACAGAGGGTAACTTGTAGTTTAACAGTCTTACTTAAAGGGAAACCTAGAAAACTGCTAATAATTTTGTAAATTACCATCATGCCAACATTCAGTTATGGAAGACAACAAGAACTGTCTTATCAAGTAACACGTGGAGCTTGACCTCTAAATATTAATGCTAGATCTTCCCGTAGAAAACCTCTTACATTTGCATATACCCACGATGTATGGCTGAAATTTTTACTAGCACAGTCAGAACCTCTGTGTGACATCAACTTCTTATTTTTCAATAAGATCACTTAAAATATTAACTTGTAAGTAATCCCAGAGCTATCTGTTCAACAGGTGTTAAAACATCCATTTCATTACCTAGTCTATCTAACAGAGTTTTTGACTGCCACCCCTCAACTTTACTAGAGTTTATTAGAACACAGATTTACCAGAAGCTGAAGCTAAGCATAATTCAGAGTTCTGTGGATGATCTAACTCAGCTTGTCCTTTGAAGTATGCAGCTTCTCGTTCTTTAAGAAAAATCTGTCTTGGAAATAAAGTTTTCTCAGTATTTTTTGGTGTTCAGACAGCAGTGTCTGTTTCTGACTGCACATTCCATGGTTACTGAAGGCATTTGTGAAAATTTAAAATAGACATTATTCATCACTTATTACAAGAACCTAGACTGACAGAGCACAGAATTCTATTACAAATGATGTACCTAGATTAATATAAACAAAATATATATATATATTTTTTTTTAACTGAAACATAGATTTCTGAAAGCTATGAGAAACTACTTCAGCAAGTGCATTTCGGATAAACTCCAAGGCAAACAAATGAGACAGAAGAGAAACTTCTTAGCTTGCAGATTAGTCTAAACAGAAGCTTGCAAATAACAGCAAGTAGAAAAGCAGCCACCCTAATTGGTTTGAAATCTGTACTTTGTTTACTCCTTTGAATACAGCAAGATGAATAACTGTTTAATTTATTTTATATGAAGCAACAAACACTCGAACAAACACCAATTATTTAATATTACAGTCTAACCACCATGACTGTATTAATGCTTCTGCACAGAAAGTGAATTAACTCCTCTAAAGGAAGCATACTTTCACTGAAAGCCCTGCAGTTCTTGCCTCTTCCTAAAAGCTAACTAAATAAAAAAATAGTTCTAGTATACTACCATTCCAGCCAGCTAGGTTGTCCTCAGTCAACTGACAAGAATCCTAGAGCTGCTGTCCTTCGGTGGCATGCATACAAAACATGAATCAAGTTACAATTTGCTTAAATTTGCCTTTTTTTTTTTTTTTTTAATATATATTCAGAAACAGCATCACATTCCATGAAACTCACATTAAAATTTGGAAATCTGTATATTGGGGTTGTACCATAGCACAAAAGAAGACGGCTAACAGCTGCACTGGAGTTAGCCATTCTAGAAGTAATACAAGAAGTTAAAGTCTGAGATCTCTCTCAGTCTGGATTTCTTGGCAATTCAGGCTCGTTGTTAACCAAAGACCGTATGATGGAAACCTTTACAATGCTCTTTTGTTCAAAGCGCACTAATCTTCAGGGAAGAGAATCCTGCCATCAAAAAATTGCATCTTCCAAGAAAGAGTTGCTGAGTCATAACTGGTAAGAGAAAAGAAATAAACATTGCATCTGTTTCATAGGCACATAATGGTATTCCTATGTTGTTTCTACTGTTCAATAAGATAGAGCTTAACCAAGCTTTTGCTTGGTTTAGCTCATCTTTCTAAGAGTCTCTTCCAGGTGTCCTTGACAGGAGAATGTATACCCAGTAAATGATCCTCAGCAAGTAATTTATTATGTTCAGCATGAAATTAATAAACTGCCTCTGATCCCTGTTTTAGTGACACAAATAAAGCAAAAGAAGAAATAAGAACTACATGGCTGCATCTTTCAATTGTAAGCTGCCATGAGACACAACTCCTAACTCTATTTGTAACTTTGGGATTCTGTACCGCATGACCAACCTGTTAACTTTTCAGAAAGCTGAAAAAGTATGTGATTACTTTCAAACAACAAAGGAACAGACTTTTGTCCTTGTTTGCTGTGTGTACAACAAAGAAGAGCTTAAAGTGCAGCAAGAGAGATTAACAGGAGATTTAGGCTACATCTTAGAAAAACAGCATGTAGAAGAGTAAGGCTAGTTGAGCTAGGGAAGAGATTAAAAGAGAAGATTATGGAATCTGCTAAGGCTTTTTCTGAGAACCAGTCTGGTCAGAGCTGGTTTGGCCATAGCTCATCCTGCTTCTGAGCCAGGGATGCATTAGATGACTCTCACTCCTTTCAGCCCTATTTGCTAGGATTCTGTCATGTGAACATGAAAACCACAGTCAGATTAGTTCAAAACAATGATTTAACCATCAAAAAGTAACTGAAGTCCGTTAAAGAGCTGTGGACTACAGTGTTCAGTACCTACACAGCAACACAAAGGCCTGTAGTAGTTCAACATACTGAGTATACAAAACTAATAAACATACATACAACTTTCATACATAAATACAAGTTTTGGCACAGCATTTGCTATGCACTCTCCCTTTTCAGTTCTGCACTGAATTCTTTTTCCTTATTAAGAGCAGAAGACCCTCTCAGCAGTAATTGTTACAGTAAGCAGGCAATACACAAACTGTAATATAAACAAACTGTTTTTTATCAAAAATATTCTAGCACAGAAGAGAATGAGAGATTAAAAATACAGAATCCCATGGTTACAACTGTGTGGTAAGAGAGGACAAGCTCACTTGGCATACCTACCTTTACCTAAAGAACCCTTGAAAAGAAAGCCTGAAGGTCAGAAAAATGACAGAGTAGTCACAACATGAAAACAAACAGCATTCTCTGCAGTGTTATTCAAGAAATAGAGCAAATTGCTAACATCTCTTTTTGGGTAACAGTTTCCTGCACTGGAGTACAGAATTTGAAAAGACAATTTCAACAGTAAAGACAGCAGAAGGCTAATTAAATGTAATAATTCAAATGCACACGTGTCAATGAGTTGAGAGCATGTAGCAGGTCACAACGCAAGGCATCATGATTCAGAACTACTAGATTACTTGTCTAGAACTTGCTAGGGAACGTTGGCTGTGTGAGTCTGTGTGTGTGTTTTACACCTCAGTTTACCCTGCTTAAAAAAAAAAAAATTAAAAAAAAATTAGCTTACATCTCATACAAAGTTTGAAAACTAAGCCACTAGCTGCAAGATTCAGGAACCTAAGCAGACAGAATAATACAAGTATTATGACAAATAGATTCAGAGACATTTCCAAATAGATTCAGGTTTCATACTTACTAGGGGCTTTATTCCTTTTCTCTACCTGAAGCTGATTTACCATTCACTATATTATTATTAGTGGGTAGAAGCTTATATAAAATTAATTCATATTACATTACAGCTTCAGTAGAGCACACACCTAAAACCCTGTTTCTTTTATTGTGTTTTTCTTGCTCATTATCCGATAGTCTCAGAGCTTCACATTTCCATGAGCTCAGCATAGCTCAGTCCAAAGCAACCTTTTTCTTTTGGGGACACATTTTTACCATCTTTTTCTTAATATGTTTAGTTTAGAACTCCCTTTCATGACCTTCACGATATTTTAGCCTGTAACAGCCACTGCCAGAAATTTAGGCTTCTCATCCTACTGTAGGCTCTGCTTTTTGATCTGGTGTGTAGAGATGTGGATTTTCCCATTTGGTTCATTTCAGAGTTACCTTCCTGTTCAAACTTCAGAGATGTTAGAGTAAAAAAGCACTTTAAGAACCTTTGAAACCAAGACTTACCTCCATCTAGCATCTTACTAAAAGCACTGATCCAACCTGCACCTAGGACCCTCTTTCTTACGTGTATGTGTTATCTTTCATAGCCAATAAATTTAAGAAGAGAAAATAACCAAGAAAAAAAAAAAAAATTGTGATACAACAGCAAAGCAAAACATCTAAAACACAAACCTTGATATCAATTATCAGAAGGTTTTGCCAGCTTTTACTGGATATATTCTCATTCCACTCTCCTTTCATTGTTCCATGACCATCTGTCTCTGTTGATTCACCTTCACAGCAAATCCCACCTTGTTTTCCCACATATAGACAAGAAGTGAACATGGCCAACATGGAGCGTGGCCATGTTCCCATGAACACGGGAACTTTCATGATTTGCACAACACTGCTGTGTTTGACACATTCCCCCTCTGCACATAAGTCTGATTGTCATAGCAGAGACTAGGAATCGAACTATCACCTTCTGTCAGGCCTGTAGGTACAACCATAAACCACGGAGGTTATTATTTAAGATTATATAACCCAGACAAATGCACTGGCATATCTTCCAGATAATCCGAGATTACACAACAAAATGAAGTAAGCAGATCATCAAGAGAACTCTAACACAACACATGTCTGGCTAAAAAACAAAACCTCCCACATTTGGAAAATGCATGCAGTTATAAAGACTGACTTTTGTCCATAATTGAACAAGTTCTAGACTTCTTAAGCAGTAGTATTTGGGGTAGGAATGGAGGACTGGATTAAAAAAAAAAAAAAAAAAAAAAGAAAAAATATGCAAAAATTCTGCCAGCAACCCATCCTGGATTCTGGGAAAGATCCATGCTCTGAACAACTCAGTTCCATAAAGGCAAACTACCCTAAACTACCAACAGTGGTGATATGGTACCAACCTTCTACACTTTTAAGCTACAAGACTAACATACTTTACAAAAACTCACAGTAGGACAAAATGAGAAAGAATTCAAGAATACAATAACCAGGTTACCAGGGTACAGCAAATCATCATTCATAAACTGAAGCGTATGTTTGCTGACATAAAAAGTCACTACAGCATGAACCATACTTTAAAAATTGGTTACTAAGGGAATTTGAGAGAAAGAGATTCTAGCATACGGCTTACCCCAAAACATTTTATCTGTGCACATGCACTTTTCCACTACCACACCCACCCCAACAAACAACTACAGAAGTTAAAATACTCTGTGCTAAAACTGGAGGAAATGAACAAAGCAACAGTAAGAAACAAGTAAAAGGTACAAGGGAAGTGAATTGAGGACAGTAAAAAGTATTATTTTTGTCATGACATAAGTGACTAAGATGGCCAGGATGAAGCAGAATGACATCAGAGAGGTGAGGAAGCCATATCTGACAGTTAAGGGATCACTGAACACAATGGGAGCACAGAAAACTGGTAAAATAATGAATAAGTCATATATTATAATAAATAATGAATCTTGGAATCACAGAACTGTAGGGGTTGAAAGGGACCTCGAAAGATCATCAGGCCCAACCCCTCTGCCAAAGCAGGCTTCCTAGTGCAGGCTGCCCAGGTAGGTGTCCAGACGGGCCTTGAATATCTCCAGAGAAGGAGACTCCACAACCTCCCTGGGCAGCCTGTCCCAATGCTCCGTCACCCTCACTGTGAAGTTCTTTCGCATGTTGGTGCCAAACTTCCCGTGATCCATTTTTTGACCATTGCCCCTTGTCCTGTCCCCACAAACCACTGAAAAGAGGTTGGCCAAATCCCTCTGTCTCCCACACTTAAGATATTTGTAAACATTGTTAAGATCCCCTCTCAGTCTTCTCTTCTCAAGACTGAATAGACCCAGGCTTCTCAGCCTTTCCTCATAGGGAAGATGCTTCAAGCCCCGTATTATCTTTATGGTCCTCTGCTGAATTCCTTCCAGATCTTTTTTATAGGTCATGGCCAACAAAATGTAGATCTTTTTCCAGGATGTCTTTTTAGTATCGTGAAAAAAAATGAAAGAGTGACAAAAAAAAAAAAAAAAAAAAAAAAAAACAGTGACAAAGAGTAGCAGTTTACATTAAGGCAATTCCAAAAATGACTGAACTGAAGAAAAATTTAACATGCAGAACCATGCTAATTGGTTGATGTTGAAGAGTTTTGAAGAGGTGCCAGGGGTCTTACGGAAATTTTCCAAATGAGGCAACAGACATGCTGCCACACAGTAGCTAGAGCCAGAGTATACTGAATCACAGAACAACTTGCAATGGAAGGGACCCACAAGGATCCACACAGAACCACCCAAAAATCAAATCATCTGTGTCCAAAACAGCATCTTGAACTCCAACAGCTTGGTGCTGTGGCCCTGGGCAGCCTGTCCCAGTGCCCGACCACCCTCTGCGTGCAGACCTTTCCCTAACACCCAGCCTGACCCTCCCCTGTCCCAGCTCCATGCCGTTCCCTCGGGTCCTGTCGCTGTCCCCAGAGAGCAGAGCTCAGCGCCTGCCCCTCCGCTCCCCTCGTGAGGGAGCTGCAGGCCGCCATGAGGCCTCCCCTCAGCCTGCTCTGCTCTGGGCTGAACAAACCAAGGGACCTTGGCTGCTCCTCAGGCATCTTGCCCCCTAGACCTTTCACGATCTTTGTCGCTCTCCTTTGGAGGCTGTCCATATAGTTGTATGTCCTGGCATTGTGGTGTCCAAACCTGCACCCAGTGGTGAAGGTAAGGCCACACCAGCGCAGAGCAGAGCAGGACAATCACTTCCCTTGACCAACTAGCAATGCCGTGCTTGATGCACCCCAGGGCATGGTTGGCCCTCTTGGCTGCTAGGGCGCACTGCTGGCTCATGTTCAGCTTGCTATCAACCAAAACCCCCAGATCCATTTCCAGAGGGTTCCTCCATTCTGTACAAATACCCAGGGTTGCCCTGCTCCAGGTGCAGAATCCATCACTTGCTCTTGTTAAACTTCTTATTACTGGGAATTGTCCAGCTCCCTAATTCATCAAGATCTCTCTGCAAGGCCTCTCTACCCCTAAGGGATTTAACAGCTCCTCCCAATTTAGTGTCATCTGCAAACTTTCTCAAAACACCTTCTAGTCCTACATCCAAGTCATTTATGAAAACACTGAGGAGAACTGGCCCTTCAATGTAGACCTATGGAACCCCACTAGTGACTGGCTGCCAGCTTGATGTAATTCCATTTACTACAACCCTTTGAGCACAACCTGTCAGCCAGTTGTTCAACCATCGCATTATGCATTTGTCAAGCTGTGTGATGGACATTTCGTCCAGAAGGATACTGTGAGAAACTGTATTGAAAGCTTGGGGAATCCAAAAAGATCAGATCAGCTGGCTTCCCTTAGTAAATTAGGTGGGTAACCTTGTCATAAAAGGAAATTAAATTTGTTAAGCAGGACCTTCCCCTCGCGAACCTGTGTTGGCCATGACCAATGACCACATTGTCCTTCAGTTGTCTCCCTGTGCTAGCTGAAACAGCTGCAAATGAAATCACCTCTCTTTTGCCATGTCTAGTCATCTCAAAAAGGACACGCAGATATATTTCACACAGCTTAGATTTAGGAAGATCCAAGCACTGAACTACAAGCTTGCCTTCAACAACAAGCCACAATACTGAAAGCAGACAGGAGTACTGCTCCTCAGAGAGACAAGGTAAGAAAAAAAAGGGAAGGTCATGTTTTGGCCTGAAATACAACATTTAGTAAAATAATTACATGATAAGTTGTGATGATTTTAATTAGTTTTTGTGTGCTCTGAAAGAGGACGTTAAAAGGAATGAATGAAACAAAGTGGGCCAGCAGCTTTAACTGATGGTATTAAATCTAGCTGAGAAACGAGAGTTGCAACTTTGGGAAACCTTGGAATAAATACTGCTGCAAAGAGATGTACAAGAGATTTGCCAACACTCACACAGGCAGCTGCAACAATACAAGAAACAGAATTTTAAAATCTTAGTTACAACACACTATAAGTAACCTATAGGTTACTTATCCTTCCAGGATGCAAGGCATCTGAGACATTTCTCACATCTTTATCCCTAAAAGATTACGTCCCAGAATGGCTTTTAAGATACTAAGGCATGTAGTCACTTGAAAGCTACCTTTAGAAACATGTCAATTTATACACATTAATATCAATTCACCATTAAGTTACAGTATCTTTTAAACGCTACAGTTATTTCTCCTCTTTAATAAGATGATACCTAGCCATATAAGACCATTACAACATAGTTCAGTTTCATGCTATAGAAATCCTCGCTAATAAGAATGAAGTGGCATTCTTTAAAGGCCTACATATTACAGAAACAGATTCAAGATTTGTGTGAAATATAATTAAAGTGATACAAATACAAACATAGCAATAAAATAAAAATAGTCTAAAAAGGGCCATTTGTTTAAAAGGATGTACAGGATGCTGTAGAACAACTTTTCCTAACATTTACAGTTTTATACAGATCAATAAAGAATCTCAAAGCATGATGAAAACTAGCCTATAATTATACAGAAGCTGTAGCAGCATGAAATTCAGCAAGTCACTTTAACATCAATACCTGAGCAAAAATTTTCAACTTTACAGTGCAGAGAAACATAAAAACAAAGACAGACACATACTCATGGAGAGAAATATAAAGGTTCTTCACCCTCATAAAGCTAACTCATAACAGATCAAGTTTTGTAGCATTTGATGTATTTCCTTGAATTTATTTGATCTGCTACCTGCTTGTATGACCTCTTCCCTTACAATATACCTATTCTTAAATAAATGAAGAATGTCTTTAGAAAACAGACTCAAACTATTTACAGTAGCAATCACAACAGTAACACTGTTATATCGGTAATACCCTCAGGCTACAGTGCAAGCCTGTTCATAGGCAAAAGCAACATTCTATCAGTCTAAGAAAAACAGACAAGCTTTTGACCTCACAGTAATGAAACAAGTCTAAGACTTGATGAACAGACTGATCCCCCTTCTGCTGTAACATGTCGTCTCGTGAAAAAGATAATTATCCTGCAAAAAGAAATGTAATTTCTAATACAGTGTAGATGTCCAGCTGCTAGTAAAGGTAAATTGCAGACAAGCCAGAAACAATCAACATCACTTTCAGGAAAATAATACTGAGGGTAACAACAGCTGTATGCTATTACTAAGAATAGTATATATTGCTTATACCATTTCCATTTACAAATCACCTGTTTGATTCTTATTTATGCAACTGTACAAAGTAGAGGATGTGACTGTGCACACACAGAACAGTGCATGCAATTTTTAGCATATTCATAAGGCAATCTCTTGCCACAATTTCAAACAGCCCAAACAGACAGACTTCAGACACCCTGAAAATTAATTTACTTTGTTGCAAAAATCATGGCTATGCATAATCCCTATTTTTAGATTACAGAACATGAAAGAAAAGCTTCACTTTCACTGGAAAACTATTTCTTGTCTTTATATCCCCTTAACAATCCAAAGGACGCAGCTAACTTCTGGATTTGTACACTTGCCACATAGTAATTCAACATGCCCCACTACTGTCTTTCCAAGTCCACAGTCATGGGGAAGCTCGAATTTCAAGCATGTGATATTGCTAAAAGAGTTTGTCAGGATATTGAATACCTGTGCTTTGCTATGTATTTGCAATTTCTACTTTAAATCTATTAATCATTTCAAATAGTTATTTTTCATTTTTGTAATAAAGAACAGTATTCTACACTACACTGCATCATAAAGGGATGCTCCGCAGATTCATCAGGAAATTTCCATGCTCACACAATAACCCCCCTGAACCACTTGAGCCTAAAGGAATAGTTTATGTTCCATGTGGACCAGCTACTGAAGGCAAAACATGACATTTTGCCAGTATATTACACAACTGTTTTCTGGAAAGAGCGCAACGTTGCAGATCAGGAATCTTGATTTCCAAAAGGAATACAAAACAGTGTTTATGTACAGGATAACTAACCACATAGCTTTGATAAATACAAGCTGAATGGTGACCTGACTCAATAGAAAAGATATGAGACTCTTGTAATAACTCTTGTAATAAGGATCTAGGCTTTTTTCTCTAGTGCTCCTTCAAGGTAATTGTCTGTGCTACAAGACTGTGGGTTTTTTTTTTTGTTTTTTTTGTTTTGTTTTTGTTTTTTTTTTTTTTCCTAAAGCAAGGAGGCAGTTTCATCTAGATGATCTGCTTTTAATGGACCCTGAATTCATCAGTCTGAGTTCATCATCTCTCTAGTTTAGAACAGAACTCCATTCCAGTCTGCAAGTTTGTCAAACAGACATCTCATTCTGACAAAAATTAACAGGCTAATTTGGCAAACCATGCATTTCCCAATGAAATCAATTACTAGTTGTCAGAGGTTGTCAAAGGGCTGTAAATACAGACTGTGTCAGTTAATATCTCAGGGAAGCAATGCTGTCACACGAGCACTGGTTGGACCAAGCTGATAAGCTCTTTGCACAGGTAATATGAGCTCTGGCCACAAGGAGCAGCTACTCAGCAATTCAAATAAATTTAATTTAACAAATGAACTCTGCATAGGGAATAGGGTTAGAATTGTGTTGTTATCCTCACCCCTGGCCCAGCATGGGTTATTTCCCATTCAACCTGTCCAAGCTTTCCCCATCTGATAAAAAAAAAGTCGTAATTCTTTCTTCGTTTCAGAAAAGTAGAAGGAAAAATCTAATAGCTTTTATAAAAAAAATAATCCTTGGTATATCTAACATTTACACATACAGAATAACACATGCATTGTATCATTCTCCCTTTATACTATTTATATTGGTAGCAATGGAAAAAAAATATATCAGAAGATAAACAAACGCGATTAAAGCAGCTTGACTAGACATTTGCAACAACAAACTGGACATACTCTCAAACACACCACCATCTCATCAAACACAAGTCACTGCCAATAAATACTCTGGTCATAGTAAATACCTTTTATTTAAGGCTGGAAGTTGAAAATATTTATACCTTTCCTTTCCAGCGGTCTACCCATAGAATATCAATAGTGAACATGAATGGAATTGTCTGCATTTCCCAAAGGGTAGAACATAAAAGGATTTTTTCCTGCTCCCTTTTTGTGCCTTTGTTTTGCTGCTCATGTCAAGGACACAACATGGGAAAGGGAGGAGTAGACAGGATATGCTATATGAGCTCTGTTATTACTTTAACTTTGCATTTTCCAATGGGAAACCTCGTTAGGGAGGGGAAGAGTCTCAGAGGAAGCCTTCTATACTGTAATTCACAGGCTGGCTCATGAACCGTTCCAAACATGTTCCCGTGATTGCCTCCTACTCCAAGACTGCCTTTAGTTACCATCACAGTTGGCTTCTCTTAAGAGCTTCCCCTCCACCACTTTATGAATAAATGTTAACTCTGTTTGTCTTAATGTCAGAAAAATTCTTTAGCATACCAGCTGTTTCTAGTCAAACCATTTTCAAGACATGAATTTATCATTATAAACAAAGACAAATGTAAGTTAATCCAAAGTAAACCAGAGAACAAAAAGCACAACATTTGCATCATTTACTACGCTTACCATACATAAACTATAGTAAGCACAGCTTTATAAATGCATCATTTATTTCCACATCCACTATGCAAATTCAAGTCAAGAGGCTACTAATACCAAAATATCCATGGCTCACCATTTTCAGGAAGATGCCAATATGGATGCAATGCTGCTCAAGTGCACTGGCTTTGCCATCCCCAGCATCTGAGATCCAGAAAGATCTACAGAGGCTTTGTTGTTATCCCTTTTGTTTTGGTTTGAAGTGAGTGTTTTCCAATTGCTTACCTGCTGATGCCATATTCCACAATCAGGGAAAACACTCTCAGATTTTCCAAGAACAGAAAATGCTATTTTCTACACTCTTTATTCCTAACGCGTATCAGCCAAGAATCACACTTCCACGAGGCTTCCTTAGTTTTTTTCTGCATGGTTCTCATCCCTGCAGAGGCTTCTTTCCTTGTTCTTTCCTTGTGTCATCCAGAACAACAAGCAATAGGAATATTAGTAGTCTTTTTGTTTATTCCTGAGGTCACCTGGTTAAGAGGGGAGAAGAATATCCATATCCTATAACCCCTGCTTATAAAAGATTCCTATTATATACAAACAAACAGTTTAGGGGAAAAAAGCTACAAAGCCCAGGACAGAATATCAAAGAACCTTCTGGAGGTCACATAAAGGCATACAATTATGTTTCCACACTTTCTGATGTAGAGACCTAGGTAGCTATAAAGGTAGCAAACATGCCATCATAATAACTATCTTGCAAGAAAGACAACAAATTTCAAAGTATTTTCCCTCTTAAGTTTATGTAGGTTGAGGTCTCCACAGTTATTTCAATACTATTTTCACCTGCTTAAGAAAAATACAACAGAAGCAGAAAAGACATTAACAATAACAGCACAAATTTCTGTCAAACTTTGCTACAAGCTGTCATACGTATACAATCTCCACAACGACAGAGAGTCAGGAAGTAACTTATCTACCTGTTCCCACGCTGCCACTGACATATCTGTCTCAGGCACTACCAGAGTGGAAGAAGCAGAAACAAGAAGTCTGAAAAGGCTGGAACTTCTGCCAGAATGTACTAGCTGTGTAAGGCACACAGAAGATACGGAGTTTTACTTTGGTTGGTTTCTATTCCAAAAGTTTTCATTTAAGCTCATGATAATGTTTCAATTTCAGGATACGCATCTTTCAGCTTCAGTTCCTTACAAATACCTATGGATTTTTCGTATTAGCCACCTCTGCCTTTGTACTTCCCCCTTGGACTAGGTGCACACCTCTAAATCTCGTCTGGTTTAATCTCCAAAAATGAGTGTCACATCGTTCCGAAGTCTTGCAAGGACCTATGTTCTTCCTAGCTTGAGAGAACAAAGCTTTATCCTCCTAATCATGTCAACCGAAGGCAACACAGACTCTTTTGCTATAGATATCTATATAAACCCTTCCTCCTTCTTGTAATCTGTACAGGCCTGAAAAACAGGAAGCCTATTTAATGCACTAGTACAGCTGAAGTAATGGGTACTCAAAGAGTGTTACTGATAAGCAGCTTGATAACAGACTAACAATTGAGATGTCTGCAGTCCAAAGGACTACAAGTCTTTGCAAGATACTTACGGCAGTGTACAAGGACATGCAGAACAGGAAGTGCCCAAATACAGGACAAACTGAACACATGCTGCTGCTAAGGACTGGCACTTCACAGACTGCTTAGCTTTTGGGTAATAATCAATCAATTATTTTTTTTAATCTATTAAATCTGCAAAACAGCATGCAGTAGAAAGCACACAATACAAGTTATAATGAATTGATTAAATGGGAAATATGAACTGGAGTTCTGTGTTTTACTTCTTGACCATCTGTACAGAGCACTATACTTGCTAGCTGCCAGATTGCTCGCATACCTGAGCAACAAATCCAGTGACTGAGTTACATGACTGAGCAAGAACAAGGCAAAAAGTGGAGAGAGGAACTACCACATTTCATTTCCGCATAGCATTCACTTTGGCAGGTCTCTCCCTTAACTCGGACACAAAAACTGTTCAAGCCCACTCACCAAGCAGATCATCTGAAATTCACCTTTCTAATGACAGGCAATTCTACACAAGCAAGTACTCCAGGCACCTAGCAGTTTCCTAGAACAGCTGTTTCAGCCTTCACATACACTTTATATATGGCATGCCTTTTCTCTATACTGTGGCCACAGTAGTGTATCTCTGGATGCTCTCAAGCCTACTCACCAAACTCCTTCCTTGAGGTCCCAGCAGTCAGGGAAATCAGTTCCTCCCAGCATTTTCATAAATAAAGCTATCTTTGCAATTTAAAATACTTGATGAAATTAAAAATTTTGCTGATCAAAATTCGCAACAAAATACCAATTATACAACTACCACTACGACTGCAGCTACCACGACTTAACAGTGAACTGCAGCAGACCCACTACACTTACCTATTTTAAACCTAAACAGAACCAATTATTATGAGAGGGCGTATTCTGCTATACATTACAACTGCTTATACCCATTCCTGCAACACACACACAAAATTATACTTGGACATCTTCTCAAATTAATTTAGACAGCTTAATACAGCCTTCTAAAAAGCTGGCAGATGGTCTGCATACTTCACAGCCGTTAAAACCTCATACCGTAGCCCACTCCAATCCTTCAAGATAAGCATTCTCTTATCACACAGGAATTTGGAGAAAGAAGGTCTTGCTAAGGATCTTAAATACCACAGGAAAGCATGCTTTTAACTGCAAGTGGCAGTTTCCTTCATGAGGATTTTGTACATATTACCCAAATCTGTTACATTCTACCATTTAGAAGAGAGTCTTTTAGATTATGAAAACAGAACACAGGCAAATGTCAGGGGTGGGGGGTGCACAGTCATGCAGACATGAAGCTGTAACTGGAGCTAAATTCTAGGAATAGAAAAATATTAAGCTTTGCAATTTGGTCCCCAGGTAAGGGTCACTGGTACTATATAGGCCTCATTACAGCTGTTCACAAGGCACATAGCCTTTGACTGTACAGCCTAATAAAAATGGAAAGCAGTGTGTGCCAGGTTTCCTGCTGAAAAGCGTTAACAGTGGGAGCAGCAATCCCACTCTGAAAGCTCCAGGCTTTGAAACATGCTTACTTAGTGAATTTCTATCTGATCTCATCATTAATACAAGCAGCAATTAGGAGGAAGGTAAAATTTTAAAGAATTCTTAGCATCTTTGGGACATTCATGTTTGAAATAAACCTCGTATTTCTTTCAAGTTTATTTCAATTAAGGTTCAGGAGACTTGACTTAACAGTATTTGGAAACTATTAAGGCACTCGAGGCAAAGCTTACAAGTACATTTACCTAATATGTTTTAGTACAACACATTACTCAAGCATAATGGATACTTAAAAGCAAATGTATACAAACCCTTCAGCCATTATATTATGCGTGAATTCTCAGTAACTCACACATAAGAATTCCAAATTTTCTTACCTTAAGAGGTTGCCTGGATTTTTCATTACTTTTTAATTAAAGTGAATAACACTTTCTGTCCTGGTATTATTAAAGCTGGATAGGATAAACCATGCTGTATTCTGCTTATGTAAACTAATATGACAAATCCCTTTTGCTAACTGCATTGCTTAATCCTGATGCCAAAATACTTTGTAACTTCTTTTCAGTAAAAAGGCATTAACACTAACAGAAGGTATTTATTTAGTTAGAACATTGCCTTACCGTGTAAATGCCAATTCTACAAACAGCAAATGAGAGCTGGATACATTCAGACATAGTCTAAAGAAATTAAAATAAAGACGTTACTAAGAATTCCATTTATTAAAAATTAATCTTTTTTCTCCCATCTCTCCCCTGAAAGAAATATCTGATGGTATACTACTTGATGTTTCTCCTCTAAGACTGTACTAAACAGAGTGAGAAAAATGCCATAAAAAAAATTCAGATTATTCAAATACTTATTACCTTTTACAACGCAGCAGCTGCCAACACTATTGCATTTACTAACTCAGTATTTCATCATAGGCCTCAAATTACCCAGTGCTCCCCAAATGCCCAAACACAGCATTAACATTTTCATGCAAGCTTCCAGTCCCATTTATTTTTATCTATTGTGGCTTAAAAAGATCCTACAGGAGATGTTTTAGCAAGGTAATGCATTTTATAGATTTTTAGTGGTATGTAAGAGCTTCCACGTTTAAGTATTATAGTTCTCTCCCTGTATCATCATTCAAACCCTCTTCTTTCATATGCTAAAGTAGTGTATATACCTTTAAGTTTCTACATTTCTAAAGTAGAAATTCACCTTTAATTTTCTGACATTTTCGTGTTTAAAATAGAACTCTGTACTTTTTTGAAAAAAATGTTTTATGTAATCTGTCACAGCTGTCAATAATCACATTAAAAGTTTTTACCCTCCACTTGCTCAACTTCCAGCCTGTTGCGATGCCACAATTCTATGTCATCTGCAGTCACCCAGAGATGCTGATGGGCTATGAATTTCTGATAAAACGGATGAAAACACCTTCTGTAAAAAGCATAACAAAGACAGAAAATATATGCATCTTCTTCCCTCACCAAAGCAAAAATCTATTGTTGGTTTGCCATTTTGATAGATGGCCGAGCACAATAAGCCAGGCTTACAACAATCTGTTTAAAACAGTAATTGAGGAATTCCTTTTTGTAAGGTATGGAATCTTTGCTCACTGCAGGCAAAAATTAAAGCAACCGCATAGAACATTTTTACTCGATGTTTTCGAATTTCACACACCATCCGCATATATTTTAACATGTAGAATGTGAAGTGCTGAATGTTACAAACTTCAAACATTTTCAGTGAAAAAAAAATTCAGCCTCTGCTTTCAATTCACCCTGAAAACTATAACTGAATAAGCAATTTAATCAGATTTCTATATAAACATCTCATGAATCATGAGTAAAAAATACATAGCATCATTTTTCTTTTGCTATAACTGTTAAATATAAAGTTTAAACAAGTAATATTTCATTGAACTGTCTGAAAGTCAAAACATGCAGCACAAAAACCCAAAAGCAAACATCAACAGCATAGGTATTCTATATTTCAAGCTACAATATTATTGCTGACAAGAGATGCTGCTTCCAAATGTTATTTAAATTGCCAGGATGCTTTTTTGTTGTCATTGTTTTCAGCTTTCAGAACCAACAAAGTTCTATTACTCACATTCTGAGTTTCCCATAGGAAAAAAAAAAAAAAAAAAAAAAGTCACAGAAAAATAGTAGAACTGATTTTGAGAAATCCCATGCTACACACTGTGGGGGTGGGGGGAATGAACTGTACCCATGTCGCTCCTGACAGAATCTGCCTACGTTGCTGCAAAGGTTCCAGTGATGATTTCCCCAAGCAATCTAGTCCAGTGCTTCATTATCCTCACTACTAGAAAGTTTCTTAATGTTTAACTTGAGTCTGCTGCAATTTGAACTGCTACCTAAACACAGGATGATGCATACATTGATTTTTCTTTCCAGTATCATGACAAACTCTATGTTGACAGCAGACCCATTGTTACACACAAAGTAAAAGTGTGCTTCTGTTTGCAAAGGAAGTAAACATGCTGCAGCAGCATAACATTGCAGCTTGTCAGTGCATATAGATTGCTCTCTTCTGAAGAAGTGCCATGTTACAAATTGGTTTTACTTTTTTATTTTTGTTCAATACTTCCAGACTTTACATTGATAGGAGAATTAAGGTTCAGCTCAAATCCCACAAGTGCCCATGGACCAGCTTCAGCAGAAGAGAGAAAGCTACATCCCAGTTACCTTACCAGTCTATCGCTGGGCTTGCTATTGTGAATGTTTTGAAATCAACTAACTATTAGAGGCCATGAATTCTAAAATTATCTCCTCTTCCTACTGTCATGTACAGTACCAGGGAAGCTTTCCCCTATTAAATATTAATCAAATCCCTTCCCCAAGCCTCCAAGATAAAACTTCTGATCTCCAATGTATAGCATTAAAAAAAAAATCATTAATTCCAATGCTGTTTTTAGACCTTTAGATTCATCTCTCCCCCCTCCCAGAAAATTAACATTCCCCTCCAAATATTATTTCCATTTAATCACCAGATAACTCAAATGAATTAATTTGAATAATCAGATATCTAGTGATACTAAACTACAGACTATCACTCAGATCACAGAATTGCAATATATATGATAATCTACTGCTACAATGGGGAATTTATTCTTGATACTTGTAATCTTTCATTACTTTGGTTTTGCAACTCATTTTGCACCATACAATTGAGCAACAAAACAATTGTTGGACAATTTGCATTTTGTTTACTTACAGTTTATTGTTGCTTTCTGAAAGGATTTTACATGGTAAGCATGAAAGTAAAAGAAAAAAATAATTTTAAAATATAACTACAAATATTACAAAGAAAGATACCTTATTTGATACAACTCTGAAAGGACTTTCACTTAACAGAAATCATTTAAGATGTCTAAAGCAAGAACAGGAGTCTTCAGGTTGTGTATGTCAAATAAAATAAACACACTTCTGTCAACTTGCACCCCTCTGCTTAGTAAAAGGGTCATCTCACAAACATTAAATTATTTCTCCAGCTGGCAACTCAATTTATAGCTGAGAGAACAAATATATATTTTCCCAAAGCTTTGCTAGTTTAATTATGTGTTCTAAAAATGTCACTCTTCAAAATGACTTAGAAAGACATCTGCCTTGCAACTATACAACCTTTCATTCACCACAAGCATGTGTTCTGCCCATTTTTTTCCAAACACTCAACTACCAGTATAAATAATAGTACAAAATAATTTCTGCATTTGTTGTTTAAAACCAAAATCACAGAATCACAGAATCACAGAATCACAGAATTTCTAGGTTGGAAGAGACCTCAAGGTCATCGAGTCCAACCTCCAACCTAACGCTAACAGCCCTCCACTAAACCATATCCCTAAGCTCTACATCTAAGCGTCTTTTGAAGACTTCCAGGGATGGTGACTCCACCACTTCCCTGGGCAGCCTGTTCCAATGCCTCACAACCCTTTCTGTAAAGAAGTTCTTCCTAACATCTAACCTAAAACTCCCCTGGCTCAACTTAAGCCCATTCCCCCTCGTCCTGTCACCAGGCACGTGGGAGAACAGGCCAACCCCCACCTCGCTAAAAGACTTATAGAAGTCTAATACATGCACACATTAGTCTGTAACTGAATGAATTCATTGATTTCATATGTACATCTTCACCAAACGCAAAATGAAGCTTCTACTTCTATTAACAGGACAGCACATTTTGAAGAGACTAATTAGAGCATGTTTTACAGGTGATCACCTGAAGCTGAAATAATTGGGTTGAAAGCATTCATAACACTTGTTTCGGCAGCATTGGTGGGCCAAGGGGAGACCTTAACCAGCTTCTTGGAAAGGAAGCAAAAGGCTCAATATCTAACAACTGCGGGAGCTGTCATCCTCATTCTGCCAACAAACAGAAATACTTATCTTGACATCAGCTTGCTTTGCCATCATCCTTAATAAATTACAGCACTAAGTGTAGTTCCAAGGTCACAAAAACAGAAAGCAATGTGACGTTGTTGTATTGCTTTGTTTGTTTGTTTTCTAGTGATATATTGCTTTATTAAAATGAAGATTGTGATGTCTACTTGCTCATTTACAAATGAATGATCTAACACAGTAATCACGTTTAATTACTGGACCTTCCAGGTAAAAGGCTCTTCCCCCTCCACTCCTCTCTGTATATTTTTCAGTTAATAAGATATATGAAAGTTAACAACAAAATTGTAAACAACACCCAGAATTTAAGGTACCTCTCTGAAGGCAGCCTTAAACTAATTCTCAGAGCTCACGTGTCTTAAAGAATGTGTAGACACCAAAAAGCACACACAACTACACTAGAGTACAGGTGGCAGGAACTTTGACCAGAACTGCTGTTTGCTAAGCTTGTGCACTGAACTCCAAGCAGTAACCTGAAAGCTTCTCTTTCTGCACAAGATGACATAGCCCTTCAGCACATTCCATTAATAACATTTCCAAATTAAATTCCCCATTTTTTAATACCATTCATAGGGGAAAAAATGACACACCAAATATTTTCACTTTCTCCTTTAATGCTGCATAATTAGATTTTTGGAATACCAACCTTTTTGCATACAATCATTAGATAAATCTGAGTTTAGGGACTAGAAGAAACCTGATGTTGATGGAAAGCCAGTGATATGTGAACAGGAAATAGGATTGGTTCCAAGAACTCTCTTGTCATCATAAAAAGTAATCAAATGGATGCACTAGAGAACAATGCTCCCCCCTCTTTTAGGCAATATTCTCACTAGAACAGTTTTCCATGACTGTTTCCAGGACTGCAATGGTTCAGACAGTGAAAGATGCAGATTAGCCAACACACAATTAATAGCTGCAATAACAGCACAAACATTTCTCAAGAATCCTGGACCTTTTTTCCAGTCTTGCTGAAACCTGAAATTATGTAAGTTTCTAGGCAAGAATAAAGCATTGAGGGAAGAGATCTCTCATTAGCGTTCATCATCACTCTGTGCAAGCTGTCAGGCAGTTTCAGGTTCACTCAGCATTGTGGGCCTTTATATATAAAGTCATAAATTGGCTCGGATACAAATGTTGGAAGTCCAACAGCCTCTGCTCGTATGTCAAAGCAGCACCTCCAAGCAGAAGGAATCCTTTAGCTACATGTCCCTGGAGTAGATTAAGTATCTTCATAAATCCCATTCAATAAAAAGTCTCACCTCCTGTGCACAACTTTGCTTACGCTGGGGAACATTCCTGGACACAATCCAGAACATTTCCATTTTCTGAGAGCAATTTCCTATTCTGGAACTAGAGCTAGCTCTCCCCTCCGAGAGGGGACATGGAGATGTTCAGCATGTAGTGTAAGCATTCAGGGAACCATCTTTCATTGATACATCCTTCTTAGGATGCAGCAAACACACCTTCAGGATCTCCATAAGCCTACCTGAACTTCAGGCTTAATACGCCCCAATGGATCCATCTTCCAAGAAACTGTACAAAGTCAGATATTTTTTTTTTGTCTCTTTATTGCTACTGCAAAGCAAGGTCCAGAATTCAACTATACTCATGGGAAAAAGCAATTCCTGGATTATAATTGTCATCAAGTTCTTGTACTGGGAGAAATGACTTATTGCCTATTGACTCTCTTTATGTTTTCAGAGACATCTATAGCATTGCTTCCCCACACCATCCAGCTGTCTCTTCTTCAGACTGAAGGCAAATAAGTACTTAATCCCTCTTTGTGTGGTAGCAATTGTTTTCTTTTCAGTACCCTGTCATCCTTCTCCATATCCTCTTTGGTTTTACAATATTCTTTGAGATGATGCAACCAGAAATGTAGCAGTTAAGACAATAGCAAACTTTGCATTTAAGCAGGGTCAAAATGGTATTTTCTTTCTTTTTCTTTCTTAATTCTGTAGCTAATTTGTTGACAGCTGTCAGAGTTTGAAATGACATTTTAAAGAAAGAGCCTCTTTCCTTGTCCTGAGCACTGGTGGCATTTCAGAGCTTACCCATTCATCTGTATTGTCAGCTTTATTCCCTCTACTATAAATATATATAACTTCGCATTTATCTACACCAAATTTCACATGCCAATTTATTGCCAATAGCAAAAGGAGTAGTATGGTTTTTTTTCCTTTCCCAGATACAATACACAGTCTTAATATTTGCCTCTGCATCAACCCATTCAAAGCACATGCAGGTCATACAACTTAATATGAACATGAAATTCCCTTATAACCCCTGCATCCTCCTCTCCCTCTTCCTCACTGCCAGGACAGCATTATTAACTCTCGTTTATGAAACTTATTATTGGCAGTGTACAAAACGATTACTTCATTTAATCGCTTCAAAGTTTTGTATCTCTGTTAGGTGCAAAACCATAAAATGCAAGACTAGGCAATAGTTACTGTAAAAGCTAATAAGAATGTAGAAAACAGATACTTCTTCCATCAGAAAGCTCCAAGTCATAACCAGGAGGGAAAAAAAAAATTAAAAATTAAAATTAAAACAAGATCTGCAAACTCACTTCTCATACATGAAAAATTCCTACTAGCTCTTGGATGCCACCTTGCTTCCTCTGACTCTTCCATGCCAAAAGCAAACTTGTTCCTGTGAATAAGTTTTTCTTCTACTACTCCACCAAAACATACACCATAAATACAAAACATGGCACAAAGATTCATGTTCTTCCTGTTGTTTGTCCTTGTAAGCAACAAAGCCACAGGGCAGGACTGTGTCTGAACATAAGAGGACTTGTCAGCTGGGTTTCCTGCCTTGTGCCTCTTCCTCAGCTAGCAGGAAGCTACTTACATCCCCATGTTGGCAACTAATAGTCACCTTACCAGGCTGCCAGACAGCCAAAAGAAAAGTTCTGTGCTCTGAAGAGCTCTAGTATGAGATGAGCCAGTCATTCAATTGCAAATACTCTATTTATGTCCCCAGGAACTTTTGGACAGTAAGACAAGCTTGCCCTTCAGAAAGCTTTGGTACACAAAAAGTGGGAAAAAAAAAAAAAAAAAAAAAAACATACTCCAAAATACTGTAAGGTAAATCACAAGATTCAGTATTGCATACATTTTTTTTCCTTATAGCTTTATAGTTGAATGGGCCCACATTCACACTTTTAAGTTTGAAACATGAAGTGTTTCCTTTGTTGATGGAAAGCTAATATCCTCACATAATCACAAAACTTCAGAACTCAGGCCTTAAGAGAAGAAACATCACAGGCTGTCAGTATTAAAAAATATGAGCTGAAGATACTGACAACAAGCCAAAAATGGTAATCAGCATGAGGTATTAGGAAGAATATTCTGTCCTTATTAAAATGCAGATTTTTCTCACTTATTAAAAGCTTGCATTTCTAACCTTTTGTGAAATTCGTCACCATTCTGCCTCAAAGTAGGAGCTCTGACTGAAGAATTTAGGAGCAGCATTCTGCAGAGCAATATGGGGCCTGGCCCATATTGAACCTTGGGAAAAATTCACAAGGACAGGATAGGGCTATTTGTATTAAATGGACAAGCACATTCTCAGAAACTGAGACACACTTTTTGATGTAATAGCACCTACTGCTCTAACACAATCCTCGTCACGGAAAAGGCAAAATTTTAAACATTCTGATTAACTTGTTTTTTCATCATGTATTATCTAAGCAGAATTAAATTTCTGAGCTGCAATACCTCCGTTAATTCACAGCATCTTGCAGTCAAAATTATAAACACATCAAAGCATTCTTTTGGGTTCCCAAGGTAGCTGTGTCAAGTTTCAGTTTTTGTAACAGCCAACTTTGAATCAAAAGTTTACCTGAGGAACACAATAATGCTTCCTCCTGTAGGAAGAACCAAGACAACATTTTGCTTTTATCATCTTCTACAAAGAAATCCTGCACCTCTTCTGCTCACTCATCTGCCTTCAGCCAGGTGATTCAACTGACTTAAGTCACCAACATTTTTGTTGCCCTTTCTATATAGCTGACAACATCTTTCATTCAGCAGAAATTGCTTGTGATACAGGCTACGTAGAGCCTACCAAGGAGGAAGATTTGATTTTCCAGAGCACCTCTTCCAGGTCATCAGCCAAATCAGGTCCTTGAACTTCCAAACTTACTTAAATCAGAAACATGCTGATTCAGAGAAGGTTGTCTACCCGAATTAATTCCATTTGCCACTCCCAGTTGATTTAGATTTGAATGCTATGCTTCACAGAGCTGAAACACAAACGGGAACCTAGCCAAAACAACTGCTTTGAGTGAGGGTCTCCAAATTTGTTTGGGGTTTCTTTCGATATTGCTATGCTGATGCAGAAAAGCAGCAGCAATCTCACTTGCAGATTAAGTGACCCTGGCTATGTATATAATAGCAAGTAGTGCAGCAGAGCAAGAGCTTGTACTGAAGACAAATATGCATCCTGAGGACTTCAGGCATTTTACTTCAGACTAGTTCTGACCTGGTCCTGTGGACTGAAAACACATTAGTTGAGTGCATCTTCCAATCTGGTTTCATCGGAAAAAAATCAGGTACCTGTGACCACTCTGCAACGCAAACGTATACACACCAAGTTGGGATGACTAAGGTTCACTTCAAAAGTTCAAACATGATCCAAACACTAACACAGCTGCACACACCCTGTATGCTAGTTGAACTTGTATATGGTAGTTGGCTTCTTTTCTGCATTAAGTGATTTCTTAATCTTGAAAAAATGGTCAGACCCCTCATAGTCATGCCCAATCAGCCTTACAAACTTAAGGAGGGATAATATTTTAAGATACAAGCCGTGGGACTCTACAGAGGGTAAAAATTTAAAGGATGATATACCTGATAGAGGAGTAAAAAGACAGACCATGAATCTTTAAAACTACATGATAAAACACATAATTCATATCACAAGAGGGAAGTTCAGCATATGTTAAGAGGGCAAGGCCACGCTGACTTTTGCTACTCATGCTGCAGGTGACATGTGAAACACCTGTACGTACCTCGGAGGAAAGGCCCAGAGCACACAGCATGGACCTTTCCCCATCTTGCCTTACTCAAATATCAGCAGCCACTGGCTGACAGTGTTTCAGTCAATGAACACTCTGACCTTCAAACAGATGCTTCCATTAAGGCATTTGTAGTAAATAAAAAAATGTTTCTCAAGGCCTGGCAGTACTAACCAATGTAACAGCAATGGTCAGACCTGATATGAAGTTGCCCAGAACTATTAAGTGGTCAGGATGCATCCTGTATTCCCACTTTCCCAAACCAAATCTGTCTACCTGCTAGCATTTTTAAAGATGCTATTTTTAAATAAATATGTTCTGTATATGTTGCTTTCCCCAGTCATTAAAAATAAATAAACAAATAAAAAATCTGAAGTTACTTCAAGGCCTATTCATCTAAAATTTAGTTCTATTTATGCAAAACCATCTGTACACTCATACAGAATTAAAATTGATCAGTATAGCTAGCAAACGTACAAAGAACCAAGAAAGTCCTTTTGGTTCTTTGTTAGACCAGTTAAAGAAAACAGCCCCAATCAAAGCAACAAGACTGCACTGCACTAAAAGTAATGCGTGTACCTTTTTCAATACTTATGCTTAACTTTAAGGATGAAGAAGCCACTGAACCTGAAGCGGTTGCTCACACAAGAAGTGTTCTCTTTGGTCTCAGGTTGGAAAAGACTCTTCACGATCTGCCCAAGGAACTCTCATATGTGTGAATGAGATACTACGTAGTATAGGACTCAATTTCAGTTTTCATATTAAAAACGCTAAGGCTAGTTCTTTTGTTGTTGTTTCAGTCACATTCAAATTCCAGTATCATGCTCTGAAGTAGCTTCTAAAGGCTGTACACAGATCAGGCTGATACATGCACTTGTTTAGTGCAAGATCATTATCTAGTGCAGAAGATGCCACTGAAGAAGCGTGTTGTGAAAGTCTACTCAGCAGCTTAAAATTTGCATTCCAAGTCTCACTTATGAAAACTGAAGCACTGCCATTGTTTCCCCACAGGTTCTCCAAGCAAATATTGTAAGGTTGGTCACAAGCCATACTTTTCACAAGATGCATCATGCCATAATTTCTTAAATTAAGCACAGTCTACTGAACGTAGGCCAGCCAACACAAGTCTCTGTATGCACTATAATCCTTCCAGACACAACGCAGCAAGAATGAAGAAGATGGTTGCAGGCACACTAGAGGATTATGTAGCCCCAGAAACCATATTACTCTATATCTATGCAGCTATATTAGCACAGTCTGTTTTAAAGGAGTTCACTGTAATACAAGCACAATAAACTGTGAGCATAAAAGGTGCCCTTAGCCGAGTGAAGATGGATTTTCTTTACAAGGTTGAACCTTGCTCAGCTATACTGGTTAAAATAAAAACACACAGAGAAAAAAAAAAAAAAACAACAAACCGCTCCTAACACTGTAATTATACCAATACAAAAATAAAACAGGCAACAGCTCTATCAGCTATTAAGATAGAGACTAGTCCCACTGTTCTGTTACAACACAAAACCAGACCAGAGCACCACAGAAGATACCTGCCTAATACTAACTTTATCTGTTCGGTATTTCTCAGGTCCAGCTCCTTAAAGGAGATCAAAGTCTCTGTCAAAGTCAGCTTCATCAAGGTATATCAGGAAAAGATGCTTCTTGTGCAAGCCTGGGAAGACACCACTGAGGGCAGACCCCGCGTCAAGAAAGTACTGCTCTTGAGTTTGTGCTGCAGCAAACCTGACCTCAGCTATCGGAGCCTCCTTCCACCAAACTCCACCCCACTGCCAACCAAAACTTTGTGCACTGCTCCATCAGGGGCTGCTGCAGTCAGAAACAGCTATATCCTTGGCCCTGCTGGGTGCTTCACACTAAAGGCCGAGGAGAAAAACCTCTGTGACTCCAGGCTTCCACACTGTTGTTCAGCAGTAGGAATCAGTAAGGGACCTTCTGCTTAAGTGCTGAAGGTGAAAGACACCAACATAAACACATAAAGCTTGAGAGTGTAAAACTTTCTGAACGTACGCAGCTCTGGTTTTTATGAACGTAACAAGGAGATGGCGCTTCTACACCTGCAGATTAATATCTTACTGTAACTGCAGGTCTTGCATAAATAAAGCACAGGCCTGTTGGTACGCTGGGGCAGTCTGCAGCAACAGCTTGGTCCTCCAGGCTGACAGCACGCTGCAGAAAAGTGCTTGCCTAACTCTCCTCCACCAATTCTTCCTGCCCAGGCAGACTTCTCAAGGTGCCTGAACCCCCTGCACAGCACCAAAAAGCCCCTCCAATTAGCAGAGAAAGAGGACCAATCTCCTGCATGCAACAGAGATGAGGGCTGGAAGGGGCTCTGCACAAATGCATGAGAAAATATTTGAACTGCCAAGCAGGGTGTGTTTTCCTCCCAAGTGATGCACAGACTCAAAAAATTCAGGCCTTCTAGATTTTTGCTCCTTTGGCTCAAAGGGTTGATGCCAGTCGCAACAAGTATCCCAAAGATCCAAAGGAGCCCTTCTGCTGCATAAGAAGTGGTGCTAACCCTAGTGACAAGGGGTGGCCAGCGATAGATGAAGGCATCTTGGATCGTCCCAGAGGTTCAGTGGATCAGCATCCTGTCTAAGCTATTATTCCCAGGCTTTCACCAGCTACAAAAAACAGCCCTGGTGATCTGTAGCAACTTCTACAGCAAAGGAAGGTTTCATGCGGGACTGCGCCATGCCCAGTGAGACACGTTGGGCCTGGAGAAAGTCTGTCATCACAGACACTCCTGACACCACAGGAACCACAGGTAAGCGAGAACCGTGCGCTCACTCAGGTTATCGCTACGCTGAAGGCTTTTTTGTCATTTTAGTGGCAGCCTGCAAAACAGGAAGAAAGAAGCCAACAAAAAAAAAAAAAAAAAAAAAAAAGAAAGAAAAGTAAAAGGATGAAGAGGACAAGCAGCGAGGCAGACACGCTGCAGGGGTACCTCACGCACCCTCACCGCAGCAGCAGGCTCGCAGCCACCAGGGCTCACCACCTATTGCTCCCCGGGCCTGCAGCGCCCACCGAGGGGGGCCGCCAACGGCTGTCCAGGCGGACCCCAACGGTCGCAACGGCTGCAACGGCCGCCAGCAGGTGCGGCGGGTGCCGCCCCGTCCCGCGCCGCGCCGCCCCGTGCCGTGCCGTGCCGTGCCGCCGATAGCATCGCGGTGCCGGCCGTCATTACGGAGCGATAAATCCCCGGCGGGCAGCCTGCCCCGCGCCGCGGCCGTTCAGGGTCAGGGCTTGGGCCGCCCTCATTACCCGCCCGAGCGAGCGCGGCCGCACGCCACCTACCAGGTAATCCATGTACCGCGCCGCGCCGCGCTCCGCGGGGCCGCCCCGTGCCTGCCGCTCGGTGCGTGCGTGTGTGAGAGGAGAGCGGGGGGAGAGAGACAGAGACAGAGAGCGGCGGCTCCGCTTCCTGCCGCCGGTAACGGGGAGGGTGGGGAGGGGAGGGGAGGGGAGCGCAGCGCGGTGGCGGCGCCGCAAGGTGCAGCGGGGCGGGGGCTGCGCGGGCGCTGTCACCGCCGCCGCTGCTCGCGCCCCACCGGCCCTGCCCGGCCCTGCCCGGCCCGGCCCTGCCTGCGCGCGGGCGGCGCGGGAGGGGCGGGGAAGGGGAAAGGAGTTGGGGGGGGGGGGGGGGGGGAGAGGCGCAGCCAATCCCGGCCCCGCAGCAGCCAGAGGCCACGCCCCGCTCCCCCCCTCCCCGCCTGGCGTCATCGTCAGCTGATCGCACACGTGGGGCGCGCGGTGAGGGGGGGGCTTAAAGGGGAAGGGCGGTGCTGCCCTGCTGGGGGGCGGGACGTGGGGGGAAAGGGAGCCGCGTAAACACACGTTTTATTACAATTTGAGCATACACACACGATTTATTATTATTATTTATTGTTATTGATTATTATCCAGAGCGCTCTCCGGGACGAAGACCCCGAGCCACTGGGAGTGGTGCCGCCACACGCTGTGTGTGTTTGCCGGGCTGGGGAGCGGCCGCCCTGCGAGGCGCAGAGCCCGCGGGTGCGGTGCGCGGGGACGGGCCCTGCACCGAAACCCCTCTCCTCCTGCAGGGGCACAGCTGAAGCGAAAAGCCGAGAGCGGCCGGAGGAGCGGTGAGGTTCGGCAGGTTGGGGTCTGACAGGCAGACAGCACAACAGCTCTGGCGATAATAACAGGTTTCACGGTGTAAACTCGAACCGTGAACACCCGTGGTCACTGATTAACCCTCGCCGAAATTATTTCCTAGAAAGATCCAGAAGGGTACGGGCACGGAGAAAGGGCTGGGCGCGGGATGGATTTTACACGAGGAGAATGCGAGCAGTGGGAGCCAAGAACAGCCAGCAGCCCTGCCTGCAGCTCTGATCTCAGTGGGTAGCCTGGAGCCTGCTGTTGAGCAAACTCGCCGAACTGTTACCAGGGACAGGGAGAAACTGCTCTGGGTAAATAAAACTTGAAGCAATTTGCAGCTCTTTATCTGAAATGTTGGCAAATGTCAACATGCGGAGATACTACAAACAAAGATGAATGGCTGCAACGGCAGAAGCAAGACCTCTCTATCAAAAATCTTCCTTTTTCTCCGTGCTCTGATGCTTTGGTACGTTCTGGCAGTAGGGTCACTCTGTCTGTTAAGGCTAGATGTTTTTCCTACAAAAGAATGCATAGTTATGAAAGCAAGCAAGCAGATTTTGGAAATGGTTTTCCACTTGTTCTTCTCCAATTTCTTGTTTTCTGAAATATTTCTACGTCCTTCAAGTAATCTTACTAGCAAAATAGCAACAAGGAGTCTAAAATGAAAGGCTAGTGGTGAAAAAAGGTCAAAAGGAGAAAACAGGTCCTGACTACAGTTAAACTGATGCAAATTCATCATAATTTCAATGAAGGCTGAAGAATTTTAGCCCGTGGGATATAAAGTAATTGCAATATTACAGCTGATTTTATATAGATTATTATTTATTCTTCCTTGTACCACAAAAATGTTACAGTTGGTAAAGCAATGCAAGAAGATTTGCATGAAAATTTTTGAATAGATTAGTCAATAGATTATATTGCTAAGCAGACGGGCAATTGCCTTTCTAAGTCACTGCTACCCATTTTGTTAGTGTTGTGGACTCATTCTTCATTTCATGACTCTTCAAGGAAAGGTCCTGAAACAGTCCAACAGCAAGGAAGAACAATAGCTAAGAGTCCCAGTCTTAAACTGACACCCATCCTTTGAATTATTAACAGAGTTTGAGGACCAAATAAGCATAGACAGGGAATCTCCCTTTGGTAGCAGGGGTTCTGTCTTTAAGAACTGTGGAAATCTGGATCCCTAGATGTACTACTTTGTTCAGTTTCTTCTCGCACACCAGCGACAAATCAAATAATTCTTCTGCACTTTTTTATTTGTTTTTTTTTTTATTATTATTATTATTCGTATTTTTATTTTTTTAATGAGATGAAGAAAATAGCATATTGCAGTAGCAAGGTCTTCTGACTTTAAAAAACAAAAAACGTGGTTGCTAGCAGTTCAGGCCTGATACTGCTTGGGCCACTGTGTAATACCTTCAAGAGATGGATTAGAAGTTGTACTTTCACATCCCTGTTGAAAAACAATGAGGAGGCAAACACTAAGAATTCCAGTCCCGTTCCGCCTGACTTTCTGGGATGAGCTAAGCATTTGGACTTTTGCGACAACTGTGCGGTACGTGCTATGAGGATTATGATTCTGATTAAGGTTTGCAATACATTTTTCTAGTACAAGTACTGTTTACAAAGCATTCAAATATTTCTGTCTTTATGTTGAGATTGTTTTTGCCTTTTGTAATGAATAAATAAACAGAAGCAAGGCAATGACACAATGGTCTTTACTGTAGTATTTACATTCAAACACGTTCTCATCAGTGGCCTTTTCCCTTGGCTTTGACCACAGGATGAGAATTCTGTTAGGCCAGGACTACACTTATGTTCCAGGTTTACCCCTGAGAAGAAAATACCTAGAGAGAAAGATATTCCATACATATTCAAACTATAACATGGGCTGTTTTGGGATCCAGTTGTTAAAGCCTTTCGTCTCTCCATTTGGTGTTGGAAAAATCATATTTGCCAGAACTTCTCAAACCATAGTCTTCGGAGGGTGTGAAGAAATGCCATTACAATGGTAAAAGACAATACATCTTATGATGTACATAATACCTCTGTGTATAATATAATAATATATAATAACAGTGACCATCCTGTAGGTCTGCCTGTATGAAAGAGAGCAGTGCAGTCCTTCAACTTAAGCTGTACAATGACTTGGAACAGAGGTCTGACTGTTTCTAGCATCAGCCCTTCACTGCAAAAGAGCAAGATCAATAATGGCACGTATGAATTGGTGAGAAGAAATATGGAGTGTCAAAACAATTGAAAGAACAGCCAATCCAGAAACAAAAGTAACTGTACTTTGCTTATGACCTTGTATGTCATAGTTATATATGGTGGGTTAACTTACTGAATATAGTCCAGCTTTATATGTTCCTTAACAGTCACATCTTCCGGATTAATCCGTGTGAATACAAACCCATACAACTAAATTTTCCTTGTAGTCAAATTATAGTATATATTGAGATACGGTCAGCAAAGCATTGCAGGCAATGGGAATGACCATTTCGTCTCTCCTTGGAAATAATGAACATCAGATACAAAGCTAAGTGGTTGAAATCTTTTTGGAATCTTAAATGAAAATCAAATAAGTAAGAAATTATTTTGGTATAGATGCATCTTTATGGAAGAAAAGAAGATAGAACAGTGTTTTAGCCTACTCTAGGTAACATATGCTAGACGAGAAATGTTGATTTAGTAACACACGCCTTAGAGTTTGAACTCCAGTAACAAGTTCACACAGAAGTAATTCTTTCATTATTTTATTCATGTTTGCTAATTTAAGCTGTGCAGACAAGTGAACACAAGTTATAATTAAACCTGCATTTTGCCATGTAGCATATCCGTAGGAGCTCTTTTTTTTTTTTTTTCCTTTAAAGCACATCCTAAAGTCCCACTGATTAAAGCTTTTAAACACTTTACTGCATATTTCTGGTGAATTAAAGTATGCAATTAGTGATAAGGCACACATATCAACATATAACTGAAATAGGATTAAAAAGCAGAATCTGGAAGCAAATCTGAGATACAGATATCAGGCCCTCAAGAAATAAAACATCTTGAACACTATCAGTCCAGAAGAAGAATTTTGTGTTGGTCAGCTGTATTTATGAAAATGATTGTAGTTTAGCCAATTTTTTGAAGACAAGGAATATGAAAAAGGTTGTATCAACTGCAGATCATTTGAAAGGATACCCATTTATTTTAAAAGCAGGAAATATGGGCCAATGTACAAATTCCTGAGGAAAAAACAGATGTAGCAAGAAAGAAGATACTGTGAACTGAAATCGAGAAGGTAATTAGAATGTCTTGGAAATGATTCATAACTCTCAGTTTTTTGTTTGTTTGTTTGTTTCTGTTTGTTTCAACTGTAATTGTTCCTAAGGTATTTGGGGATGTTTTTGTAGGTACGGTTCTTTACATCTGAGGTAACCAAACTCTGAAGTGGTGACAGTCCAAAAGAATCCCGATAAATCAACTTCATGCTTTCCTAGTATGACAGCAAATGTAATTTTAAACTGAAAAACTAAGGAGATAGCGCTACACCAGAAAATATGCCACTGAATAGGAGAGCAAATGTGAGTAACACAAAGTGCTGTTTCCTTTTCAGCTTCACTATTATCTCTGTACTGGGGCTGTTGAAAAAATGGCCATTTTAAAAGTAGCATTTATAAATTGCATATCTGTCTCCCTGACTTCCAGCTCACATAAAGAAATCTGAATGGCATCTGTATTGTAGAAATAATGTGAATTGAAGGTTATGCAAATGTTTTTAAGCACCATGCCTTCTAGGTTTGGGAGCTTCCAATTAAATACCTGTATAACTACCTCTGTCTTCACATGAACAGCTCATGCAAGGTTAACACCTGTGGAATATAACACTGGAGATATTCAGTCCCAGTTACATTGCTTTTTCCATAAAGCAGTTTGGTTAACTGCTGGCTACTCTACAAATGCTATATTTTATATAAAGTGGTTTCCCTCTTGGGCCAGTTATGTAGGCCCAACAAAAGGTAGAATGTTTTATGTTGAAGCAAGTTTTCCCATTGTCTTTTCTAAAGTTATGATGAGTAACTAATATTGAATGCAACCGGGTGTTATTAAACATACTGCGTAATAAAAGTTGATTTAAGAGATGCTTAGTTAAGTGTTTCAGTTACCGATAAGTAGAGACTTGGTTCAAATGCTTGTAGAATTTGAATGTTTAGTTGGTTCTCTTTTTTTTTTTTTTTTTTTTTCCTCAATTGATTTTGCTTTTGAAAACACATAGGTCAGATTCTCACTATTTGTTTTGGATCACAGTTTTTTAAGAAATTATTCTGATATTGTGAGTGCAACTGGGAAAGGATCCCCATGCAAAATGGATGGTCTTCGTAAATGAGAATGGGTGCCCATTCTGAAATCCCATGCAGAAACCTACTTAAAAATATAAACAGTATTTGCATCCTCATCATAGTCTTTGTATATTATAACAACAGTGAGAACAAACATTACATTTATCCTTCTTATTGCAAGGCTGGAACCTCTGTCTCAGGAAAGGCAGAAAAGCTTATACCCCTGTTTGCAAAGGTCCAGGTACTTGACTTGAACACCCAAATCACATTCCCGATAAAAACAATGGCTTCGTTGCTTCTACCCCCAATAGGAGCCATTGGCTAGGCTACCTGACCTTTGTATTTCCTGCAGAGATCTTCCCAATAACTGAACTGGATTTTCTATAGGCAGTACATGCTCATTTTTACAACTAGGCAGACTACCACCAAAGAGAAATACTGTTCCTGAATTCCTGACTGTCCAGCACTCATGCACTCTTAGCCATGCTCTGTCATGCATGTGCACCACTTGATAGCTGCAGAGCTCATCCATGGCCAATGGGGAAATGCAGAGCAAACAAGTGAAGTAGCTTAGATATGTTGGTCCAATCAAAACTAAACAGCCAAAATGAAACTTGAGGTGATATATTTATGTGTCACATAGCTAACAGACCAATCAAAAAACATGTTTCTCACTGACCACTTAGCCTACATATTTTTGGAATACACATTTTACCTTTGGATTTAGGCTAAGTTAACATTACAAGATAACTCTGAAACAGTCACTCTGACAGCTCTGTTCTATATCTTGTTCCTTACCTAGAAGATCCTTCCTCTAATATTATTCCAGAATGACTGCAAGCCAATATCCAAGAGTGAGACAAGATTATAACAGTACCAAGTGGGGTACTCTGTATTTTTTATACATAGTAATATGGCAACAGGAAGGTATTGGGGAAAAAGTGTGAAACTATATACTTGGTTTAATGCATTGACTGGCAGAATTCTGCAAGAGTAGTATAAATAATACTTTAGTTATCAGGTCAGAGTAGGCACCCAGAGGGAGTCAGGAAAAGGATTTTCTGAAGTCTCAGAAGCTTAGGGTTGATCAGTAATAAATGAAAAAATCAATGTCCAGTTCTGCAGTGGTGAAGAAAAGAAGTGCTTGGCAAGTGTATTTGAGGGTCTTGTTATTTGGAACTGATTGAAATCAGGGAAAGAGGAACTGGAAGTGAGCTGGGGGGTTGAATAAGACAGATGACTGGAAAAATCAAATAGGTGTGTGGAAAGCAGTGAGATTATAGAAAGACAAAGGGGAAGGGTCAGGGAAGTTCTGAGGCTTTCTGGAATCGGTCTACATGCTAGCTATCGTGCCTTCAGATGACAGGACACAGGACATGTCCATCTACTTCTCCCACTTCCCGGTGGCCTCTTGTCCTTCCACAATCCACTCAATCCACTGTCTAAAGATCTAGAGGCTTCTTTGCAACTTCCTGCCACTTCCTCCAATTCAATGCTTGTCTGCTTTCATCCTCCCAAGAAGCAGTTACCTGGTTCTGCACAGACCAGGTAGGGAGGGAATGGCCAGAAATAAATGGGCAGCTTGTTGCCTGTTCTCACACAAACAGCCCACACTTCATACGCTCCATCTGCCTCCCCTAGCAAATTCAGTTCCCTGAGATCTTGAAAAACAGGTAGCAAGGTCACATACTGTTGTTTACTTTGGCTGTGCCTAGGAGTTAGACTTGCCTATTGCCACTGGTATTAGTAAGAAAGCTTCCACTGATTTAATCTTGTTTCAATGAGTATAACTTGAATAATTTCTTAGCAAACTCCCTTTTCCTTGGGTGTTTAAAGGAAGGTCAAGGAAGCATTCATTACCATATTTTTTTGCAAAACTATTTGGATGTTGGTGGTATTATACAGCAGTTTTAAGATGCCTCCATCAGCCGCTAGAACATACAGCAATATGCATTGTTTATGTTCTTCTTTATTGCTCCCTGCAGAACAACATCTTTGAGAAATTTTTCTTTCCTTCTCAAGCGAGACATAATTATAATTAGGGTAAACCACATATAAGCCTTCGGGAAAAAATCTGGTGTAGCAAGAGTTAAGGACATTATTGACTGAACCAGCTGGGCAGCATTATGCTATTTAAACAATTTCATTCTGCATATGTGTGCTGCCCAAAATTAGGTGTAGAAAACAGCTAGAGGCAAAGCCAGTTGTAACCCTGTAGCTTATTAACTATGACATCTAGATTTTTTAAGGGTGTAAAACATATATAATTAATTCTTCATACGAAATCATGAACTAAAGCTTATTGCCATTTGTCAAAGGGACAACAACTTCTTTGCCCCAGAGAACAGTTCACTGGCAGGGAAGGATTCGGTCTGGGAAGAACAGAGTGTGCTCTGCTGTCAATGGCTTGTTTGTATCGGGAAGACATGCCAAACCAATACAGAAGTTAATAGACTATTACACTAAATGGTGAATTTGTCCTTACTATGGGCAAGGGCAGATCTGTGTTAACTGCTTGTATCTTATATAATTACAGCTGGGCACCATATTTAAATGCATGGTGTCTTAGTACCTTAAAGGGTAAGTTAATTTAATGTTTTCCTACCAGAGGGATTCAAATGGGCAAAGCGAATGCCAAATAGCTGATTTTAAATATCAGCAGGGAATCCTAAAAAAGCTGTTCTGTTGGAGGGCACAAGCGTGTTGTCTTGAATGAAGGCATCTCTTAGCATTCCTCATCACTGCCTTTTACTTTTCAGGCTCTGTTAACCTGCTTTGGGACTTGGGATGTAGAAACTTGTGACTAGTTTTCACTAGGGATTTTTTTGTGTGTCAGGATAATGCTCCCTTCTGACAGACTTTCTGAATATGTCTGTACCATTAAGTATGCATTTACAGTTGCAGACACTCAGGCATGAAACCAATTTTATAGACTTAATAGTAAAATGTAATTACAAACAAAGAATAGAGAGAATGATCATCTCTTTTATAATCTGCTTATTTTATACAAACCATAATTGATTATCTACTGTTCTGTATTATTATTTAGAGGAAATTGCAAGTATATAGTTAGCGGATAACATCACAGGGTTTGAGCCTCACCTCTGTGCCTGGGAAGATCATGGAAAAGATCCTCCTGGAAGTAATGTCAAGGCATATGCAAGACAAAGAGGTGATCCCAGACAGCCAGCATGGCTTCATCAAGGGCAAATCGTGCCTGACCAATCTGGTAGCCTTCTACGATGGAGTGACTGAATCAGTTGACAATGGAAGATTAATCAATGTCATCTACCTGGACTTTTGCAAGGCCTTTGACATGGTCCCACATGGCATCCTGGTCTCCATATTGGACAGATATTGCCCAGAGAAGCTGTGGATGCCCCATCCCAGGAGGTGCTCAAGGCCAGGCTGAATGGGGCTTTGGGCAACCTGGTCTGGTGGGAGGTGTCCCTGCCCAGGGCAGGGGGTTGGAACTGGATGATCCTTAAGGTCCTTAAGGAACACAAACCTTTCTGTGATTCTGTGATTCTACGTCAGCTATACCTACTGTAATCCTGGATAAAACACACTTTGTTGTACACTTTTCAGTTGTGGTCACTCTCTATCTTAGTTTAAAATTTCCTTATAAACCAGATATAAATTAAATTTTTGTACTTAATTATCATGGTTGTGCTTCAGCTTTTTTGTTTGTTTCTTTGTTTTGTTTCGGGGTTTTTGTTTGGTTGGTTGGCATGGTTTGGTTAGAAACTGACCAAAGAAAACCTTCTGCTAACACTTGTTTTCAGTGCTATTTTTCTGTATCGAGGTGCCCTTAAGCACAAATACCTACATTTTGATTTTTTTAATAATTAAAATTACAGATCTCACTGTTTCATAGACTTTTGTTATCTTTACCTGGTCTGATATCATATAATTCAAATCTCTAGGCAATGGTGATGACCACAAAAATCTCTGTCTAGGAGCTAATGCTATAGGACCACCATTGCCTGCCAAAGGAATCATTATATAAAAGTTTTGACTTCAGTGAGTGTGGAAATTATGTAGTATCAGTCCACTCTTTCACTCCCTTGCATGTCACCCAGAAAAACATAAGGGCAACCTGCAAAGTTTCAAGAAAGTATGAAGGAACCTGTTTTTTATGCATACTCCTTGGAGAGATTGCAATCTGACGAGGTAGTACATTTTTGACCATTTGATCCAAAGACATAAATAGTTTCCTATTGAGTTCAATTAACATCGGGTTAAGTCCTGAACTACTGTAGCTAATAAGGTGGAGTTAGGGATTTTCCAGTACCTACAGTCTGTTTTAAGTGTAAGAATCTCTTTAAACCAAGGCAAGAGAACCTATGCTTTGAACTATAATTTTCTACAACTCAGAAATGTATGATGTTTTAAAAATCCTTATCTTTCCAGATAAAACTTGAAAAAATATATTTTAAAAAAAAAAAAAAAAAAAAAAAAAAAAAAAGGAGGCATAAAAGGAATTCTTAGAAACACCAAGAATGTTTTGGGAGATAATCAGGGCATCCAAGCATCTCCCACTTTCAAGTGCAATGGAAGCAACTAGAGTAGTACATGAATAACTTTCTATCTTCAGTGACAGAAAACCAGTCAACAAAGAACAGACTTAGGAAAAAGATAAATATTTGGGTATATGAAACAGGGATGCAACATCTGGCCAGTACTTACTTACCAACATGGGTTTTCTTTGGTCAGGATTGCTTACCTGAAGAGGCTGAATTCACAAGCTGTCTTTAGATCCTTGTCCTTAAAACAGGATCCTTAAAACAGGATGTCCTTAAAAATACATCTCTTGAGAGGTTTTGAGTGAAACTACAGCAAAGCTCCTTCTTTAATACTTGAGCGCTAATAATCATACACATACCTGGGCACATTTCATACAAATAGATTTGAATTTTCTTTCAGTCTGTACTCAGAAATTCTCATTTTTACAATTTATGTAAATCTTCATCGTCTATCTTATTAGCAGATACTACAGAAGTGTGAGTTGTAATACCTATAGAGTAATCACTGTATATAATATGCACTAAAAGAGATATTATTGCTTCTGACAGTATTTATTGTACCTCAACCACACAGGTAGCTTAGGGTTAAACCTAATATCTGACATGTTAAGGTAGTTTAAATAAAAATAAACTCCACCTCTAAATTTACTGTTGTGATTGTGTATTGGCAATTATCCATAGATATTCTCAGTATTTTTCACATATGCAGTTTAGCACATTCAAAATCACTGCCACCTATCTCACTTAATACCACAGCAACACTTTTTCATATTGATGTCTTACAGGTCTCTGAGGCTTATGTTTTTTACTCTTTCTAGAGTACAGAGTATATAAATATTTAATCCTTTTGTCCTTTTGCTCCTTTTCAGTCCTCATGCATGAAAAAGTGTTTCAATTAACTTTGCTCAGGAGAAGTCTGAAAGTTGAGCCATATAATTGTTAATTTTAAATTGAACTCAAGCAATTTCATCCCATAAAAGTTTTTTGTAAAATAAATGTGTTAACAGTATTATACTGTGATAAGTTGAGAATGGGCATTTGTTTATTTTTGTTTGCAAAACAATATATGATGAACAAAACAAAAACAAGATCATCAGTCATACAGACAGTGCAACAACACAATTAAATTTACTTTATTATTAGCAGCAAAAGCTAAATCTGCTGAAACCATCTTTGCTTCTACAGAGTATGCGTCCACTTGACAAAACTGGGTTAGTTACTACATGCTTTCTTATTGCCCGTATACTCTGAATACTTGCTATACCCTGTATTTTCAGGTGCATTATGATGATAACCAGGACTGTAGCGCTGGAGGCATAAACTGATGCTACTCTGTCACATCTCATGAAGCAAGTGACATACTTAGTGACATATTAGAGGAGAGGGGAGTGCTCATCCCTTCCAGGAAGTCTGCCTCTAATACCTAAGTCAACAATCTGTTCTTTGGTTTCACTAAGAATATTAAAGGTGTATTCTTGCTAAAGTTAATTTCATCTTTGTTATTAGGGAGGAACCTTCATACTTAGAATTATGATTCTGGTTTGCACTACCTCTTTCCTCTGAAGACCTGATATGTTATCATGTCTGCGTGTAAGAGTTTCTGCATATATGTGTTAGAAAATAGTGACTCTCTTGAAAAGCTTGATAATATAAATAGTGCTAGGATCCTGATACCTCTTTCCCACTCTTTGAAAGTGAAACAAAAAGACTGTGGTTTGCCAGATGTCATAGAGAAAAGCCTGCAGGAGAGCCAGGGCTATATTTCTTAACTACCAAGTCAGTGCCCTAGCTGCATGTCCAGCCATCCTTTCTTGCTTATGTCTTGGCAGCTCGGTCATAAACCTAGTTTGTGAGTAACAGAACCAGTTAGTGACAATTGGCTAAACAGTACAAACATGGTGACACTGCAGACATGCTAGGCAGTAGACTTACGAGATTCTCAGCTGCATGACAGTCAAGAATATAGGAGTAAATATGACAGAGAGTCATGAATGCTTCAAAATGTGTTTCCACTCAAGCAATTTACTGTATGGGTGAAAATTTTAAACTAACACCATTCACCCTTTCACACTGTTCCAAAGTGTTTTAAGGACGAGGATCTAAAGACAGCTTGTGAATTCAGCCTCTTCAATACATTCTTTTTCTATTGTACAGGTAACTACAGCTCCAAAGGAAAAGCAGGACAAGGGTGTGAATATACTGAGTCCATCTTGAAGAATTCTTGGTTAGGAATAAACTGCATTTCTCATTTGATCATCCTCCACTTATTTCTGAGGATGGTAAAAACAACAACTACCAGCAATTAGCTGGCCAATAAAGAATTGAAAGAATCATAATTTAAAAGTCTTTAAAGTCTTTAAAGTCAAAATGAATCTCAGATCAGATAAACAGGTCATTTTTTAAAAAAAAAAAAAAAAGCTCTCAGTAAGAGCTAGGTACTTTATGTGGTAGCTCCATAGATTCCACCTATGTGTACACATCCAAAGCATGCTTTATAGAGTCATTTTTGTGTGAACTTTTCTTTTTTCCTTAGGGGGTTAGGACAAATGCTTTTCTGTTTTCCTTAGGGGGGTAGGACAAGTATAGGCTTCATGTTTTTAACCTATATGAAGAATATGTGGAAGGAAGACCAGCTTTATTTTCTTTCTATTTTACTCAACATGAAGGACAGTTTTGGTTCATATCTATTTTGCAGTCTTGATTATATAATAAATTAAGGCTTTCTATATAAGTAACATGAATTTGGTCACTTGCTTCTATATGTAGGGTTTAAGAAAATGAAGGTGAGCATTTTAATTCCTTGACGTGAAACTGTTGATACTTTCTGAAGAAATTAAGGTTAAGGATTAACATTACTCTGAACACATGAAAAATCATAAGTAAGGATACTAAAATAACTAGAGAGAGGGGGAATAATTTCAAGTAAAGCTACATATATTGTGAGCAAAACGCACAGTATGTTTGTGTTTGGAGCAAATGATCCTTATTAGTGTTGATCACTAATTCTTCATTTCTACCCTGTTCATCTGTTTGACACACATATTAATTTACTGTCTCAGAACTGAGTAAGGCTTGGGCAAAATTAAGGCTTTTCACGTGTTTCTTTCTCAATATTTGTCCTTCAGAGATCCAAGACATATTTTCTACATACAAACAGCTATTGGTAAAATTCGCAGTAATGTCAGTGGGATGAAAATGGAAAATTCTGGTAGTGATACATTAACTTAGATCCTACCAGGTCCCATCTATCATTCCTGATATAATTCCTGCTACAGATCAGGAAGTTCTAGTTTATCTCACCTGTGACAATGGGCATAAAATATCCAGTGGATTCAGTCTGCAGACGGGGAACTGTCAAGAGGTTTCAATGTTAACTATAAAGAGGTTAAATGTTAACTATAGCTAACTTATAATTCTCTTGGAGCAGGGGTAGATTGGAACTGCAGTGTGGTCAGTTCTAATTTCATTTCAGATAACTTTACATTACTATCTGAATTATTTTCCAAATGAGATGTTATCTGTTTACACATCCCACATCCTCATAGCTAATTAGGTATCACGCTGAAAAACCACGAAAGTAATAGATACCTAACAGTTGTGGCTATCGTACAGTAAATGCTCAAAACACAACATTAAAAATACTGTTGAAATGAGGTACCTAAAAAGACAATTTTAAGATTTAAGATTTACTGTGCAGCTGTAATTCAGTCTGCATGTGCCTATCTATAATTAGACTTAATGTATAATTACATAACCACTGTGTATTTTCCATTTGACTATTATCTTATTCAGTATTCAATTTTCCTTGTTCTTTACTACTATTATTGATGTGTGTGGCCCCATATATCATTCACTCACCGCTTGTCAAATCCTGTCTGAGGACAGAATTATTCATTGTTTTGGCATGCATTATGATACTATCAAAATCTTCACAGTTACTAATTAGTTCATTTTCACAACAATCCTCTAAGATGAGAGAATATTATTATCACTTTCTTTTGGAAGTAGGAGCAAGGCACAGAAGGTTAAATGTCAAAGTCTATTGATTTTGGATATCTAATACAAGACAGACAGGATTCTGCAATATTTAGCATCAAGTAGCATGTCCAGCCAGACAGCTTTTAATATTATCTTCAAGTACAGGCCTGAGTGCCCACTGCTGATGCAGACCAGGCCTTTACCTTCTAGGCCAGACTCGTTGTAGTCAAACAAAGTCTGGGCTAATGGAGCCAGGTATTTCTGCTAGCCTTTCTCCCCACATCTGGAGGTAATAACTGCATGGGGGTTGTATCTGGTAACATAAGGGATCAGGCCAGTTATTCTACAAAAGCAGGCAATTAACTCCCCATGAGTTTATGCAAAAGGCATAGCTGACGTGTAGCATGCCATGCAATTGGCTACAGCAGCCAATTGAGAGGCAGAAAGCCACCCTTTAATGAACTGACCCATGTGTGAGATTTGGACATTATTAGTGACAAGTTCTGGTAGACAAGCGACTGCAACAGCTACATTTTGGAAACCACTAATGCCTTTCACGTGTTCAAATGAGGCTGAGTTTTGCAATTCTTGGTCATATCATGGTCAGGCACATGATACGTAACTGATGTGTTGCAAACATCTTTTGTAACCACATTACCTGGGTATCTAAATGCTTACTTCACACTTAAATATGGATAAAAATAAGTTTAAAATATATGAAAATAAAACTGGACATTTTAGATCAGGAAATTAAAATCAGAGTATCAAGATGACATCAAAGACAAAAATAAGTTGGACATCTGCTGAGAAGAAATAATAACTTCTAGTTTTTATGTAATCAGAGTGTAGAACTGCAGTAGTAGAATAAAACACCTTTGCAGTTTACAGAATAATTCAGTGTCTTGCTATAGTATAGTCAGGACATATCAGTGGCTCTGGGAACAAGCAAATTAAGAACAGGAAGCTGAATCTGATCTCTGGCAATAACAGCGTCCTCCAGCACAATTTAAGTAGCTAACCGTAGAGAACGCTGCTTTCCTAAAGTGCTGGAACAGTCTCTGGGTTACAGGATTACCAGGCATTTGCAAGTTGGTCCCAAATGTCTATTGCTACGTAGTCTTTGCACATTAGCCCTCACAGAGCTGCAGCTCATGAAAGAGGTCAGCTCATTACTGTTGTTTGCTCACTGACTATTAACTGCTCTCTATGGGTTTGTATACCCAGGAAGAATGAAGCATGGTTTGGCAACTGAGGCACTAATTCTTGTTCCTGAGCAGAAAAGGGACTTCTCTCCAAATTACGCAGATTCAGGCAGGAGAACTAAATCAAAAATAATAAGCAGATGGACAGTAACCCTGCTACTTTACCTCCTAGGGAGGAACTAAGAAGCATCACCTCCTCATTTAGGTCATGTGCTTAACACTAAAGTGTTATACATAAAGAGCACAAAAAAAAAAAAAAGCAAAAAAAAAAAAAAAAAAAAAGAAATATCTAACATTGAGCCAGCGGAAAAAATGTCATAGGCTGTAAACCACTAGCATGTGACTTAATAGTCTCTCATTGTTCTTAATCCTGTTATTGTTTTCCTTGCTATTTGTTTCCACAGCAAAATTCCAGCAGTGATAGAATAGCAATGAGAGACTGTGGAGCCCATCCAAAACTGCCTGGTGGTTCTTTCTCTCCTAGCTTGTTGCTAGAATAATGTTTATTCCTTCAACCTTCACTTCTCTGGTATCCCCACTGAATGCTGTGGGAACAGCGATGTGAGTAGCGAGTTGGCAAACTGGATAGTCAGTCACTCATTATTCAACATCCAGCTGCCTTCGGCTGCTATCACCCAGTATATTTTGCTGAGTGAAAGCTTGCTTGTGCACTACAACTCACATTTCCACTGTTTTAGAACATTTCTCTCTATCCATCACATATTTCACTCTCATTCTCTGCCTCTAACTTCTAATTTTTTAATATGTTTTGAATTGAAAAAAAAGGCCAACAACAGTAACTCATTTGAACCTGTATCAGAGCCATCTCTATGGATTGGGATTCTGCTTTAGGTTAGTTCTTGGTCTTCCTCTGGCTTTGTTCATGCCTCGCACAGAGAAGCCCCACCTCACTTCACAAACAACAGACTCTGTACTTTTTGGCCATCTGTAAGCAGTTTTGACAAGCCACAAAAAAACACTACAGTGTATATGAAATATCTAACATACTTTATAAAGCCCAGCAAAGATCAGAATTACTTCGAAAACTTGTCTTCAAGAATAGGTAATCATTTAAAAATCCAGTATTACAAATCTGACTACTGAACCGGCTATTAGTCTGTACAGACCTAATTTACCTTCAGTACAGCAAAGACTAATATGGAAAAAAAAAGAGCTTCTACTGTAAAAATGGAATAGTTTCTATAACACAGAAGTTAAATCTGCCTTTATAAACATTAGAGTGCTTTCATGATCTCACTACAAATATTTTATTTCTTGCACAACGTACTATCTAAACATAAACCTTGGCACAATAAAGTTTAATTAAGGGTCTTTGACTTTCAGTAAAAACAACATACAAGCAGTAGATCTTGCAAAACTTTTTTTTTTTTTTTTCTCAAGAATATTATAAAAATAGCTGTATTGATAAATATTTGTTGGAACTAAAATATTTTAGTAATGGAGAGAAGTGTTACCATACCTGTTAGTGAGGTATGTGGTTATACTTTATAAATGTTTACATGTATACAGATCATTGCTTAGAGGGTGTGGCAGACACTGAGTGAGATTCTGCCAGTATTGTTGTTAGATGATATGAAGATTTTTCTGAGAAAAGCAAGTCTCCCATCAGTTTTTAATACACGATTTATTAAAGTGGTTGTAACTCTTCTCTATGATTTTTTTCTGTGATATTAAGAAGTGTGACCAAGTGCTGTCTTCTGAGCTTAACCTGTATTATTAAAGATCATGTAATTTCAGAACTAGTATGGATGACAAATTTACAATTAACAATGTAAATTCTGCATTTATATCCATTACGTACCAGTCCGGTAAAGATAAAAGGAGGTTCATATATCAGACTTTGGTCCTCAGACTTAAATGAAATTTTATCTACAAAAAAGGATTTGTAGCTTCTGAGATTTTAAAACCTCTGCAGCCTTCCAGACATCACTGAAGTCAGAAAATTAAGAAAGTCTGAGAATATTGTTATAATTCTGACACTGAAAGAAATAACAATTGACATAGAAGCCAAATTTTGGTTGTCTTTTTCTATGTGGATGGGCAAGGGGAAGTAGTATTTTTGCTAATGAATTACTGGCTCTCCTTCTAAGACTGAAAACTTGTGAGGGGCTGACTGTGATACAAATAGATGGTCCATAGCATTGAGACTGGACTACCAACATTTTTCACATCATCCACTGGGTCAGCATATGAAGACAACAGTGTTGGTTCACCATCAACCCAGTATCAGTCTCTCCTGTGATTTTGTGTTTTTGAGGGTAAGCCTTCCACTCACACTTCACATGCTCTTAGTCTCCTACTGGTCCTTGTCAGTTATGGATGCTTATAAGTTAATTCCCAAGGTAAATTGACAGCAAACAACATATTTATGTCACTTCAGAAAGGAATTGTTCACTAACCACAGCAATCTCATCCTGTAAATCCCTCACACATCACATCAGTTACTCTTTAAGGACTTTCTGGATGAGGCACCCCTACCCTGGAATCCATAGGTGGCTACTTTCCAGACCAACATGTCAGCCCTCAGACTCAATGAGTTTTGGGCTTTGGGATTCTGGCTTGGCCCTAGGGCCATCACCTATCTTGGTGACACATGGTGGTGGAAGACTCCTGTGGCATTTGCAGAAATTTTCATGGAATATTGATGTTAAAGACGAAAATCAAGGAACCAATTTCAGTTACATCTATAAGACACAGTCAAAAAGGATGCAGGATGCAGCAATGCACAATCCCTTAAATCAGTGGCTTCATTTATCATCCAGTGCCCAAGTTGCAGATATTAGTTATAGCTACAAGTTATGTATTAAGGGCTATTCATCTGGTGTCTCACCACTAGCAAATACTCAGAAAGTATTGCCTATAACTCTAAAATTTCCTACGTACATGGGAACTTGTATTCTTTATCATAGCTGCTCAGTTTTCACTCCTGCAGCCATGTCTTAATACAATATTATCATGGTAGGTGTGGAATGAAGTGTGTTCAGTTGTACCTTTGGCTCCTTCCTACTCTTCAACATAGTGAAAATTTTCACTATCTCAAAATTCAGTTAGTAAGTTGAATTATATTCTTCCAAATAAATGTCTTGACAAACAAGTCCAGAGATTCAGTATAGCATAGCTATTCAATTTACCATAGCTATTTAACTTTAGCAATAACTTTGTTCTAAGGAAAACTGTAAAAAGTGAAATCAGATTTTCTGTGTGCTAATTATAAGTTAACATGTTTTGTGTGTAATAGAGGTTGTACATTTTCCAGCACCTATCTGTGGAATTCTTAGGTGGTACCTAACTATAAACAGCAGAAATGTTCCTACTGCCAGGATTTAATAGGTAAGATTTTTGGTACTCGTATTGCTTTTAATAAAGTGGTCAACCTCAAAACATAAAAAGCTGAAGATCTGATCCTTGGAATAGGAGTTTCACATTCTAATGAAGCAAGTGAGCACTTGCTGTGAAATTTAAACAGATCCAAAATAAATAATCCAGCATTATTGCACTCAACTGCTTTGAGTTATTCCTACCAAGTCTCAAGGCAAGACTTCAGTGAGGGAGAGGAGCAGGAAATCTGAAAAGTAACATTCTTCTTGGAACACTAGTTAATTTTTAACTGATGAAAAACAAGATTGTTTCTACAGCAAGCGTGCATTAGATCCCACCTATCAGTGGCAAAACAGAACATTTAAGTCCTTTGGCATATTATTGTCTTTTAATTGTTCTTTTCTTCTCTGCTGTTTTTCTGTGTGCAAGAAGTTAATAGATTAGTATCATTCAAAATAAAATGATACGGTTTGTTTTTTATAGTACTTCCTCAAGAATTTGTAACATACAGATACATTTTCCCCTAATAAGCATAAAAATGTACAGAAAACAAGCCATGTGAATAACAAAACCAATACTTTTTGTAGAGTTCCATGAGTCTTAAAAATATATACATATAAATTTTATAGTAACTTGAAATTCAAAAATCATTATTACACAAGTTGCATTTTCATTCCTTCACCTTTCTATACAGAATCTGCTCCAACAGAAGCTGCTGTGGTCCTACTGTTCCTCATCCTCATTCTTCATCTACCCCTCTTTCATATCAACACATCAAACAGAAGTCCTATGATAGTGGATGCAATGTGTCAAAATGATAGCCCTTTCCATATTATTTACACTTCTTACATAGCTTCCTAACAAACAAGCAAAAACTTGATTCTTAGTGCAAAAACTGAGATTAGCTTTCCATTTCTTAACAGGCTTCCCTCTAAAATCAGGAGATGAAGTTTACAGTTACAAGTGACATCAGTGCCCTGAAGAGATTTTCCAAGAGGTTGGGCAGACCCAGCCTTTTCCAGGTTTTGAAGGACATGACCCACAGACTTCTTTCAGTTAAGCTGGCTGTGTAAAAACATAGCCCTGATAATCTGCATGTGGTGTTATAACAGAGTATGCTGCAGGAAGAATTAGTTTGTAATTCACTGCCCAATGCAAATATTACACGATTGGAATGAAACATTATTTAAAAGAATTCCTCAGTATTTATTGAAAACAAAACACCTGATGCCTGATGACTAGACAATTGCAATAGTTGTTTCTGAGTATTTCAAACATACATCCAGATCCAACAACCTGGTGAAAAGGACAACTCACAGGTCTGAGAAGTAATGGACTTAAAGTGACACAAATAGCAGACAGCAATTTTCTCAATCTAAAAATATATATATATATATATTAATTACCATGTAGAAAACTGGTGTTTATCATCCAGTTTCCATATATGTCACTCCAAGTGCCTTTCTCACATACATTTTATTTTGCTGTGTACCTTGTCAGTATTGCCACAAAGCTTAAACTCCTTTATTGAGTATAACAGAGCCAGCAATACCAAAACCTGTACAGTCCTATTCTTCCTTACATTTCTTAAGCAATGCCAAGTTTGAGTTGACAGCATCCTTCATGACATGTGAATTAGATCATGAGTGGCACCCTTAGATACTTCTGGTAAAATAAATTGCAATACTCTGCCTAAACTCATTTGGATAATTACATGGTTTTTCATTTGAATTTAGCCTGTCAGTTTTTGCTGGAAGCATTTTTGTTGACTTAATCCTGCAAGAATTTTCACCTTTTTTCCCTTGCAGCAGTTACTGAAATTCAATGGTAGTTGAAATGTATCTCTTTGGGAAATCAGGCATTCAGAGAATTGCAACAAAGCAATCTATTGTTTTAAAGTTGCATCAAGCACAATGTCTGTATTTCATTCAGATATGCATCAAAAATTTGTTGTTCTAGTTAGTTCAAGCACATTACATATTTGCTGTTTACAATACAACTTTAACAGGATGGCTGCTTTATGTATTTTCCAGGAGTTCAACATGAATCAAGTATTTATTCTCCCCTCCAAATTACTGAGAAAGATGATTATATTAGCTCATAAATAGCCTGTTGTAAGTTAAAGAATTGCGTGTGTGTGTGTTTTTCCCCTTTGTCTCTCCATACAAGTATTTCACATATTGGTAATGATATCTATATACACTGTACACCCAGTAGGGGCTTATGAAATTTTTTCTTTTAGCTGCTATTTTCCTGCCTCACCACAAGATGTCAGTGTAACACATTTACATGTATGCTAGTACTCTTCTACATAGCTGTTGTCAATGATCTATTTTTTTTTCTTTAAAAACAAAACAAAGCAAAAAAAAAATACTGAAACCATATCAGCAAAAGAAAGCAAGGGTTGGCAATCACAAGGCAACTATAACTAGTTGTGTCACTTCAAACCAATTTTGCACAGAGCAACTCTGCAATACTTCCAAATTATTTGGTGGTTTCCTGTGTGTGCTGTAAATCAGCCATGATGCAGCCTGTGTGTTCAGCACGGTGTGTGACACGGGGCAGATTGTTCGGATGCAATTCTGTGCTGCCTGCCACAACTGGAAAAGAAAACCAGAAAGATTCGGGTTACTGAGATGGCAATTAACTGCTCAATCCATACAACAGCTTGGTGATTTCAGTTTTGTTTGTTTGCTTGCTTTTGTTTTTGTTTGTTTTTCCCCTCACTTTTGTGCACCTACTATTTCCAAGAGAAGTGTGCTGTAGCCTCCCTGCAGCCCCATTTCATGGCCATCTCCCCAGCCCCAGTGACACTTTAACCCCCCACAGCACGTCCTTGCCCTGCCATGAGCCCTGCAGGCACAGACCCACCCACGGGCCCATGTTGTGGCCTGTCCCTGTCCCCAGCGTGGTGTCTGCTGCCTGGGGGAGCACCGCCAGCCTGGGGAGGCCTCTCGGTGCCCTGTCAGGGAAACGGGATGGGATCCCTCACTGGGGAGCTGAAGGCATTGACAGGTTGAGTGTGCAGTACCCAGCCTCACACACCAGAGGGTAGGAACGTCCTTTTTAGGCTGAAGATTTAAAATCATAAAATCCTAGAATCACAGAAAGGTTTGGGTTGGAATGGGCCTTAAAGACCACCCAGTTCACCCCCCTGCCATGGGCAGGGACACCTCCCACCAGCCCAGGTTGCCCAAAGCCCCATCCAGCCTGGCCTTGAGCACCTCTAGGGATGGGGCATCCAAAGCTTCTCTGGGCAGCCTGTGCCAGGGCCTCACCACTCTCACAGTAAAAAATTTCTTCCTTATATTTAACCTAAATCTACCCTCTTTTAGTTTAAAGCCATTTCCCATTGTCCTGTAAAAAGTCCTTCTCCAAAATCACCTCGGGAGTCACCTGTTACAAAAACGCAGTGCTGGTGTGTGATGTGCATTTGAAGACTGTGGCGTAAACATCAAAAGTCCCTCAGTGTTGCAGCACTGTGTGGATATTTAGATTTGAAATCCTGGAAGTACATTCCAAATTGATGGGATGTTCGTGTTTGGAGAGGATTTTTTTGTTTTGTGGTTGATGTATTCTCCTTGTTAGCAACTAAGAAATGGAGCTAATGCCTGAGTCTTTGGGTGGAAAAGAGAGAGAAAAGGGGACTGGGACCTAGGAGAGACCAGGATGAGAGAGCAGAAAGAGGTGAGACTACGTGGCTGCATTACCAGAATCTTCCCCAGTCTTGTGGTGTAGAAAGGGATCCTATAAACATTTGAAGAGCTCTGCATAATATATGAATTTAAAGGGCTTTCAGAGCATCTTTCATGCTAATTAGACCACACTTAATTCCAAGTGTGTTTAACACAGATATTTGAAATACTAACACAACTCTTCCTGGAACAGTGAGCTATACTGGGGTTGTTTCTGTTTGCATGTAAAGGGTAAGTATACACAAGTTTACCTTTTCTCTCTCTCTCTCTCTCTTTTTTTTTTTTTTTTTTTTCATTTTTTCCTCCCCCTGGAGAAGATGGGAATAATTAGAGAAGAGAGAAAATGTGGTATTCCTGCATAGTGCATTTATTAATGAAGTGTGAAACTGAAGTAAAATGAATTGAGTCTATCATCAAAGAATTCAGTAGGGAGAGCAATAACTTTCAGCAGTTTCTAAAAACATATCACAACCAGCCATGCACACTGCTGCACTTCAGGGTTAAGTTTTCCTCATCAAGTGAATCACTGGCTTGTGAAACAGAAAACAGCTGCTGAGCAGATAACGGGCATCGTCCCAGGTTATTTTTATCCCTATTCTAGCAAACCATACATTTGGAATTGCATTTTAAAATGATTTCTGGAGGACAGTTTGACAAGAGAAGAGCCAATAGTTAAATAAAGTAGCATAATTCTCCTGCCCCACAATACTCAATTAAACAAGAGGCCATTAATATAAGTTATCTTGAACCTTTGATCTATCTTTGAAAATCTCCTTACCTTGCAATGTAGCCTTCATGAGTCTAAAATAAAATTGCAACCTTAGAACCTTAATTATAGATATGTCCAGCAATCCTGCTCTGTTATCAATTCAATACAGAAGTTCATTTCTGATTACTGTTGAAATTCAGCTACCTCATTCTGTCTGAGTCTACAGTCCATTAACAACCAAAAATGCCATATGAACCGACTTGCCATTTTCAGGATAATGAAAAATGTAAGGGCAAGAGAGAGAGATCAGAAGAACAAAAGCCAAACAAAAAGGAATTAAGGTATCTTGTCTGATTATTTCAAGCATCAGTGTAAAAAAGGAAAACAATTTTCTAGCAAACAGGAAATGCTTTTCCCTTTTCACTGCACTTTCATCTTTGGTCTTGTTAATCAAACTGTTAACACTTCTCAGCATTATTTGCCCTTAGATCACACAGTAGTGAGATTACACCATAGAAAGTCTTTGAGGTCTTCATTCCTGCTCCACAAACGTGGTAGATGGGATCATAGGTTCAAGCTGTTAAACCCCAGAAGATGAAGGCTGCTGGGACAGCAGGATACCATTAAGGATTTGGAGTTTTCTTTACTATTCTAGGGAAAAATAACTCTGTGCTCTGCTGGAAGCTGTGAAACGTGAACTTTCCCTTTAATTTCCCCTGTGCTCTTGAGTCCAACTCCCTGATACACTGCAGAAGACTGCTGTGTTTGTAGGTCACTAAGACTGCAGGGTCAGCCATTAGCCACCCCCTTTCTAGGCAGGGATGATTATGTTTCCCTCCTGCCTCTGGTAAGGTAGTTCACAAAGCCTGTACTTCACCTATGAACAACCTGAGCAACAACATATAATGCATTTGCTTTTATAATTAAAAAACCTAAACCTAACCTAAAATTTAATCTGTTCCTACTGTCAAGCTACTTAAACTTCTTTCCTTTGTACAGTACAATAACTCTGTATTTCAATTAGAAGAAACACAGTTTGTGTCTGTTGCAATGTATCCCTTGGAAAATTTGAATCATTAAACATCCATTTAAAAAAAAAAAAAAAAAAAAAAAAGTCTTTCACATCATATGTCTGGTCATTATTCACAAGAACAAACAGCACAATATTGCAACAAATAGCGGTGCATTACATTCTTGCTTTTACTACTTAGGCACAGAAGCTGCACATGTGAAAACTGTTACAGCCACTGAAGACCCTAGCACTATAAATAGGGCTCTATTGTTAGCAGATAGGAGATGAAATGAGCCTCACCAAGCATGGTATGTCCGATTAAGCGTTAAGCTCTCCCTGCTAAAAGTGAGGCTACATCAAGTGATCAACGAGCCTGAGGGTAAGGCACACGCCTGGCAAGAGCTCGGTCTGACTCCGTAGCTTCCCCCAGGCAACACGAACACAGCAACTTATCTTTCTGCCTCAGCAATGGCAGAAGCTGTTATAAGACACTGGGTGGAAACTCCTGTACGCTATCAAGAGCAGTTTGCTGCCCAGGACCTGGAAGCACACAAGCTGGATCACTCTCTGTATGCTTTGCCAGGCCCTTCTACAGCAGCAGTGAGCAACAGGAGGCGAAATGTGGAAGGTACAGCCAGGGCCGAGGCCAGTGGCCAGGAGCAGGGAAACACAGGCTTTCAGGTCTTGCTGGATGTTGTGCAGTTCCGCCCTGAAGATATCATCATTCAGACTTTTGAAGGCTGGCTCCTGATCAAAGCTCAGCATGGACCCAGGATGGATGAACATGGTTTCATATCGCGAAGCTTTACCAGACAGTACAAATTGCCTGACGGAGTGGAGAACAAGGATTTGTCTGCGCTCTTCTGCCATGATGGCATTTTGGTTGTTGAAATGAAGAACTCGGTGGGAATGAATTAGAACCTTGTCCATAGTTTATTGGTGAGATAAATTATTCTTAATATAACAAGATGATATCATTCACGTAATGCTGTAGAGTGTAGAAAGCATGTGGCTGTATTTATATTACAGGAAAGGAAAATCTCTGTATATATTTTTCAGTATGCTGAATTTATTGCTTGATGTGAAATGTTAGACTACTTGTCTCAGGCTACATGTATGCTGGAAAGTTAGGCATTTTGAACAGTAGAAAATTTAGACTAATCACAGCAAGAGAAAAAAAATCTATTTGATATTATTGAAAATAAAACACATTTAAGAGTTCAGTGAAGGAGTTGTATTTCTTGCAATAAGCATTTGTAATATATATTCATAATCATTAAAGAAGCAATAGACAGGTTAAGAGTGTTTTTTTGTTTGTTTGTTTGTTTGTTTTTTAATTTAATTTACATACTGAAAATGTTCTTTTCTAGTTTTTTAGATTAAGTTCTCCTTCCTAGGCTCTGGAGAAGCACACAAACTGAAGGATACTATCAAGAAAAAAAAATCACAATTCAAATTTATATACAAAATATCCTTGAAAAAGCACTTCTTAGAGGTGTGTTACATGTTTGAACCTATACAAAACTAGAATATTCACTGGCTATATTTGTTTGAAAACACAGTAAGTAGAAATGAAACTTTCTGTCAAAGACAGATATGAAACACTGTAAGAGATTTAGAAATTTGTTGTTGTTTAACACATTCTGCTATCTATTTGCAACCAAAGAAGAAATATATTGCATACAAATACTCAAAAGGATCAAGTTCTTTGTGAAGCCCTGCTAATAAAAAGGCATTACTCTAGCATGGATGCCTTTATTATTATTCACTGTCTTGTAGATCAATAAGCTGAATATTTAATTCTTCATGTTGCTTGACAGTTTAGGCTGATATCCTCCAACTGCGTCTTAAAGACCAAACTTTTTTATGTTTTTTTTTTTTTTTTTTCTACCACTCTTTCTGTACCAATATGGATCCAATTTTAGTGTGGGGGTTCCTTACTATAGACACAGGTCTAATTTCTCTCTCAGTTTCTCTGATTTAAAAAAGAGTAGTAGAGATGAAAATAACATCTGCCCACTATACCTTGTAATTGATCTTCTCAACATTTTAACAAAAACATGCTCTACATGAGTTTTCAAGTGCTCAAAAATTTGAGATCTGCAGCTGCAAATGAAAGTGCCTCCTTCCATGCACACTGGAGATAAGTTTGACTGCTGTGCTATGAATAGTAGAGGAATGTGGAACGGAAAGTGCCAAGTTAAATACAGACTCTTTACAATAGCCATCTGCCGGTTGGCCAAATTAAAAACATATTCAAATGAAATTGAATACAATTTTAAGACTATTAAAAAAATCTGATGAACAAAACCTGGCACTCACCAGCTGAAGCCAGAGAGTTCTTTTACTCTGAAATGAAAGCCTGAAACTTGCACTTCTGCACATGTCCATTCATCAGAGAGACTTTTGTTGTGATTGTTTAGACTTGAAGGCATTTGAAAGCAATTCACCTTAGAAAACTGGAGAGTCGAATTCTTGCATTCTATTTATTATTTTTACTAACAAGAAATTCGTACAAGAAGTGCAGAATAAGACCTGGATTGAAAATTTCCATAATGTACTAATTATTATTATTATTACTATTTTATTTTTTTATTTTTTGAATAGAGCATAAGTCAAGAAACTGCTATTTTTTAACAAACCAAGCTAAATAAAAAACATATGTCCCTACATTTCCATTTAACTCACACTTCCACCTCATATTGCCTGTGTCTAATTTGTATATTGGTTTAAGGTAATGAGATATCAAATCACACTAGAAAATTAGGTCTAGATTTTATACGCTTCTAGGTCAAGGAGCTTTCTTAGCCAGGAATCTGATGGAACATGTAGCATGGATTCAAAAATTGTGAAGTCTAGATACAGGTCTAGATTTAAACTTTGCATTCCAACTTTATAAAAACTCACATGTTTAGACCCGTGGTTTCCATATCATTTTATGGCACAACTGCTGGGATATAGCTCAGAGTCACCAGTGAGTAACCTGCTTTGCTGACCTCTGCTGTCTTTCTGTTTACAGAGAATTTTGTACATCTGACCATTTAAAATTACAAGTTCTTATAAAAATGATTTTACTTATGTATGTGGTGATGGTGTTTATAGCCCTAGAGATGAAAAAGCAGATTAAAAAAAAAAAAAAAAATCTGACTTAATTATTCTAAATTAGAAGATGATTAAACTACTGGAAACTTGGCAAGGAATTAGATCAGACAGCCAAAATCACATCGTCTGTTCTATATATGTAAATACCACGGTTAGACAGAGCCCTTCCCACGTGTACAGGCCTGCCTCACAAAACTGGATAAGGGATTTGGCATCGCTGTGCCTGATTCTATACTTGCTGATGACACTGTCTGTCATAAACCAGCAGAATGTACTGACCCAAACATGCCAGGGATGCACCCAGACAGGTTTCTTCTTCCCTAGCACCCAGAGGAACCCAGTACAGAGGCCTGAGCCCATGCCCCTTCATCAATGGCCACGTGCCCCGGCCCCACACCAGCGTGGTGGGTAAGTGAGACCGTGCTGGAATATGGACATGCCACTTGCTCCCCCTCTTCTAGCTCCAGGTACAGCACAGGGAAGTGTTTCTGTCACCTGTTTAGTTGTGGTTTATTGAAAATTTTGGGATAAATGTTTTTTATATGTTTACCAGAGCAGCCTCAAAGTATGTGGCAGAGCACTTCTAAATTTTCTGTAAGGAGCCGTTTTCATTTGTACTTGATGTTTTGCTTTTGTAATTCAGTTAGATCTGAATTTGAACATCAAGGAGAGAGCTGTTAATATTGCTCACAAAGAGCAGAATGAGGCATCTGTAAACAGCAAAGAATTTTTGATCAGTTACAGCTTAAGGCAGGTTTAATACACACTGATTTGATTAAATCAAGAACCCTGATATCGGCTGACCACAAAATCCTGGCTCAGAATAAACAATATATGCTGCTGCAAGCACTGCAGAACAAGTTATTGAACCTTCTCAGTATCTGTCAGTGAAGGATTACCTTTGTAATTGATCAGGCTGCTCCTCCAAATTGGGTAAAGATGATTTCATGCATGGCTCTAAGCACTGTAAAAATGCTTTCATAGAAGAAAACGTCTTCAGTATCAGAACAGGTTGACAAAAGCAAGGTCACGAACACATTTCTGTGTGACCCCTGTGGGCAGAAAGCCCACAAATGCCTCAGACTTTGAGACATTGCCTTGTCTTTTTATAGTATCTGCTGTATCCAGGGCATTTGAGATGTCTCAACACAATCCGATACTTGCAGTAAAGGGAACTGAGGCTGACATAGCACTCATCATTCACTGTGTAACCACTCAGCTACAGCTATAGATATTGAAAGAGAGGAAAAGAAACCCCTGTGGTAAACATGACAGCAAAACTCCTGTTAAGAAGGGCAGGTTGTTTATTCCTTATACAGTTCATAGCTAGAAATCAAAATATGCATTTTTATCTGACTAACACTGTGAGAGTTGGCTTCTAATGGGAGTAGGGATATTTTCGAAAATACTGGGTGTGCCTTCTCATTTGAAAGAGATGCAGGCCTTAGACTTGCTGACTGCCAGAGATGACAGCTGGCCCCGATCATCCAGAGGACAGCATCTCCATGGCTGAAGGCAGGAGTTAGGTCAAAGGGATTCGATCTACCTGCACATTGCATCAGAGATACCTGAGGTGGACCCACTCATCCTAGAACCAGAAGTACCATCCCTCTTTGCCACTTCAGGTACAAAAAGCCTGGAGCATCCATTGCTGTGTGCAAGATAAAAAAATCGTCCCTTATTAAAAATACTTTTACGGATAGAGAGACAGGAGAAACAAGGTACTGCAGCTCAGAACCCCCCCATTCCAGTTGGTGCTACCTTGGGGACCTCGGCTCTCTGTTCCACTGTGGGCTATAGCCTCACAAATCCCATCAATCTTTGGAATGTCTTTCTCAGCCCTTAAAAATGCACTTTTTATAAAGAAGTCAAGTACTTCTCACACACTCTTTAACCATGTGGCAATAACTCTGACGACCATATTTTCAGGGGGAAGTAGCTGCTTGCACAAGCAGGACTGATGCAAAGAGAGAATCATTTTCATTTTCCCCCATGTTCTTCTGCTTGTTTCAGTGCTTTCAGCTGGCCCTGACACTGGTGAGTAGCCCTTTTCTGCTGATGAACCATGTCATTCCCCATCCCTGCAAGCTAATACAGAAGCAGCAGCATGCAGAGCTCTGTTCACAAAGAGGAGACAGAAAATTGTAGCACCACAGTGGGCCTGGGCACAAAAGGATGTCCACCAGAGGAGGACTCCAGCAAGGATGGGGAGCAGGAAAAACTCTCCAACTGATTTGGAATATATACTTATATATTTTAGTGTTTTGAGGTATAGTACTTAACCTCTTCTGAGAAAGAATTTACTTTTGCATAAGATGGGCATCTTTAAAGGGCTAAGAAAGGCATTTCAAGATTACTTTAACTGACAAATTTAGGTTATTAAAAGGAATGAGAGAATAATTCACATACAATCTTCAGCTACATTTCCTTCCAATTGCACATCCCGTTAATTTTCCCACTCAGTTCTACACTCCCATCAAGTAAGGATGGATACCACCAGACCACCAGAGAATCTCCAAAGTTCACAAACTCCTAGCATAGCTGGGTGGCATAAGGGTTAGAGTGTGAGTGCCCTATCTGAAATAGCCACTCCACAGTTCAAATCCTCATTGCCTCATGCTGGTGTCCTGACTCACAGTAAACTAATCAACACGTGAAGCCATCCCTCAGCTCTGCTTTGATCCTGCAAGACTTACTGATGCAGGTGCCACTCTGCAGCCTCCAGGGCCAGCTGGCATCTAGCTGTCTCATACCACAGTATTGATGCAGCATGGAGCTCAGCTGGCTGTTTGTGCAGATAATTGAGATGTCCAAACAGGGCTCCTGCAGACAGAGGAGCTTGGGAAACACAGCATGGAAGCAGCCAGCTGGTGCCACATGAGACCGGGTGGCACAGTGCGAGGGTTCAGTGTAAGGGGTTCCCTGCTCTTATGTGGTGCTTCCTGAACAGCAAGATGGGATCAGAAGACGTTCACAGTGTCCACTGGCAACAATTCCTTTAAAATGTGTTCCAGTCCTCATTTTCTGGGAGATCTTGCTCTCCTCTTAGCCTGAAAGCTAGAACTCAGTGCTCCAAAAATGCTGCAGCAGTGCAGTGGTGCAAGCACTAAAAGCAGGTGAAGCATTTTTGTGTGGAGGAACTGATTTTGAATTTGGATGCTGGGTTTAAATACATGTAAGTCCAAGTCTTAAATAAAAGTGATAGCATTACATCAGAGCTACGATGAAGAATTAATGAAGTGAAATGATTTGCGGTGCATGGTTTGACAATGCTCTGTATTACAAGATTGCTAGAAACCCGTGATCTACCTGCAGTGGTGAAAGCCGTATGTATTTTAATAGTGCTTTAAATATATATATTTTTTGTAACTCTGTCATAATTATCCAAGTCCTGATGTCATGATCAAAATACACCCTAAAAATGCACCATAAAGATGGTCCTTGCCTTGATACATATATGAAGACTGAAGGCTTGATACCAGAATGAAACTGTTAAGGACTCAATGCAGATTAGGAGACTTTTGAAGCAAACATAAGCAGAAATGTGAATTTTGAGCCTCATTTTATTATGCTATATATATATCAATATATATCTTGGACATTTCTGCAAGGCAGTCAGCCCAAACATAAAAGGTGTATTTATTTTTCTTATTTTTCAGTGTAATGTGGAACTGAAATACCAAAATCAACAAAGAAGTTTAGCAAATTAACAATATTTTGCAGGAAGTTGGCTAGATGGCTCCCATATAAATAGAGTGCATTCCCATTTTATACTTTATCCACAAATCCATGGTGGTTTTGGTGAATCTCTTAAGATCTTAAGGGTCTCTCAATAAAATATATTAGCAGTAAATAACTTAGCACAGGGGGACAAAGTCAGGCTTTCAAAAAAGTAGTACAGAAAGTGGGAAGAAGTGATCAAAAGGGCTGTAACTATATGCCCCATTCCACCACCATTCTGTGCCTGAAATGCTCACTTTCGGGGTTTCCAACCTCAAAAACAGTGGAGGAGCCAAACTCAAAGGTTAAGGCAAGCTTATTTTGCTGTGATTTAATCCTGCCCCTGCAAAATCACTTTTCTGTGATGTAAGGTGGGGGAAAACAGACAGTGAGAAATGAGAAATGAGCCCAAAGAGAGCCTCCTTCTTCTTTTTACTAGTTTCTGCACTTTGTGACTGTTGCCATGGCAGTGATTATGATTTATGTTAATTAAAATAAAAGGAAAATCAGATTACATTGACAAACGCTGTGATTTCAAGAGACTTTACAGCTGTGTTCAGACTACTCAGTCGCACACCATTCTTCCTTCAACAGGCCACCTCTGATTCCCGGGCATCTCAATTCACACCATTTCATTACCACTTCATTACCATACAGGAACCCCTTTGTGCTTTTCCAGAAGGGTGAAGGGGCTGGGACTGGGACATAGTGCCATGACCCCAGATTTGTGTCCCTGTGGGCACAAAAATATCTGCCACAAGCAATGTTCAGGCTGGATGGGATAAGGAAAAGAAGCAGATTAGAGTATGTAAATGATATTTTACTTTGCTAAATTATATATAGGTGGAATAGGTCCAGTAACCAGCAGTATGCAATACCAACAGTTTCACATGCACCTTTACAGTCTGTTCTTTGTTTGTTTGGTTGGTTTTGGTTTTGGTTTTGTTTTGTTTTGTTTTGTTATAGAACATTTTTAACTACTGGGGAAGCAGAATAATCATGACAATTGTGGCTAAATGAAGATTTTTGTTACTAGCAGAGAAAGTAGAGACTCAAGTCTGAAATTCTAGAGCAAAAGTACCTACATGAAGATTGTTAATCCAGCCCATGTTTGCAAACCACAGCCTCTGTAAGAATTTGTTGGGGAACTACTGCCTAAATATTTACATTTTCATGTAATTTTAATGTAATGTAATTTTACAAATTACAAGGCCAAGAAAAATACATTTTGGTAAACTAAATCCAGTACAGGGTCCAAGGAACACAGCACATAAACTGTTCAACTCCTTACTCGTTCAAGTGAGTTCATTGATCACTGAGGTTATCTTTGTAAATCAAAATGTCACATCTTGCAGTAATGATTTAACTTAAAAGAAAGTATTTTAGGTGGTCACTTTTTTTCTTCTCTGTAATTTTCTTACCATGAGGGAATTCTTCTGAATTCTAATCCCTAAATTACATTTTAGAAGAATGATTTAATCTGGATCAAAAGAGTCTGATCAAGAAAAATTTTTACATGATCATGGAGTCATCAAGTCAAAGGGACTGGAGAGATCTGCATTTCAGAAATAAGTTACTCAGTACAGTTCATATGTGCTGGAAAATAACTTTAACAAGAAACTATATTTTCAAATTTTGGAGATTAAAGCTAATGAAAAAAGGGGGTTATGCTTCAATGGAAGACGCTGTCAAAAGAAATGAAACTTCCACCAACACCTCTCAGATAATCAGGTGGAAAAATTGCTCTTGGCATCCTCAACACAGGCACCAGTCATGAAACAATTTATAATTCAAATGTTCAGGAAAGGAGATGCACAAGCTGTATAGCCTAATAAAAGGGGGAAAAGGGAAACAAGCAGGAAAGAAAGAGAAAAACTGTAAGAGGAGAATCAAAAACTTGTATTTGTATGTGTGCCATTTCACTGTACACTGAACTTGCAGAAGCTCACAGCTTATCAAACACCCTGCTGTTGATAGGGCCACTTCTGGTTAGAGTAATGTTGAAATCTCTGACTGAGGTTTCTATAAATACAGCTGCATTTATTTACTTATTTATTTATCTTTCATTAACTGTATCTGACCATCATGAAACACCTCCTAAGCATTAAGCATGTCCAGAAGAGCTAAGATTATTTAACTTTTAGCTGTTAGCTGAATGCATCTAAAGACATCCTTGGCTGCCCATGCTGGTCAAAAGTCAGACAGAGCTCAGCTTAAAGCAAAAATCCCAGTCACTTCCTTTGACACATGGGAAACAATAAAAAATGAACTGTTTCAAAATGACATGTACAGCATGCCGTTCAAGATCTGTGTATAGAGACAGCATAGGGTTTGTAATTTCTAGATGCATGAAGGGAACTGAGGCAAATTTGGTACACGCTTGTAATTAATCAGTGCTTGATGTAACCTGGTAAATGGGAAAGGTAGGAGGGGAACAATTTCTCCCAACCCACAGAAACCTGAGATATCTCTTCTGAATAAGTAAAACATGTAGCCAAAAATCCAAAGATGGAGGAAATCTGTTTTGTTTGATAAGACACGTGATTTCAGTAATTTTAAATATTCAGGATCAGAGATGAATAGTTGTTTTAAACTTTTATTAACTATCTCAAAAACACCTACTTTCTGTAAAACTGAAATTTTCATTTAAAAACATCAAAGTGAAACCATCTCAGCAACTTAAGTTTTAACCTAAGAAGTGTCTTGATTTCAGTCTAATAGTACTTTCTGACACTGATCACTGGTCCTTCTACCATTTACACCAGTTTCCTTCTGTGTATGTGAATACAGAGTTTTTATATACACACACATGAATCTGTGGAGAGAAAAAAGAAAGAAAAAGAAAAAAAAAAAAAAAAAAAAAGGATTTTTTACCTAATCTTGTTTTCAAAAGGCATTAGCTGAGACATTCTGGAAACTTCAGCCTGAAACGGTTACAGCATGGAGACACTCAAGGTTTCCAGATTCACAGGTCTAAAGGTTAGAAGATCAGTGATGATCTCCACTGTGATCCCCTGGACAAAAGACACCATGTCATCCCACCTGCTAATTTCCTTCTGAAGCCTGTAATATGTTTGAGAAAGAACATGTACTTAAAGACTTCAGTTCATGGAAAACCCATCACAACCCTCCATAAATTGTTCGAGTGCTTTCAATCCATTTTCCACCCAGCCTGTGTTTATGCTTGGGATTGCCATGACTGGTATTAGATTGCGATCCATTAGGTCTGATATTACTCCTCAAAGACTCGTGCAGCTTGGGCTAAAGCACATCTGGCTCATATGTTTGCTTTTGCTAATGTATCTCAGTCTTTAAATTCTGGAGGTAAATTCAGACTGTGTGTATGACAAGGACTGGCAGTTGACCTGTGCCTGCTTCTCTGTGACCATGAAAGACTCTCAGCACCACCTGAATATCTGTCTAGTGCATGCCCCCATTACACAGCATGGAAGGACGGCATACACAGCAGATTTGTCTTAATGGCCATCCTTGCATAGCTGTGAAATGATATCTCTTCAGACAGGGAACAGAGACAGACATGCATTCCCAGCAATATTAAATGCAGGGTTGAGAATTTCTAGTAACAGCCACCTATTAAGCAGACGGGCTGAGGTAACTAACATGTATTGCAAAGGTCAAACAAGAACCTCTGTCTTTCTGCTCAGTTATCTCTCATGTTACACAACCCAGTTTCAAAAACGTTACGCAACTTCTGATGAATTTATGTTCCTGATTGGGGAAAAAAAAAAAAAAATAGATAGATAGATAGATAGATAGATAGATTTCTCCTAAAATCCACTGAATCTTTCCCTAAAAATTCCATAGCACAATATAAAGTATCTCCATTCCTGATGCCTGAAAATAGATATATATTTTCAAGTATTTCACAGAACACTTAAAAGCTAACATTATTTGATCTTTTTAAAGCTGAAAATGAAAAGGAAACTAGAATTATTTGTCACATTCATTGTATTTACTTCACTGCTTTGCTAGTTTAAAATCTTTAATCTTTCAGGCTGATAACTTGTTTTTAAAATCATTTCGTGCCCTCTAGTGGCAGATTTGTTAGACATGGTAACTGCTGCTCTGGCAAGTCCTCATACCGTTCAGAACTAGACATTACAGTTACAGACAACATAGAAATGGAATAAAGCCACTTCATTTACCTTTAAAGTGAAATTTCTATCTATCTCTACAGTTTAAGAAAATAAATTACATTATTTTCAACTTATGATGAGATGTCACTGACAACAAAGCAAAACAATCGGGTAAAAACATAAATAGCAACAATAAAAAGCATGGATTCAGTCAGTGTTTGGCTGAGTTTGCTCTCAGAAATGGTATTGATGAACACTTCCTTGCACAAAGCACTGTTCTGGTTGTTTCCTACTAAGACACTGTCCAACATCCTGGCTTACAGTTTTTCCAAGTTGGTATCTTCATAATGGTGCCGGTGGAAAGGCTAAATCCCACCAGAGCTTCATCTTCCCTTCTGGAAAAATCACTTTATTTTCTTTACTAAAGAAACAAAGTTATAGCACAGAGGAAAATCCGCAAAAGAAAGAAGGAAATATTTGATGGCTTCAAGGAAAATTAAGTCCGGGTTGATTCACAATTTTATTATTTTTGTTTGCTGGGCCTCTACTAACTCACTTTCTTAGGAAATATCACTCAAAATCCTTACTTTCTCCACCATGTTTCCAAATTTTTTACTATAAGCTTCTGCACCTGAGCAGAAAAATAAATCACAATGCTTTCAAACAACTCTTTCAGCATAGATTCTCAGGAGTCTTGAGATAGCAAACTCCAAATGAAAACAATGAAGCATCCTGTACTTAGGCATCTGCACACTTTTTGCTTTAGTTTGGCTTTCTTTTCCACCCCTGAATTATAGATCTCCAGGAACATATTAAACATTAATCTTTTTCACTGAGTTACAGGTTCTGAGCTTGACAGACTCAGAAGAACATTCACTTTGACTCTGAAAATTTGATTCCCAATGAAGATGGTAGAGATTTGCTACCAAAGGCACTCAGATACATGTTTCATGCAGATAAAATGACAGAAATCAATACGTGCTATTCTGATTTTGAAACCCTTGCCTCTGGTAGTCTGAACAAAAAAGCAAGGCTTAATCAATCCAGCCTTTCCACTTAGCACTATAGATGGTTACAGAGGGCCTGAGAAGTTGGTGTTTTCAAAATCTTCAATTTATTTATTTATTTATTTATTTTGTTTAGGGTGATTTCTAATTTTGCAGGTAAGTTTTCTTGGTTACAATAAATAAATAAATAAATAAATAAATAAGTGTTCATTTTAAAACCCACAACAGAGTCTCTGCACACAATAGTCATCAGAGCTGGCTCACTGATGGGAGACAAATGGAAAACGTAATTTCAAGATAGTTATTGTTCCAAGTTCTCTTTGCAGTTTTGTCCACTAGGGAAATAATATAACATACTTCCTCCCTTCATATGTTTGCCTGATACAGTGCCTGAAAAGCCGTGACTTAATTTCATGTTATTTAATTTTTGTTAAGGTCTCAAAGATGGAACATTTTAGAGAATAAGCACTTAACTAGTTTGCACTTATGTAAATAAACAAACAAATAAATAAATAATGTTTTTATTACTTTTACAGATTTTATGCTTTAAAATCCTAATTGTAACAGTTTTTGCACCTTTTGAAGTCGACACCTTTGCTTGTGTCTTTTTTTAGATACAAATAATGAGCCAGAAATTATTAAGAAAACACTAAGAGGGGGGTAAAGGCAGAAAGTTGGACAGCTGTCCTCTCCAGCACTGGACGCTGTGAAGTAAAGCAGGCCCTCAGCTCAGCTCTGTCCCTCCTTCCTTCCCTTCCCGGGACAGGGGCAGCCTGCCAGGCACTGAAAGCACAACTTCTCACCACTTGGGGCAGCAAAATCCAGTTCTTGAGCTGCTTTCATAGTTGAGAATGGCATCTCTTGGTCGCTCCTTGGTTTTCAATGAAGAAAAAATGTAAATCATCTGTCTATACAACTCAAGCAGGTCAGCATTATTTACAGTACTGATTACCTCATGAGAAAACAAAACCAAAAACTGTTTCAGAGAAAACAGCAGTTATGATTAAAGGAATTGAAAATTGAGATGAATAGGGACCGAAAAGTTTGGGAAACGAGCAGAATAAGATGCAATAAAACACATATAAAATAATAAATAGTACAGAAAAGGCAGAATGGGAAGTAATTTTCCTATAGTTTAACCTGTGAGGATTCATATGAATGCAAAGCCTGCTCGGATCAAACTATGATCAGTATTAAGAGTAACTTTGAAGGAACAAAAAAACCTTGATCACTTATTTTTGTTTCTTGCAGTAGTGAGAATTAGGGATAAAATCTATGACAGAGGTTAAACTGATCCGTAAGTACCTCTCATTGGGGTTTTAGTCCTCACTCTAAGCTGGCCACATGGTCTGAGGGCAGCATGCTGGAGCCTGGACCATGTACCACAAAGTTCCTGTGTTCAGCAAAATAAAATCCGGTCTGCATGAATGGCAGACACTGATTGCAGTGGCCAAAAGATAACGACCACTAGCCCTAGTGGAAAAAGAGCTGTGGTGGCTCCAAGGGTGCTGACAAATGCTGACGAGGGCCTGAGGAATGCCTCTGGTCCTGCTGGGTGGGTGAGTGATGACGAGGCCAGGTCAGCGTGCTGACCTGGAAAATCCTGAAGCCTTGACAGGGAGCTGCCTGAAGCCAAGGTCTTCAGCTGCACAGTCCTGAGCAGCTGCCAGATGTCCCCTGGAAGGAGAATGATGCTTCTCCCTGTATCACCGATGCAGATACTCAGTACTGCTCTGAGTAAATGGCTGCTCCACATTCTGTGCTCAGCTTCAGAAACGGAGGCACAAGCAATATAATGTGAACATGAGCCCATGGGCTGGCCACACAGGAGCTGCTTGTGCAGTGAACTCTGAGGCTCTTGCACTGTTGGAATTGGCTGATTAAAACAGACCTCCAGAGCTAGGCAGATGCAGAGTGCTGGGGGTGACGTGTTAGTCTGGGGTGAACTGATGCATTCAAAAAATGTTAAGCAATGGTACACGAAAGTGCTGGGATAATATGCCAAATGGGAAAATGGAGGTCAGAATTAAAAAGTGGGCAAAAGCAAAACTCAGGTATCAAACAACGTTAATAACAGTGATCATAGAGTCGCAGAATCATTCGGGTTGCAAAAGGCCTCTAAGATCATCTTGTCCAACCTTTAACCTAGCACTGACAAGTCCAGCACTAAACCATGCTGCTCAGTTCTACATCTACACCTAGTGAAAGCAAGGAGAGGGTCTTGTAGCATTCCAACGAACTGTTCCCAAATGCACACAAATTGTTTGACACAAAGACCTTTGAGAAGTGACAGACTTTGAGCTAAGTCAGAGAAATAAGCTAGAGCTTAGCACCCGGCAGGGTGTTGGAGGGAAAACACAAGGAACTGGAAACCAAACGGGCACACACTGCTTTCCCAGCAGGGTTGAGATGGTCAGCGAGGCACGGCGAAGGGAGGAAGATGGCAGGCAGAAAGGAGCATGCAGGCAGCGTGTGCCACCCTGCCTTTCTTCCACCGGGTAGAAGTTGTGAGGGAAATCTGTGTCCTGGGATCCAGCAGAGGTAAAGGGCCATGGGTGGGGTGTGTGTGAGTGGACAACACCGGACCGGGTGCCACGGGAGTTATGAGGGGAAATGGCCAGGGTGGGAGAAGAAGCGTAGGGATGGGATTGAGGCAGAAGGCAAACAAGGACAGGATGGTCTGATTTTTGAAGAGGGATGTAATACACTTTATTCACGACTAAAACACTGGCTGTAGGTGAGGGCAGCCAGCGGATGGAGCGGTGTGGCGGGGTGCACAGCCCCCTCACCCACACCTCGCCCAGCACCTCAGCACCGCACACCTCCCCCTGGCCCCCAAAAGGAGCCTCCGGGCGGCCAGGCGGGCCCGCCAAGCCTGCGGCAGCACCCGCACCCCGCCACCTCCACCGGGGGCAGCCCCAGCCCCGCGGCCGGCCCGTGGCGGAGGCCGCCAGGGGGCGGGCGGCGAGGGTGGGTGCGGGCCGGGCCCATCGATGGGGGCGGCCGCTCTGCGCTCGGCTCCTCCGCCCTGCCTCTCGGCTCTGGATTAGCGAAACTGGCGACGTGGGACCGGGCCGGCCCCGCCGCGCCCCGCGGGGTGAAGCCGGGACTCGCCGCCCGCCGGCAGCGCCGGGGCTCCGCGGCTCCGCTCCCGCAGCCCCGCTCCGCGCCGCCCCGCACCGCCCCGCACCGCAGCCATGGCGCTGCGGGCCCGGGCGCTGTACGACTTCAGGTCGGAGAACCCCGGCGAGATCTCGCTGCGGGAGCACGAGGTGCTGAGCCTGTGCAGCGAGCAGGACATCGAGGGCTGGCTGGAGGGCGTCAACAGCCGCGGCGACCGCGGCCTCTTCCCGGCCTCCTACGTGCAGGTGATCCGCGCCCCCGCCGCCGAGCCGCCGCCGCCCGCCCGCTACGCCAATGTCCCCGCCGCCGGCTTCGAGCCGCTGCCGCCGCCCGCCGCCTTCAAGCCGGCACAGCAGCAGCAGCACCACCAGCACCAGCAGCAGCAGCAGCAGCAGCAGCAGCCCCCGGCGGCGCAGCAGCCCCCCGAGCCCTTCCCGGTGCCGCCCGCCGCCGGGTACCCCTTCCCTATGGCACCCTACGGCGGCCCCTACCAGCCCAGCCAGGGCAGCGACGACGACTGGGACGATGACTGGGACGACAGCTCGACGGTGGCGGACGAGCCCGGGGCGCTGGGAAGCTCCTACCCCGACTACGAGGCTGCGGGGGGCGGCGGGGCAGCGGGGCGCTACCGCCTGTCCACGCGGTCCGAGCTGTCCCTGGGGTCCCGCGGTGGTGGTGGAGGTGGCGGTGGAGGTGGTGGACACGCAGCCGGACACCCGCACCCGGCTGGTGGAGGAGCCAAGAGCTCGGCCACGGTGAGCCGCAACCTCAACCGGTTCTCCACCTTCGTCAAGTCCGGCGGGGAGGCCTTCGTGCTGGGCGAGGCGTCGGGTTTTGTGAAGGATGGGGATAAGCTGTGCGTGGTGCTGGGGCCGCGCGGCCCCGAGTGGCAGGAGAACCCGTACCCCTTCCAGTGCTCCATCGAGGACCCCACCAAGCAGACCAAGTTCAAGGGGATGAAGAGCTACATCGCCTACAAGCTGGTGCCCAGCCACACCGGGCAGCAGGTGCACCGCCGCTACAAGCACTTCGACTGGCTCTACGGGCGCCTGGCCGAGAAGTTCCCCGTCATCTCCGTGCCCCACTTGCCCGAGAAGCAGGCCACCGGCCGCTTCGAGGAGGACTTCATCTCCAAGCGTCGCAAAGGCTTGGCCTGGTGGATGGACCACATGTGCAGCCACCCCGTGCTGGCACAGTGCGATGCCTTCCAGCACTTCCTCACCTGTCCCAGCACGGACGAGAAGGCCTGGAAGCAGGGCAAGCGCAAGGCTGAGAAAGACGAGATGGTGGGTGCCAACTTCTTCCTGACCATCAGTGTCCCCGCTGGCCCTGGGGCTGGCCTGGACTTGCAGGAGGTGGAGAGCCAGGTGGACGGCTTCAAAGCGTTCACAAAGAAGATGGACGAGAGCGCCCTGCAGCTCAATCACACCGTCAACGAGTTCGCCCGCAAACAAGTCACTGGCTTCAAGAAGGAATACCAGAAGGTGGGGCACTCCTTCAAGTGCCTCAGCCAGGCGTTTGAGCTGGACCAGCAGGCCTTTTCGGCCGGCCTCAACCAAGCCATAGCCTTCACTGCGGAAGCCTACGATGCCATCGGGGACCTCTTTGCAGATCAGCCCCGACAGGACCTAGATCCTGTGATGGATTTGTTAGCGCTGTATCAGGGGCATTTGGCCAACTTTCCGGACATCATCCACGTCCAGAAAGGTAACACCCTTACTTATTTTCTGAAATTATAGTTTAATGTATCAGTGCCATGCAGGCAGAGGTAGGAACCAGGAGCTAAACTTTCTCCACGTATGGCTTGTTGGCCTTGGGTTAAACTTTTCAGTGTTTACTCAGGTAGTCTGTTGCTAAAAATACACAAAACACATCAGTGACAGCTTTCATTCTGTGCCAAAGGTCTAGACTTTGTTGGGATTTCTGTTCGTCAGAGGTTACTGAGCATGACTGTGTGCCTCTGAAAGAAACCACATCTACCTGTGAGGCTGATACATTAAAGATTAATGAGCTTGTTTACAACCATCGGAGATCAACTGGTATGAAAACATCTATTACTCTTTTACGTATGTCAGGTATCTTAAATCTTTGATCTAGCAGGTAATAGATAAGTAATCTGAAGATGCAGATACTCCAGCTGACCTTATTGTTGGAAGTGTTACATGCATTTTGCATGTATGATGGACATTCAGATGAGAAGCTTAAAGCTGTTGGTGTTTGTCAGTTTGGCTGTACATTAAACTCCCTTTGCACCTTTGTGAGGACAGTGGTCTGCTGCAGTGTTCCTAGTTGAGGTTTTTCATCCTTTGCCCTTATTATCCTGAAGAGATGTTGCTCATGTGGTACCCTTTCGGCATCTTTCTACCTGAAACATGCTTCTGAGGTTTGCATTGCTGTTTGTTTGTCACTTTCTGATCCATTAGGGGCAAGAAACTCAGAAAATGAAAGAATCATCTGCTGTATAACTAGGGACACTCATTCAGATAAATACAGGTTTGTAGCATTGAATAAGTGTAGATGATTTCCCTGCTGTGAGGTTAATGCTATTCATGCGTTCATCACTGTTGTGAGAAGAATAGCCCATCATTCATCCTTTTTCCTGTTATATCGCTGACCTATGGCTTTCAACTCAAAGATCAGAAGTAAAGAGACCTAGGAAAACTCCACCTACGCTGTACAGAAATTCGTGTATGTAACAGTTGTACAACAAAATGCAAGAGCTTCTTCACTGGAAATTATTTTCGAGATTTATAAGTGGTGGTCTGTATCCAGAGAGGCAGAGCCTTATCTGTGACCCACAGTGATTCAGTCTTTCATGCCTTTATCTGCCTTTTTCAAGGCCTTGAACTCTTGAGATTTTTGATGAAATGGTTGGAAGAGTTTTTACAACAGATCAAAAAAGGCAGGCTTTCTGTAGGTGCACACTATTGCTAGGAAAATCTGAGGAGGCAGAGTTGATAAAGTGATAAAGTACACAGCTTGTTTAAGAAAGCAAGAGTTTCATTTCAAGTAGAAGCACCAAGTTCAGATGTTCATTCTCCTCTCGAATCTTGAAAATTGTGGGTGGAAACTTAAATAATTGCAATACTATTTTGAAGAGAAAGCTGAAAAGTGCAGTCTGACCTTTGAGAATTTGCTCTGCTAGCTGGTGTGGCATTGTGTTCTGATAACAACTCTCAAGTACTTTAAATTTGGAGAGAGGCGAGACCCTGGCAACATTTCACACTTGGGAAGGAGAAAGATTTTTTTATCGGCTGCAATAAAACAGCAGATGATATACACTATTTAAATGTAGTCTTAAAACTTTAAGATAGATTATAAAGTTTACTTTGAGGAGAGGATTGGGAATAGTAAGATATGCGCTTGATTCAACCCGTATTGCCTTTAGCTTGCACATCTCTATTTCACTTTCAGTTGTGTTTGAATTTGCACTTTCAAGAAGGCTTACCTTCTTGAACCGGGGAAAATTCATCTAAGCGAGCTTCCACCATAGCAGTGCAGAAGTATAATGACATACATAGAGCTGATGCGATGCCAGAAGACTGTGCTGGAGCTGGTTGGAGAAATGTACAGCCAGCCTGCCTTCACATGCTAATGCTCCAGCACCTCTGAGCTAATAGAATATTTTTCCTGGTGCATATTTGCAATCAGAAAATGGCTTGGGTTTGAGAGTTTGGTCTCCTGAGTGTCTGTATTCATGACAGGAACAGGGTTAGGGCTGGGTTATGCATTTGCTGCTTTTGTTCCCTGTAAAGAAGAGACAAACTAGAAGAGAAAACTGACTATTTCTTTTTTCTTCTCCATTTTATGGCTGTTTTATTGCTCTTAGCAGTTATTTCTAACATGGTATAACTCTTCAATTCCAAATTGTAAACTTCAGATAAAAACATGAACTGTGTGGTGTTCTTACAACATAAGACCTTTCTTTTAAATTTATAGTCCGGGACAGCTGCCAGTATGTGAGGATTATTATTGTCTGTGCAGACCAAACAAAGATCTGTTGGTGATAATAGATCATCTGAAAACAGAGTGGATATGTCTTTCTTTCAGTGTTTTATTTTCTAGTGTGCAACTTTGTGCAGTAAAATAACCCAAAAGTGCCTTTCGAGGTGGCAGAAACAGCAGCCTTTTGATACATTGCCAACATGGGCTTGGCTTTAAGAAGAACTCTAAAGTTATGCTTCCTCCATTTTTCTCTACTTAGTGCAAATGGATTGTCCACTTGGGGTAAAAAGTGAAGCCGTTTCTAGACTCCATCTCTGTATCCCTCTAGACCTGAGAAGGACCAAAAAAATAAAGGCAGCTATGCCCCAAACATGTGTCTGTTGGTAGAACCTTAGACTGCCTTGTCTTGTTAAGGGTTTGATCTACTGCAGATAGTTGAACAGCTGCTTAATGTGACTGGAAGCGTGTTTTGTGCAGGAGACTGAGAAGTCAGCGTGTCTGAGGTTTTTCAATAATTTCTGCAAAATTTTTTCTGCAAAAAGAAAGCCAAAGAATCTGAACTAGAGGCAAGAATTTTCTTCCATTTGGCTGTTACCTGTTTGTCTAAAGTTATGAACCAAAGACAGGTAAGCCTGCTGTTGCGTTGTCTGTATCAGCAGGGAAATGGGTTAAACATGGTGCTTATTCCTGCTCGGGGGTCCCGGTCTTTCTGCCTCCCATGCTGAGGGCATCATACGTGATCTGGGGGGTGCAGGGAGTGATTGTCATTTTGGTCACTTAGATAAAGACGGAAAGCCACGGGAATATGTTCAACGTGTTTAATAGTACAAGTATGTGATGGAATGGTAATAACTTCGATAGGAGATTTAGAGATTCCTCTCTCTCTGCCTTCTTGATGTTGAGCACTGTTCCAAAAGAGACAGAGGAGGGGTTCGAAGTGCTTTTCTCCCACAGTCTAGTTGAGGACCAGCTTGGCAGTAGCGTTGTGAGAAACCTTTCTTGGTTTTGTGTGTGCACCCGTCCAGGTATGAAGCTTCACTGAAACAAACCCTACAGTGAAGAGCACGCCGAGCTGGAAATCCCACGTTTCCATTGGGAAGTGCTTGGCATGAGAGTCCCACTGAGACTGGCAACAGAGCATTTCAGTCCCAAGACATGGTTTCCTTACAAATGGTTGCTCTTTTAGACGTTTTCAAAATAAAACTGAGCACTTAGGGGAAAACTGACATTTGTAGGGGTAGGTGATGGCAGAGTAGTGTATCCGAGCCTCTCAGCACCCAGATACTTTTACAAGTCTAGCCCTCATCCACAGGGAAGTGCACATAACACGCTTACATTAAAGCTTTCCTGTGCATACCTGTGTGTTTTGGAATAGAGGATCCAAGTGTGTTAGACAGCTATACTTGTACTTAGTTTTCTTTAGCCTCTGGCAAAACATTTGTAGAAGAGGAGTGTTTAGTTCATGAGGCTTAAAACCAAAACTGCACCTTTACTTGTCTTCTTCTTTTTGCAGAACTGATGTGCCTTTCAAGAAATGCTAGATTCAGTTGCTTTAAGGTTGAGAGAGAAGAAAAGCACCCTTCCATCTTTGTTTCTGTGCATTTTAAGGTCTAGTTGTGGAAATTCCCTAGGCATTCTTGGCAAAATAATTCCTACGTATTAATTGCTAGAGCTTCACTCAAGTGATGAAATCTTCTGACTTCCATAATCTTCAACCTAAATGTTTGCTGCAGGCCCATGCAAGTTCAGGTTTGGGAAGTTTGTGCACATGTGAGAATTTGAAATAGTGTGTGAGTGTATGCTGGTGCTGCAGTTCATGCTTGTCTGGCTATCTTATCTTGATACTTGCTTAGTGAGAGTACAGAAGTTAAATGTTTTTTTTTTAATTTGTTTCTGTTTTTGAAGTCTTTCTTGAGGAATTACTATAATTGGCATCTTGTTTTCTGAAAGAGGAAGAAACACTGGCTAACTTGTTTCATCTCTGCTTTCCAAAATTGTTTCTTTATCTTACCATGATGTTGTTAACTTCTGGTACAATTTTTGCAAAACTGACTCAAGAAAGTGTTTTCTAAATGTTTTCTGAGATGTAGGCAGCAATTAATTTCCTTAGCACACCAAGATCTAAAAGAATTATTTTAAAAAATCTGAGTGACCTTACCCATTTTCTTCTTAATAAGTTTGTGAAAAATCAAATGGGGCAAATGTCCTTACCTGGAGCAAAGGTCATCCTAGACGTTGGCTATAAAAATGCACTGGGTGTGCTTTTAGAATAACAAAATTTTAGGTGAAAAAACATTCCAGATAGTAATGCATTGGAATTTCAAGCATGGAAAAAAAAACAAACGGAAAATTGGAGGTCTCCATAACATTTTCAGCAGTTCTTGCAGGGAGGGGAGAAGGAAGAAGTCTCTGTGTGTCCTTGAATGAATGAAACTGGTTGGAATTCACACCTAAGATTGTATAACTCAGTGTAAAAGCAGTGCCTTTCTTCCTTGCTTACTTTCTAACCTCTTAAGTTCGGTGCACAGACTTGTATTCTCTTGTAATCCTTGCCAGATGCCTTCTGTAATGATAAAAAGAGATGGGTACCCACCTTCCATCTATTTAAGATGAAAAAGAACAGATTTCCCTAGGAGGATGACTGTTGTCACCCCTCTCAGCTTTTGCACTGCTGTTACAGGAGTGATGTAGTATTTGTCTACTTGCTCCTGAATCACCCAGTCTGAACCTGGTGGTGTTTGAAAGAAGCCCGAGGGAAACAGACTTTTACATGGCTAAACCGTGAAGGAATCCTCACTTTCAGCAACAGTATAAAATCACAGCTTCCTTGGTCTGTGTAAATCACACAGAGGACAACAATAAGCAAGACTACAATGGAGCAATGCCCTTACTTGAAGGGGATTAAACAGAAAGAAAGAAAGAAAAAAGCTTGTGTGTCTTATCTGCCAAAAAGATGCATGGATCTTGCATGCATTGTTCTTTTCTTTTTCCTCCCACTCCCCAATCTCTTCTTATCTTATCTTTCTAAGTGAGCAAGATTCATGCAGGTTTGATGTTTCTCTTCCCTGGTACCTTTTGGAACCTCTCTTAGCTTGATATCACACAAACTTTATGATGGCAAGACATTTCATAGGTGGTAAAATCCCAGTGACAGTTTTTCAGCAAACAGCTGGTAGCAGAGGAAGAAGATCGCTGTTCCACCTGTGGGAAGGACTGCATGCAGTGCTGCACACCAGCACGCCTGTATCCACCAGGCATTCACTACCAGCAGGCTGGAGAAGTTTTGACCAGAGCTCACACCTGCATTTTTAACCACAGGCGGTAGACTCCAAGCTCTTGTGTTCTTGCTTGCCACAAGAATTAAGGCTCTGCCTACTGGGAAGACCTCCTGAATGGCAGAGAGAAGAGGGTAGCAGGATTTATATGTATATGTATATGTATATGTATATGTATATGTATATTTATATATAAAAAATGCCTGTCACCATCTTGATACATGCTCTTGGGAACCACTCTGATGGCAGGGGTAAGAACAGGAGCTGGCCTTTTAGTATCTCAGCACTTCTGTTTTCAACTAATTTTAAAAAGGGAAGAAAAGCCACAAGACTACAAGATAAGAGTGCAGATATTAAAGAAGTAGAAATTACTTTGCAGAAGGAGGAAGCAGTTTTATTTCAAAGACTATGCAATAGCTTTTCAGGTTGAAGTTTCTGAAGAATCTGTATGCTAAGAAAGGGTTCATTGTCCTCCTACGGCTGGGGAAGTGTAGGTCATGCTAGAAGGACTTCTATCAAAACAGGGATGACCAGAATTGGTAGACTGAAAACAGAAAGCAACTCCTAGAGCTTTTCCACGTATTTGTAAGCACATTATCAAAACCAAACAAGCTGGCTGAATTTTCTATTTTTGCAAGTCACCTTTGAAACAAGGACATGTTTCAGCCTTTCCAACATCTTTTCCATGACTTCATTGTTAGACTTTGTTTGAACAGTTAAAATGCCAATTTAATGTGTGCAGACTGTATAAACTCATCCAGCTGGTACCTTACTTATTTTGATTTGCCTGATTCAAATAGCACAGAAACTGAAATTTTAATTAAAGAAATGAAATCACATTTGGCTGAGCCCCCAAGATATTAGCTTTATCAACAGATTTGAGCAAATAGCAAATGCTTTCTACAGTCTTGTTTATATCTTTCATGAAGGCCACAAGGATTTAAATAAAACAAAACAAAAAAAAAGTTAAAAATGCATTTAAAACTTTTGAGTTGGTATTTCATGAAATCAGTAACTATATATATATATATATATATATATGTACATTAAAGGTCTGCTCAGGTCTTGACTATGCTTAGGCCTTGTCTTGGGCTGTTCAGCTTATGCTTTAGATAGGCATGCAGCACATATAAATAACTTCTGTAACAGTGATGAACTGAACCAGCCTTTTTATGCCTGCATGTGATTCTTTCCAAGCAATTTTGAAAGCAGATTAATGCGGTTATTGGGAGTTTACACCGCATTTTCTCCCTGTGATGAAAAACGACTTACTAATCTATTTTTTTCAGAGTTACCATTTCGAATCCTAGGCATGGATAGCTGTTCCAGCCAAGTGACAATATAATGGAGAAAAATCCATTTTACCAAATTTCATGATAATGATGCCATGTTTTCAGTTTGCTTTGAGTTTAGGTAAGTCAAGGTGCTCAGAGGAGTAGATCCCATCCTCCAAAAAGGCAGTCAATTCTCTTCTGCCTCAGTAATTCTATAATTCTTTCTATACATTAGAATATATAAACATATTTATTTACAGTTTTAATTAACATATAATACAATAGTATCTGTTACAGAATTTTTATATATGATGTGTATATAGCATTATACTATGCTATTGTAAAGCTCTGTTTTTATATTAGATTGCAATCGGTTATATTAGTGTTGGTTTACTTTGGCTGTTTATACTGCAACAAGGAATCTCCTTCCTGTCCTCACAGAGATGCTGCAGCATTCAGGTTTCTAAGGGAGAGCATTTAAGGTGCACTAGGGAAAAAGTGGAGCTGGATCTGCGCTTAATTTGGGTCTCATCTCTTTTCATATGAAGTTATGTGAGGTGGCTCTGCATGTTTTATTGTTTGCTGATCCTAGGACAGTCGTGGAACTATGCAGATGATGGTGAACAATCAAATACCATAAACTGTGCTCACCTTTTGCATCCCTTCAGCCTTTATGGAGAGCAGCATCCAAAAGCAGGACTTGCGTAGGACCGCAATAAAGCAGGGTTATGAGAGGAGGTGAAAACTGCGTTTATACTGGCTTTTCTTGACAATGTCATATGGATACTGCTATGCTGTGTAGCCTCTATTCTCCTGTACACCCACATCCCATAAATCTCAAGAAATTTTTGAGGTCACCGTTTAGTATTATGACGCCTACATCCATTTTGATAATTACTTGTATTCATCTTCTATAGATCTAGAGGAGACATTTCTGCTCATATGCTGCTAACCAATTGTACTGAAAATTAATTTCTTGTGTGTGTACAACATCGTTTCTGATTGAGGTTGTTTTTTTTTTTTAATTAGGCATTATGAACAGGGCATTTATAAAAGCTGTTAAGATTTAGTGGCATTGTTCTGGCAGGAAAGTACCTGTTCTGAACATGCTGAAGGGGAGAATCCCATGTTCAGAAACTATGATGATTAAATTGTAAAAGGCATCTTAAATTTTTGGAAAAACAAACATCTATTTGGAAAGCCTTCTTGGTGCCACTCTTAAATGCAGGCTTGTAAGACATACTTAAAATCACTGTGAGTTTCCATCTCTGCACTCCTGCCAGTTGCAATCACTTACGTTTTCAAGTGTCCACCCTGAAATAGTTCAGCATGAACTGCTTTTCGAAGGGCAGATGTACTGCCTTTCTAACAACCAGCCTGATCTGTGGGGTCACTCCTTTCTATAGCCTGCTCTGTAGCATCAGCTGAAGTGCTGTCAAACCTCCTTAACTTGTAGGTAGGAGTGCTGAAAATTACAGGCTGCCTTTGAATTGGGCAAAACCTGTGTCACTGAATGTTTGCCTCTCAGGCTGTTATGCACAATGCTATGTTTGTAATAATGGAAAGCCGTGTACACAGTTCAGCTGGATTTTAAAATTAACTCATTGATTTTATGGGCTTTCTTTCAGACATTGCTACAGGTACTTACACAGTCAGTAGAAATACTTGTAAACATATGCTGCAGTGGCTACAGTAAGGTTGTTCATTTGCAGAAAACATTGTCTGCATACAATACATCTAAAATATATTGCTTTTAAAAATATAAAATATAAATATAAAATATATATAAATATAAAATATATATAAAAATATAAAATATAAAATATAAAATATATATAAAAATATAAAATATAAAATATATTGCTATATTCAGCATTTAGGAGAAGAAGAAAAACCAACACCTTTCAACTGATTTCGCATAATTTTTGCCTTCGGTAGTGTAGCAGTATGGGTTTCCTTTTTTTAATGGTAGGTGTGGCAGGCCTGTTGTTCCGTAGTGTTTCTTCCATTTATTTCGCCACCTTGCTCACACCCCCTGTTGTCAACTGTTTTCAGGGCAAAGTGTGGCTTGCAGCTTGTATAGCAGTGCGCTGTAGCTTGGCTCAGTGAAACGTTCTTGCTGGAGATGCTGGATTTATCTGGAGGACTCTAGAGCTGAAGTATGCATTGCCAATGTGATAACGGAAGTATTTTTTCAGTAGCATAAACATTTTGGAGATTCTGAACATGCCTAGGAATGATTACAGCCCTTGTTTCTCTGGATAAAAAAATGGGCTGTGTATACTCTTCTTATGTGTGTGAACACCAACTTGCTGTTGTACACAGAGTGATCTACAGCAATTTAATCAGACCATAAATAGGGCATTACTTAAAAAAAAAAAAAAAAAGATAGCAGTTAGACATGTATAGTATCCATTAACAGTACTAATTCTTTAAAATAGAGTGGCATTTGACACTGTGCATTCTATCACCATCATTAATCACTTATATAGGAATTAAATCAATGTCTATGTTTAAAACCACCAGATAAGTTCAGCATTTGTCATGTTTCTGAAATCTCTGGCAAAGACTTTTATTTCTGCATTGTGTAGATTAGAAGGTGACTTTATTTTCAAGTCTATTTTATCTCTTGAGTGACAGCTTTTGATGAGCTTTGTAACAGGATAGCTGGAAGAACAAATAATTCTGTCTAATAGTGCCACAGTCAGTAAGCGTTAACCTGGATGTTAGCAGAGACCTACAATTTGTGAGCCTAGATTTATAGGATAGTACTATTTTATTCTGACTTGTTTTGAGCAATGGGCAAAGAAATAATGAAAAATCCCTGTTTTTTGTTTTTATTGTTAGGCTGCATATCCTAAAAGCATTATAGCCATGTTCTCATATCTATACAAAAACCTGTAATACTAAAATAGTTGTAATTTTATTTTTGCATTTTTAACTCACTTTCATTATGAAAAGTAGAACTTTCTTAAAATAGTTTAATAGTTTTACATCATCAATAAAAATATCACCATTGAATTAGCTTGGTTTTGAAAATTGTTGATACTTTTAGAAAATACAAGTGACTTCATCCTTTTGCCTTTGATGTTGAAGATTGTTTGCTTTGTTATGTTTGAAACGCTAAAATCAGATTTCAAAGTAGTGAGCCATTCCTTCATTAGTTTCAGTAATGCTACATTTTTTCCTGTGACATTCTTTTACACAGTTAAGTCTGCTGGAGAAGCCTTCTGTTTTTAATTTCAGGCAAATTCCCATTATGCTGCACTCCCTTCTAAAACTCAGCCAGAAAATGTAAAGAATTTGCAGAATCTTAACTTAATGTAGGCTTCTTTTGTTAATCTGTGCTCACAGCATTCTTAAGCAAATAATCCATCAGTGTAGTACAACCTCTATTCTGCTACACGCATTTCTGTCGTTTCTCTTCGAATGGAGAGAGGGGAAGCTTAGGGGTTTGCTTCAGAGCAGGGTTTCACGTTAGGTGTAATCTTGCGCGGTGCTTCTGATCCTTCCCTTGTGTTGGAGCGAGCAATTGCGTAGCCGTGGGCTGAGCTGGATCGAATTGCTAAGCCATCGGTAAAGCCAAGCCCTCCAGGCCCAGAGCAGTGTTAATTGGGTTAGTCATCTGAGTCATCCTGTAACAACATCTCTGCTAGCTGCGGTGCAAGCGGGACGGCCACGTCGATGGCTTCGCTTGGCAGCAGTCAGCTGGGTTACGGAGACGGCTCTGTCTTCCACCGGGTAAATCAAAACTGTGGCTACGTGCACGTGGGCTGCCCGGGGTTTGCCTTTTCAAATCCTTAGGCAAAGAGCTGTAATTAAACAACAAATAAATGCAATGAATAAACATCATCTGGTCTGTGGTAAGAAAAGTGTAAAATCATTTCTAGTTATTTTTTATGCTTTTATGCATCCTTTATGAAAGCTGCTACAAGCCGTGTGATGTGTATTGTTTTCTCACTTCTTTTTAGAGGTGGTGTCTCAGAATAGAAGTAAAGCAAAGGGAATTGTTTACGTTCAAAGTTCTCCCTTCAGTATCGAGTAGCATACTTTAAAGGAGACATCATTGATGCCTACTGCTGGGCAATTTAATATGAAGGGCAGCTGAATGGCATGGAAACACAAGTTATTTTTCTTTCTAGCAAGTGATGCACCAAATCGGATTTCGTAGTTTGCAGACGGTAGGAAGACAAAATGAATTGTATGCATGTATGTATGTATCACACAGGTAGTTTAATTTTCACAGGATCTATCAGGTGAAACTACTGAACAGTTTTCTTTGTCAAACTTCTGAGTTTCAGTAAAGAACACAATGTTTTCTGACTAGCTTTCTTCCCTCACGAGAGAGCCGTTTTTCAGAGGAACCTTTGTACTTTGACACAAATTCTTCTGGGAGGCTGGCGCACCGAAGCTTATTGGCCAGGGGACTTCTCAAAGGAGGCATTCAGGAGTCTGCTGCCCTTTGTTTTTGCCACGCTTACCACTGACACAAAGGCCAGAACAATCGTCCTCCCCAGATCTTTTCCGCTCTGCCATCTATTGTCTTTTCAGGTATCGTTTCTGAGCAGAGTGGGTACAGATTTGTGTTCAGGGTGGCTGGTGGCCACATGCCGTGTTCCTGTCCCTTGGAGCATCGCCGCTTCTCACCTGTGGCACCAGCAGCCGTCATCATGCAGGGGCAGAGCAGAGCAGAGTGGGGCAGGCACGAGGCTAATGCCTCCCTCCCACATTAAGGACCTGTTCCAAAAAGTAGCCTTCTGCTTAACGTATCAAGGACAACCACAGGAATAACTTCTTTTTTTTTTGTCTCATGTATCTTCTGCAGTTATTTTGCAATAATTCTGTAACTGGAGGTATAAAGAATAACAAGAATGTGTGTGTTTGAAAGGAAGTCTTGCACTATCATAACAGTTTATGCATGTGTCAGTTATCTCACTACTAGTGGAAGAAGGCTGTTTGCTGCGGTTTAGCGTAATCCATCACTAAAGTGAAGAATGTATTTGAGCATCTGTAGTCAGAAAGGCATTACAAATACAGGATCTAAAAAGCTATGTAAAACTTCTACATGCTAGGTGAGTTTTTCAGTTCAGTATTTCCTGCTGAGGTACTACAGACGGTGATATATGGGTGACTTAGCAGATGATACACGTTCCTGAGAGCAACAGTGAATTGCAGACCTCCAGACCCCCACAGATCCTCGCTGCTGCTGCAAGTGCCATGTGTAAGTGACACCGAGCTGACAGGCCTTTGTGCTTAATACCATATTGCAAGCCCATACATGTATGCAGTAGTTCTGTATGAAGTTAAGTCATTAGCATTACAGCAATTTTTTAGCTCATTTTCTGAAAAGAGGAATACCTTTCTGAACAGCATCAGTAAGGTCTGCTTGTATTTTTTTAAGAACTGAGCAAGCCCAGCCATGGGGCAGGTGTCTGCTGTACCAAGCACTGTACAAAAGCAGAGCATAAGGGGGGCTGCTGCCCCAGAGATTCCCCTTTCTCTCGCTTTGTCTTCATTTGGATTCATAACTTCAGATGCAGCTGAGGTTTCGCTCCTGAGTACTGCATACAGAACTCCAAAGCTGATGTCCAGGTGCTACTTGGAGGAGAAGAGGAGCTGGGCAGTTGGAAGCTGGTCTTCATGAGCTGAGCCCCGAGTCTTCTGCTTTCTGTTCACGTTGCAGGCTGCAGCATGGGCTGGTGTCATACACCCTCCGCACCAAGAACCCGGGCAGGGCTGGCTGCTGGCAGGATGATCATGTGCCGTCAGGTGCGATCCATTCCCCATGCATGAACGGGAGCTTGGGGACACACATGCATCTGCATGATGGGATCCACTTTTACATCTGTGTACCTGTACTTACAGGGTGAGGGGAAGTGAGTACAAGCTCATGTGTAGGCTCAAACCCACCCTTGGTTCACTGTTCACACATGCTCAAAGCATTTCTGAATGTAATAAAACTGCAGGTGATAGGAAAATACATTGCTTGACCCAAACTTGAGTGCTCTCAGGTTCAGGACTTTTTTTTTTTTGTTTTACTTTCCTGAATGTATTTGATTCTTTCTGCCTCATTGCAACCTCATGCTTGCATGGGAGCTTCCTGACTCAACACACTTCATTTTTTCCTGGTAACTCCTCAGCACCTATTTAAGTTGCTGTTTATACAGCATGTTTCACAGCCTGCAAGTATTTGTTTCTAGCAGGAATTTTATGTTGTCCATATCTTCTTGGCTGCAAGTATTACTATAAATGTCCCTTATTAAATGTGTTCATGTAACCTAGTGTTGTCTAATCTCAGACTTCAAAACAAGTACTGAAAACTGTGAGTTTCTAAAAGCCCTTGACAGCAGTCATTGAGCACCCCTGTCTGTTTAACATCAGGCTTTGAGCAATGAAAAATAGCATTCACATCTGCTTTTCTCCACCTTTAAGGACAGAAATAGATGTAGCACAGCTTTTTGCAGTGTCTGTGACCCAGGCCTTCTTTGTTGATTGAAAGCTATCCCTGACCACTGGAACCTGCTCTCCTAACAGAAGGGCTTTTCATCAGACCAGAAGCTTTAAATGCACGGGCAAGTCGTAAGGGAATCTTTAGAAATGGAACAAAACAGAAAAAAAATAAAATATATATATATATAGAGAGAGAGAGAGAGAGAGAGAGACAGGTTTTTTTTGTTTGGTTTGTTTTGTTGTTTTTTTTTTTTTAATATTTCATCCCTGTTGGAACAGTTTATTGGCAAGTATTTCTCCCAGCAGGAGATATTCAGCAGGATATTTCTTTGAGCTAATAGACACTGGGAGGTACCTCTTTCTGTGCCTTCTCCTCCACCCTAAAATGTGTGGTATCCTTTTTTTAGGGCTGCCAGAATTCTGTGATAGCTGCTGTCCTTCTGTTTGCTTGTCTTTAAATACACCTTGCTTTTTTGGATTATCCAAACCAGAGCTTGACGTTTGGATCTATGAATCCAGGAGCCGGGGGAATGGAGCAGAGCAGCCCAGGTGGAGGGAGCTGCATCCAGCTGCAGGTGCTTCTCCAGGTGTGCCTGGCCAGAGGGGCTTGCTCAGCCTCTGCAGGGTGCGGGGCGGGAGGGAAGGTGCAGAGGTGCCAGGCAGACAGAGGAGAGGGGTGCAGCAGCAGCTGGGAGGACGTTTTGAGAAAATGGGAGATGAAACATGGTGTGTTGCTGTTAGTGAAGGTGCTTGCAAAGTGGTGTGATTTTTTTTTCCTGAGGTTTACTAAACTAAGGCTTGCAAGCTTCAGTAGATGATGAACAAATTAGAAATGGTGTTTTAGAATAAATGATTGCTTACCTTTTAATGTAAAGCATGTGGGTTGTTTTCTGTTTTTTTTTTTTTTATTACTATTATTATTATTATTATTTTCTCTGTGTTTGGGGAAGGTTCGTTGATTGTCCTAAAATAACCTAAATATTTCCCCTTGTGAAGGACTTCATTTAGGGTACTTGAAAAAAAATAGTAAGAAATTTGTGTTCAAGTATATGTATAAACTCTTGTTATACATTGCTGACTTCCAGCTGTAGTCTGCCTAGACTTTATAGTGGAATTTCCTTTAGTACCAGCATGAAAACACGTGCATTACAAGAACAGTGTTAATGGTTGGAAGTTTTCCCCTTGGATTCCTCTCCCTAATTATAAATATTTTTTTTACTTTTTTTTCCAGAAAAAAAAAAAGTGACAACATATAATATTTATAGTCTCAAGGGGTTTAGTGTGTTTGGTAATGTATGGTTGTATTGATGTAAAATAATTTGAAGATTATGCTCACTCCAGAATCTAGTTATGCATTCAGCTGCTGATGCTGTAAAATTTCAGTATTTTTTCTTCCAGTTTGGTCATTCTAGAAATAACATCTAAAGCTATTTCCACACATCACAACCAAAGAGTTGTCATGTGTATTTAACCAGCTCCATCTGGCTCCCAGTTAAGTCACAAATTTCTTTTTTTTTTTTCACAGCCCTGTACAGATTCCTGCAATGCAAACAGAATGCAGAGGGAAAAAAAAAATGCCGAGTTGGGTTTTGTTTCCTGAAAGCAATGTCCTTTCTGTAGAACAGAGGATTGACTGTTTTTTTACATCGTATCCTGCCTCCCAGATTACTTGGTCTTTGAAGGGGAAAGCACAGATCTTCTGGCGCGGCCTGCTGTTTGCAGCACTGCCTGTGTTTTTTCAGTTTTGTTTTTTTGGGCCAGGCTGGAGATGATGAGGTCAATAGGTTGTAGCAGCCAGTGCCAAGCTTTCGGCCCTCATGCCTGAGGGCTGTGGCATCGGGAAAGGTGTGTATGGGCCAGGCTGCACCAACCACCCCACATTGCCCAATACCTGTGCTTTCTGTGGAGCAGTCTTTGGTCTAATCTTGTCATGCTCATGACTTCCCTCCTGCCCTAGCAGGAATGGTCCATGTGGTTCGTACAGACCAGAGAGGAGTTTTTGAAGCTCCCAATAGAGAACACATACTGGGACTGAAACAAATTCTTTTTCCCCAGGTCCTCTAAATCTTCTGGTATTTAACTTGCCTCTAGTAAGAGCACAGTGACACAGTGGTTAGGCGTTGGAACAGGCTGAACGGAGAAGTGGCGGAGTCCCCATCCCTGCAGGTATTTAAGTGATGTATGGTTTAGTGGGGAGGCTCAGCAGCTCATGTGGACAGTTGGACTCGGTCATCCTGAAGGTGTTTTCCAGCCTCGATAGTTCTGTGGCCTTAGAGATGAGACAAGGGACAACCGCACCAGGCTGTGAGAAATGCCAGGGTGATGGGTGTCCAACTAAACAGGTAAGGAAAAGATAGAAGGTGACATGACTGCTGCTGAACACTTTTTGCTGGTGAACGGTGTTCGTTACAGAGATTCAGGCTGACAAGAAGATGAAATTGGAGGTCGTCCTCCTTAAAGACAGAGGTAGAGAGTCTCCTCTGTTAGCTTGGTTCCTCTGTGAGCTTGCTGTAGGGAGTACAGAAATGCATTTCTTAAGGCAACGTAAAGGGAGTCCTGTTCATGAACTGTAGTCGCTTGTATGATGTGAAGCGTAATGTGAAAGGAGAGAATCATTTGAGACATTGCAAATAGCTGAAGGAACAAGAAACTTGTGTGATCATAAAAGTTTTGACAAGTGTTGTATCACTAGCATTTTTTTGAGAAGATAAAGATGCATTGATCTGACTGTTCTTATGTATATGAATAAGGTACATTCCCAGGGCAGCAGTGGTCATGGCACCAAGCCTGCCAGAGCTCAAGAAACATTTGGGCAATGCTCTCAGACACATGATCTGATTGATCTGGTTTTACTTATTTATTTATTTGTTTGTTTATTTATTTATTGTGTCGTCCTTGGGGGACCCAGGAGTTGGACTCGATGAGACCCTTCCAGCTTGGATATTCTATGAAGATACATATCTGATATCTAAGGCAAAGAAGTTGCTTTTATGGGAAGCCGAGCTCATGAAAATGAACGTTCAAGATGCTTCTTGGTGTTCTGTGTCACTATACGAGTCTGTTCTGGTGATGTTGTGGTTTTGTAGCGTGTGCTTTAATCAGCTGTGTGGAGGAGGAAGGCTACCAACCTTTTTGTGTGTTCTTTTTCAGGCTCTTCAAAAACTGCGTTATCTCTATCTGGAGTCTACAACTTTGAAACAAACTCTTAGATTCTCTAGTACTCAGTGTATTTTGGGGTGTCTGTATTGTAGAAGCAGAATGGTATACTGTTATTTTGTGTATTCAGATCTCCTTTTGATGTTTCACAAATATTGTGAAAGTATATGGTGTTTCACAAAGGTTTCTCAATGATGTTACTTTTCTGATGTTTATGTAAGCTTAAATCTGACTTGTTTTGTAGTGCTTTTCTCCACTGCTGGTGTATTTATCAGTTATTCTCTGAAGGACACCATCTGATTTCTTAAGATTATGAAATAAGCATGTTTTTCTCTTACTGACCTTTGCAAGCTACTGTCATAAAAATTGCTTTATTTTTTAGCAAGATATTTTGTTCTGTGATTTTATTATTTGAAAGAACTTTTCATTCATATAAACACACATATGACTACATTCAGAATGAGCCTTATACAAATCCTTGTTGTTGCTAAATGACCTGTTAAAGTGCAGTAAAGTCTAAATTTTTCCTCACAGTTGTACTCTTGTGCTTTCTTCTTTACACAGGAGCCCTTACCAAAGTGAAGGAGAGTAAGCGGCATGTCGAAGAGGGGAAGATGGAGCTCCAAAAAGCAGAGGGCATTCAAGAACGCTGTAACATTATTTCTTTTGCAACCCTAGCAGAAATTAATCATTTCCACAAAATCCGTGTGAGGGACTTTAAATCACAGATGCAGCATTTCTTGCAACAGCAAATACTCTTTTTTCAAAAAGTGACACAAAAGCTAGAAGAAGCTCTTCACAAGTATGACAGTGTTTAATCTCTGAACATTGATTTGTGGACTTTGCTCGATTTGAACATGACTTAAGCAGCAAAGCAAACATCGCTGCTGTTAAAGAGCTATTGCCAGTGGTAGATGGTGGTACAAGGATGGTTTGTGTTCACCTGGAATCCCGGTTTAATCTCTGATATGTAGGAAGGAAACAGTTATAGGGCTATGTAGTAGAAACAGTACCACACATTGTAACTAAGTTATACTGTGTATGCCTACACTACCATTGTAACTTTTTTGAAATAATGAGTATACTATTTGCCTTATTGCTTTTTGAAATACGGTATTTTAGTGCATACTTTGTAGACCTCAAAACCCTTTGGGTCTTTAAGGAAGTTGGCTAGATAAGCCTGCTTCAGATGCCTTTTTACTTTCCTAGATTTGGATTTCCTAAATTCAAACAATTCTCTGTTTACAGACTCCTACTAGAGCAGCTATGTGATTCTGTGCCTTTAGACTCTATTTTTCCTTTTCTAGTAAGTCACATTTTTATGATTGAATGAATGAAGGGTTGATGCCTATGACAGGAACTGATAATGAAACCTCATATTAACTGGAAAAAAATCAGCTGCCATCCAGTTTGCACAGCAAGTACTGTCTTATGACAAATGTTGGCTCAAAAGGGAGAAATTAAATCTATTCACACTTTCCTTGAAAATGGAGACTACTTGTTACATGTACTAGGATGTTAAGCACATATACAAATATACACCATTGAATTCCCTTTCTGAAATGAATATTACAGTGAGGGTTTTTTTTAGTATAAAGCATTACTGTGAGTGGAAATTTGAAGAACTAGCCTAATAAAAATGATGTTTATCAAGAGGATATGAATGCAGGCTATGTGGCTAGAACATTTTTTTCTTAAACGTAGAAAAAGATCTGCTCATTGCTCAGTTGCTGATTCAGTTTAACTTCAGACTTGCATCTACATTGCTGGTTGTCTGAGTTGAGACTCCACTGTGATTCATTAGTTTACTCGGTTACAAATTTTCAGGGATGTTCAGTAATACAAATGATCTGAAATAAGTCTTGGCTGAACTGACTTGGAAAACAGGTGGCATTTTTATGTTTATAACACTCAAGAATTAACAATTGTCTTAATTTTTGTATAAGTATTTTTGACAAGCAGGGTGCATTTATATGTATGTAAACACTATCTTTTAAGGAGTTTTCTGGCTTATTTCCCTTGAATTAAGTCTGAAGTCTGTGTTTATAACCTATTGGTTCCCTTCTTAGAGGTCAGTATGAAAGAGGGTTTTTATTTATCCTAGTCTTTTTCTCTTAAACAAAAATAACAAAACCTTCAAAGGAAGCAAAATGTTTACTTTTTTGTTTTCAATTAAATTAATCAAAGATAGATTAAACAAATTAAAGCCTGGAAAAGGAAGTTAAGCAATAGTTAAGTTTAAGTACAAATCATTCCTCACCTATGCAGCAGAAATGTACAGTTCTTTTACTCAATCATGTGAGATTCTGTAGCTTAATCCCACACCTCTGTTTCAGAGGAATAAATGTAAGAATGTAGTTTTGGGTTTAAGATTTGCCCCCAAATGCTTGGAAGATTGCTATTTTGACCACTTTGCATTCAGCAGTGCTGCTAATACATACCCAAAGAAACGAAATACAGAGTGACGAGGAAGAAAAAACAACAGTGTTTGTAAAAGGACAATCAGTGAGGGAAGAATCCATTTGCAGGCTATTGAAAGAACGCTGCAAACAGCAATGTTGACTGTAAAATAAGGACCATAGTTGTAGGGATGACTTGCTCTTTATCTTCCTCATGGTGTCTTGTTCTACATTCAAAATTCACCACTTCCCATAACAGCTCTTCCCACCAGTGCTCCAACTTCCCACATACTGTTTAATTACCTGAGACAGCAGTGAGCCGGGTTTGAGCTGTTCCGTGGCTTACGTTTGCTTAAGCCAGATAGCATTTTGTTAAATGACTTTGCAGTAATTAAACCAGGCTACAATTGAAGTAATTCTGTATAGAGGTATTAAGACCTGATCAGAAATTGATCTTGGTCCAGTTGAAGTATTTTAGGAGGTTAGTATTAATGAAGTGTACATGCCCAGGGAAAATTAAGCTGTGATATGTATACATAAAACATTATCAGACAGGTACAGTTTTCCCAAATAAACTGTCATGGCCTTCACCTTACTTTCTGATTTGTGAATTTTTGGGGCAGAGGGAGAATAGGGGTGCTAATTTTTTAAACTTGATGTACCAAAATGCTTGACTGCAGTCCTGGATCTGAGGTGTTGCAGAGTTTGAAAAGGTATTAACACATAAGCATCTTGCTCTTATTCTCACTTAGAGAGCGTTGGAGTTAGGCAGATGTAGGGAGCCAGAACTCAGTTCATGCTTACTGCACTCTGTGAGATCTACCGTTTTAGTTTTACTTGGAACCAAGTGTCACACTGACCACCCATGCTGACGGACTACTGGATGGTGCGATCTGAGGTCCGAATGTACTCTACAGGAAGGGGAATGTATATTGTGTGGGACTGTGGAGGTATCGAGGGAAATCTAACAAAACCTCTTAAATGAATAAATGTGGAAGAGAGGAAATGAGCTCCATAACATAATGTTAAACGCATTTGTTTTATTCCATTCCTGTAATTTGTGTTTGATGCATTACAATTTTTGTGCTGATAGTAATATGTGTCTGTTATATTTACTGGGAGTTTAGGGGGATTAATTGAAAGCTGCAAAAAGATTCACTGATGTATTGGTTTCTGTGAAAGTGCTGTATCCAATGAAAAATGTAGAATAAACCCATCAGTGGAATATAGCTACTTAAAATCATCAGCAAGTGGTGAGTGAGTAATGTTTCTTTCTAATTAGAGGCTTTACATTTAGAAATTAACAACCTGTGAAAATGATTAGATATGTTTGTGTTGTAGCCCTTATGCTGTGTGATGCTTGCAAAGAAAACGGTTGTCTCTGTATGTGACCTGTGCACATTTTCTAGATATACCCCACCAGTTTCATGATCCCATGGCAGAGTACATTTTTTTTAGGAGCATTGCACAACCCAGCTTAGAGAGATCAACAGTAAAATTGTGATGCTGAAACATTCAAGGCAAGCACCAACAAAATCTGGAAAAAAAAATCAGTGGAAGTATGTCACATAAAATTCATATGCTTTTATAAGATGCTAGTGAACTGTGTACACTGAAAATACCTACATTATTTTGTGAGGCACAGGTATCTTTTTTGTGAATTACAAGACACTGTTTGCACTACTTTATTATTTTGCCAAACTTTCACAATTCCAGCCAATATCTTCCATGCTGGTTGTCTGCTCCAGCTTGAATTCTTCAGGGAAGCTTAAAACTGTTCAGCTATTTCTGAGAAGGAGATCATAAAAATATAAAAAATTTAAATAGGTTTTTCTTCCTCTTAGACCCTTTGGCTGAAAAGCTTTAGTTCTCTCATACTTTGGAACAAGGACTTGAAATTTGGCAGACTTGTTACCTTTTGCCTCCTCAGATACGCCTTGCTGCACAGTGAAAATTTGCCCAAATATTTCAAAGTTAAACTAAGGTTTCTTCAGACTCACTTCTGCTAAAGTTTGACAGATAATTTTTCTGTAGCTCCCATTTGCTTCAAGCCATTCTTGATGGCTTTGTCTAACCTCAGTCAGCAGCAGCTCCATGAGACTTCCTCTGTCATCGTTTTGTCCCTTCATCTAGAAGGGGCTGAGCCTTCGGAGCAGAAGCTGAGCAAAGAAGCTCTCAGTAGGTCCTGGTGTTGCTGTTCTTGGTATCTGGCTCTGGGAGGAGAGAAGCAGCAGCCTGGTGTGCAGGTTTGCAGCTACAGCAATGTGGACATTGGAGGTGATGTGGGGAACACATGGGAACAAACATCAGGGAAAGGCTAGGGCAGAAAGCCTGTTCCTCCAGTCCCTCATTATACCTTGGGCTTCCAAAGTGTCCTGGCCTTTTGCTGTCACCAGTGAGCCATAATAAGCAGATGCAAAATGGGTAACTTAAGTTCTTCTGGTGTTGAGGATGGCAACAGCTTGTTTTTCTCATTGTAAATTACATATAGATAACTTCATTTGTGCAGTGGTCAAAGCTCTGATACGATGGTTGAAAAGTTTTGGCTGTTGATAAATTCTGATAATTTGGGGACTGAAGGATTGTGCTGGAATTCTGAGTATCCATACCACTCTTTATGTTCTAACTAGTTTTAGGAGTCTGCACACAACGAAGTTAAATAACAAACAATGCTAAGTTTGACAAATGATTTAAAAAAAAAAATAAAAATTACAGTTGCCTGTGTAACTAGTATATCAAGGCACACCTTGATACACCATCACAGGAATGTTTTTCCATCACTTCCCTGCCTGTTTTGAGTGCATAGCATATACAGAGGTCTCCTGGCCAGTGAAGGTCTGTCAGGGAGGGTGTTGTCTGTATCATTCTTAACTTTTTTGCAGCATTAGTTGTACTGTGTGCAGCGAGATAGAAAGGTAAGGGTCTCCTTCAGCCTGCAGAGAGGTGCTCAGAGAGCTAGACTCCATCCCTGCCTGCACCTATTGTATGCAACGTAAGCTGCAAAAATCATATGAAATACCAATTTTTGTGTAAGTTTGAGATTAAAGCTAAAACCTCAAAAAAGTGCTCAGCATTCACAGTTTTCACTGTAGGTTGTGGACATTCTGCTTTGAGTAGAGAAAATGCTACAAAATGCACAGCTCAAGGATTTGTTCTCTAAGCAGAGCACCACAAGTTAGAGGACGCTTCTACTCTACCAGCTGCAAAAGGGAAAAGTAAACCCAGTTCATTTTTCTGGAATGTTGCTAACAAGTTCCTTGAAATAGTTTTTAGACACTGCATTATTAAGTCAAAAAAAAAAAAAAAATCAAAACCTCATAAGGAAATTAATACTCAGTCTTCAGAATGAGGTGTGAGTATTATTTGGGATTAAATAAACCTCTAGAGGAAGCTCACTCGGTTACTATTCATACAGTGAACTGAAAGGAAGGCTTTAACAGGAAAATCCTGTGTGACTGTGTCATTGCAGCACAATTTTGATGCATATCCACAGGAAAGCTGAATTGAGTGGCATGGGTTACCTTGCTTCTGTCATTGCCTTGTTTTTGAGATACTGCTTTTGTAGCTTCAGTAATTTCTAACACAATGCAGTATAGTAAGTATTATACACAAGAACATAAACTGAGTAATAAGTGTAATAAATACAAGTAGTTTAAGTTCACTGTATTTGGGACATACACAGTTGGCAGCAGAGCTCAGGCATGCATGAAATTAACACAGAAGACTTTTGGATACAGTAAAAAGCTCTGATTTAAAAGTTAAAAGGCATTCTTATCCAGACTGTCTGATAGCTGTGCTGCTTTGCAACCCCATTTAAAACTAAGCATTTAACATGGTTCCATTTTGAAATCCAGGGGAATTGTTTTTTTCTGCTTGACTCCACTGGGAAGAATATCAGGCTCTCCCTGTCGACACAGTGCAGCGTTCCTCTCCTGTGCTAAGGTACAATTCAATCTAAGCCAAAGATTTTAAAGTTCCCCGTTATAAAGCTCTTTCACATAATTTTAATAAAAATCTGTGGCTGTTTTAGGATATATGAAATTATCTTTTGAAATAAGGAATCTGAAGGAACAAGGGTTGTTTTTTTTTTGTCCCCCTTCTCTCCCCCCCCCCCACTCCTGTCCCCTTGTAGTTTTAAAAAAGCATTTCCAAGGAGCAGGAAAACATCCTCTGTCAGAAGATAAAATCGGGAATTTTTAATTTGATCTTTTTTCTTTTTCGATCTGTATGATTGACCCTAACAGCTAGGATTTTATTGATAGAATAACTGCAGGTGAGGAGAGTACACAAAAAAAGTTAAAGAGGGGAGGTAGTATAAACTTCTATTTGTAGTGAGTACTTCTCACAGTTGGTATTGATTCACTCCATGCTGTTTTTTAAGATTCTTATTTTCAGGAGGGGGAAAAAAGGCAAGAATAAGTTCTCTTACTAAAAATCTTTGTTTGGGAGGGAGGGAGGAGGGGGATTGGCCACCAGTTCTCAGGTATGAGTTGTAGGAGGTGGTTCTGTTCCTTCTCTGACTTTGAGGAGCTCTCAGCTGTCTCAGGAGGGCGTCTTGGGGATGCAAGCAAAACAGCTTGTTGTTCAGCATCCATAAGGTGAGCTGCACCAGAGGCAACGTGTCTGCTGCCAGTGTGTTGCACCAGTTGGGTAGCTACTGGATTCAGGCAAACAAGACTGAAAGGTGGCTAGACACTAACAAAAGCCTGACTACAAGCTCAAGTGCCTTCTTTAGCAGAGTCTTAAATTTCAAAAATATAGCATATGCCTTATTATTATTATTTATTTATTTATTTATTTATATCCCCCACTAGTTGAGATGGCACAGGTTGAACCCTGAATAAAGCAGTGGCTTATGCATCCACCTGCACTGTTTGCGCTGGGGCTGTTGCCCTGGCTCTGCCTGTCTCCCCTTCTAGGTGGATGTGGTTTTCCTGGCTTAGCTGTCCATAGTGTAGAGGGATGAAGAAACACACCAGAGTTCACGAATCGATTACTCACACTTTGAAACACAGCTAAAGAATGTGTCTGGCCGACAGGGTTGAGCAACATGCATCCCGTGCCTGGGGGTGGGGAGGGAAGCTCACAGTGGTAACCAGATAAAGGGCAGCCTCTGCATCCGGGAGCATTGCTCTCAGGACTCCGCTGGCCAGAAAAGGCTGGAACTTGTTAGGGCAGGAGGACAGGAAGGAGGAAGCGATTTTCTCTTCCCATGCAGCCCAAGTAGGCAGCAGGCTGGGGAGCAGTGTGCTGATGGCCAGGGAGAGAAGCCGAAGGATGCTGCGGGTTTCCATGTAGGCCGCACTGAGACCACGAGTGCCCACCCAAAGGATGAAGCTTCCTTCAGAAAGCAGTTGTGGCCACTTTCTCGTTAAAATCTATTACTGAATAACCACTTGGTGTAAAATACAAGAGCAGCCCTGGGAGCAGAAACTCCTGGTGGTACATGCTCAGGGCGATGGGCCTCTAGGTCAGGCTCTCAACAACCAGCCTCCCTTTGCACTCTTCTCTGCACTGGGAGGCAATGAGGGAAGGAAGAGCCCTGGCCAGCTCTTCAATCACAGATATTGCTGCTGAAGGTGCCCACCTGACAGAGAGGACACCAGACTGCGTCCCAAGGTTATAAAAGCATTCATCTGAAGCCATAAAGGAAGGATGTAGGCTCCCAGAGGGGCAGTGCTGGCCATGACCCCAATGCTCAGTCCTTCATGGGCTGCTTCTAGGTGTCCTTTTGCTTGTCTTCTTTGGGACTGTGAATGTAAAATGTTTTTGGAAGCCAAGTCGCCTGACACAGGGGTCCTCTCCTCAAGCTAGGTACCCCAAGTTAGGCTTAAAAATCTGCATTCTTTGTGGGATCTGACCCTAACGAGTTGTCTACTTGGAGGCTCAGGAAAATTTGTCCATATTAGATCTAAAGTAGATTAGCTAAACCTTATTAAAGCCTTGTGTTCATGTTTTCATTCAGAATTAATGTTATTTCCATTTGGCTTAATTTACTCAGCTAATGAATTAAAGCAAATTAAGTGTAATTCAATTCTGAACAAGAATGTCCACAGCTCCAATAACCTAAATTCACATCCCTAGTTGACAACAGCATACTGAAAATTCCTGCATAGAAAAGCCCCCAGATAGTTCACCATATATTCTGGGATTTTTGCAAAATCTGAGCACCTTTTCTAGACTGGGATTGCAGGCTAACCTCTTTCTAAACACCACTTCCTCACATGAAAGGTATGTCCTGCATTCTGCCCTTCCCACCACCACGCCACGCTTCTGCTAATGCCCTGCTGGACTGCATTCCCACAGAGCTGTCACCATCCCCGCAAAACCTGTGGTCTGTGGCTCTTGGCAAAGTGGACTATGAGTGTGGGCAGAGATGACTTAAATTTTTCCTAATTATTGGTGCACCGGTGATGTTCTGTCTGTAGCAACTCTGTTTTTGTATAAATTTGCCTTATAAACATCTCTTCTGCATTCACTTTTTTTACTCCAGTTTGGCATGTAACATTCTTAATTGGAACTTACATTAAGTGTTCATGAAACATTTTTTTCAAGCTTTTACGTGTCGGATACTATTTTGTGTCTTGTGTATAACTGTCATTGAGATGTTGTTTCAGTGGTGAATCTGAAATCTTTCTGAGTTTATTTTTAATTCGTGCTCGGTGATTGGCAATTTGAAAGCATTTTATTTAATTAGCAGAATCTAATTGCATTTTGATTAGCAGAACCTAATTTCTATCAATAATCACAGAATCACAGAATTTTCTAGGTTGGAAGAGACCTCAAGGTCATCGAGTCCAACCTCTGACCTAACGCTAACAGTCCCCACTAAACCATTTCCCTAAGCTCTACATCTAAACGTCTTTTGAAGACTTCCAGGGATGGTGACTCCACCACTTCCCTGGGCAGCCTGTTCCAGTGCCTCACAACCCTTTCAGTGAAGAAGTTCTTCCTAACATCTAACCTAAAACTCCCCTGGCTCAACTTAAGCCCATTCCCCCTCGTCCTGTCACCAGGCACGTGGGAGAACAGGCCAACCCCCACCTCGCTACAGCCTCCCTTGAGGTACCTATAGAGAGCGATAAGGTCGCCCCTGAGCCTCCTCTTCTCCAGGCTGAACAAGCCCAGCTCCCTCAGCCGCTCCTCGTAGGACTTGTTCTCCAGGCCCCTCAACAGCTTCGTCGCCCTTCTCTGCACCCGCTCAAGCACCTCCATGTCCTTCTTGTAGTGAGGGGCCCAAAACTGAACACAGTACTCGAGGTGCGGCCTCACCAGAGCTGAATACAGGGGGACGATCACCTCCCTAGCCCTGCTGGTCACACTGTTCCTGATACAAGCCAGGATGCCGTTGGCCTTCTTGGCCACCTGAGCACACTGCTGGCTCATATTCAGCCGACTATCCACCATCACTCCCAGGTCCTTCTCTGCCTGGCAGCTCTCCAACCATTCCTCTCCCAGCCTGTAGCTCTGCTTGGGGTTATTGCGCCCCAGGTGCAGGACCCGACACTTGGCCTTGTTGAACTTCATACAGTTGACCTCAGCCCATCGGTGCAGCCTATCCAGATCCTCCTGCAGAGCTTTCCTACCCTCAAGCAGATCGACACACGCACCTAACTTGGTGTCATCTGCGAACTTACTGAGGGTGCACTCGATGCCCTCGTCCAGATCATCGATGAAGATATTAAAGAGGACCGGCCCCAGTACCGAGCCCTGGGGGACGCCACTAGTGACTGGCCTCCAACTGGACTTGACTCCATTCACCACGACTCTTTGTGCCCGGCTATCCAGCCAGTTTCTAACCCAACGAAGCGTGCGCCAGTCCAAGCCAAGAGCAGCCAGTTTCTTGAGGAGAATGCTGTGGGAGACGGTGTCAAAAGCCTTGCTGAAGTCAAGGTAGACCACATCCACAGCCTTTCCCTCATCCACCCAGCGCGTCACTCTGTCATAGAAGGAGATCAGGTTCGTCAGGCATGACCTGCCTTTCATAAAGCCATGCTGACTGGGCCTGATCACCTGCTTGCCCTGCAAGTGCTGCGTGATGACTCTCAGGAGGATCTGCTCCATGAGCTTTCCTGGCACTGAGGTCAAACTGACAGGCCTGTAGTTTCCCGGGTCTGCCCTCCGGCCCTTCTTGTAGATGGGCGTCACGTTTGCTAGTCGCCAGTCGATTGGGACCTCCCCCGATAGCCAGGACTGCTGATAAATGATGGACAGTGGCTTGGCCAGCTCCTCTGCCAGTTCCCTCAGTACCCTTGGGTGGATCCCATCCGGCCCCATCGACTTGTGCACATCTAAGTGCCGTAGCAGGTCACCAACCAGTTCTTCATGGATAATGAGGGCCACATCCTGCTCCCCATCCCCTTCCACCAGCTCAGGGTACTGGGTATCCAGAGAACAACCAGTATTGCCGCTAAAGACTGAGGCAAAGAAGGCATTGAGCACCTCCGCCTTTTCCTCATCTCTTGTAACTAAGTTTCCCCCCGCATCCAGTAAAGGATGGAGATTCTCCTTAGTCCTCCTTTTTGTGTTGATGTATTTATAGAAACGTTTTTTGTTATCTTTAACGGCAGTAGCCAGATTGAGCTCCAGATGAGCTTTGGCCTTCCTAATTTTGTCCCTGCACAGCCTCGCTACTTCTTTAAAGTCCTCCTTAGTGGCCTGCCCACTTTTCCAAAGCTTATAAACCCTCTTTTTCCTCCTAAGATCAAGCCACAATTCTCTGTTGAGCCAGGCCGGTCTTCTTCCCCGCCAGCTCGTCTTTGGGCACGTGGGGACAGACCGTTCCTGCGCCATTAAGACTTCCCTCTTGAAGAGCGCCCAGCCTTCCTGGACCCCTCTGCCCTTCAGAACCGCCTCCCAAGGGACTCCACCAACTAGTGTCCTGAGCAGCTCAAAGTCAGCCCTCTGAAAGTCCAATACAGCGGTTTTACTGGTCCCCTTCCTGGCCTCGCCAAGAATAGTGAACTCCACCATTGCATGGTCACTCTGCCCAAGACAGCTCCCGACGATCACGTCCTCCACCAGTCCTTCTCTGTTTGTGAAGAGAAGCTCTAGTGGGGCACCACCCCTGGTAGGTTCACTAACCAGCTGCATCAGGAAGCTATCTTCCACGCTCTCCAGAAACCTCCTAGACTGCTTTCTCAGGGCTGTGTTGTGCTTCCAGGATATGTCAGGGAAGTTGAAGTCCCCCACGAGTACAAGAGCTGATGATTTTGCAACCTCTGTCAGCTGCCTGTAGAATTCCTCATCCGTCTCCTCATCCTGGTTCGGCGGTCTATAGCAGACCCCGACCAGGACACTAGCCTTGTTGTCCCTGCCGATCCTAACCCAAAGGGACTCGACCTTGTCATTCCCAACCTCGAGTTCTACAACCTCGAAAGACTCTCTAATATAGAGAGCCACACCACCACCCCTTCTATGCTGCCTGTCCCTTCTATAGAGCTTATAGCCAGGCATAAGAAGGGAGATAACCCAGTTTATATATATATATATAATATATATTATATATATATATATATTATATATATATATTATTTTTTTTTTTTTCCCCCATCTCAAGGTCCTAATGAACAGCAAGCACCCTAGACCAGAGGTGTGTCCTGGATTGCAGGGCAGTGATGCAGCAAAGCCAACGCACAGGAGTGAGCTGCAGAACTTGAATGTTTGGGACTACATTCAAGGAGGCAATTAGGCACCTAATTCCCAAGTTATGTACTTCAAAAACCTTCATCAGCCAATGCTCAGTCTTGGAAGCACCTAATCCTTAACCATTCACCTTTTCAAGGCTGAAGTACTTTGGGCTGTTGCAGGTGCACTGCGTACCTCCTTGAATGTTGGCTTGCATGGCCAAGCAGCTCATTGCTTAATGTGAGACTCACCTGACACCCATCAGTGCAGGTTAACTGGGTGCTTCTCTGTCAGAGTTCCTTACAGTTATGATGGTTGTGCCTGGTTGTGGCTGTCTAAAAGAAAACAAAGTCTAGATTAAAGGGTACTTAAGTGCTTGCAGTGTGAACTATGCTGCTCCTTTCTTTTTATACATCTGGCTCATAGCATCATAGCAAGCACTTTTATTGATTTTTCACTTCCTTCTCAATTCACCTTCTTCAAGATAGGTCTTAGACTAAAACTTTGTGAAATGATTTCTCAGAGTTTTGGGAGGAAAAAAAAAATCATGTTTATCAAACTTATTATCAAGTAATTACTAGAACTGCCAAGCACAGTGTGATAACTAGAGTAACACCCATTATTTCACATATGAAATGCAGTGACTTTGCCTCATGCTGACTCAGACAGCAAGTACTTCTGAAACCAGTGACCAAAATTTCAAGTGTTTACAAAAGGGAATTTCCTCTAGAAAGGTTTCCAGTCTGTCTGAGGACAATGCATGTTTGAAATGTTCTTACTGAGTACAATAAAATAAAATAAAATAAAATAAAATAAAATAAAATAAAATAAAATAAAATAAAATAAAATAAAATAAAATAAAATAAAATAAAATAAAATAAAATAAAATAACTGAAGCAAAACAAATTCAAATTCAGGTATACCTGCTTGGTCACTGACATTACACAGAATGAATGAGGGCCATTGAGCTGTTTTCCATCCAGTTTTCCTTTTGATGCTATCATTCAGAGGGGTGCAAATGAACATCATAGTCTTAACATAGCTATAGACCACCAGAGGTTTTGTTGGCTATCATGTCACAACCATTAGAAAATGGATTAGAGTAAAAGACAGGTTCTAATCTTGTAGGCGTGTATTTATAAGATATTAGAAGGTTAATTATTGGCGTGATTTGAATCGGAGTCTGCCCCTGTGCCAGAGGGGTGTTGATCTGGGGGTCTCTGAGTTCTTGCCGAAGTCCACTGGTGAAAAGGGCTTACTGTCCCTCAGCAGCAGGTAACACCTCTGTTTTAACACTGGATGAAAACAAATGCGATGGACACACTTGCTTAGCTCCTGTGCACATTTGTTTAGCAACATATGTTACAATCATCTGCCAAAATAAAAATAATCAATCCATGTTGACAGCAAGACCTGCCAGCTTGGTTTGTTGGATATTTATTACCCACACTGCCAGCAGGCAGCAGATGTACAGTATGTTTCTATTACTGACTAATCACTGAATAGGAAGACAAAAAGGCTAAATGAAAAGAAAACTAGATGAAGCATCTCCTCAGTTAGGTGGTAACTCCGTGTCTTAACTAGAATTCCATACATTAACAACACCTCCATACATCTATATCCCTCCCTCAGTGCTGAAATTTTAGGTTGCTTAATTGTTCTTTTCTGTTAATTGCTTCGCGACTGACAGGCTTTGAAGCAAGTGGTGCATTTTTCTCTTATCATACAAGCTGGAAAAGCGCCCAGAGCATTAGCTCATCAGCCAGCCATTTGTACCTGCTGCTCTCTGTCTGCTACTACTAAATATATGCTAATGATGCTATCTGAATCTTGGGAGGATCGGGATGAGTTTGTAAATTGTGCTCATGCCAGGAAAATGAATGCTACTTGCAAAGATGACAAAGAAAGCAGCTGCTTTTAGATGAGATGAATCACCACATTTCATATTACTCTGGGGTAATAAATTATATTTTCTCTCTTGAATTCATTTTTTATGGAAGCATGTGGTTATGTGGCAAGTATAGCATGTGAGAAACCTTTCAAAGCCTTCTGAGATGGAATAAAAATAATCAAATTTATTATTTTTTAATAGACTTGTGTTTAAACACATGCAAGCTTGTTATGTGTTTCTTTCAGAGGTCTTTTCACATATTGCATTCTAATAAGAAAACAAAGGCTTTTAAATATTTTATAAGGTGGGTTTGTTTGTCTCCTGCTCCTTCTTCTAGCTGTTAATTACAGGGGTCTTTTCAGCAACAGAGTTCTGCATGTCTTAAATGCATATGTATAAAATACATCCAAAGCAACTGAATAATATGATAGCAAATCAAACCAATTTGAAATTCTGATGTGATGTAAAATAATGCAGACTATGTTGTGTGTTTGTTAGGAAAGAACAATTTAAGTTAATTGCAATTAAGACAGAGTTTAAGTTTTTTGAAAGACAATTAAGACGTGCAAACAGCAGGCTGAAAATATGGGTGCTGCATTTGACAAAAATGCAGAAAAGACTTGGACTGATGAGTAGAAGTGGGGATTATTTTGGGAAACACTGTAATTACACTTTCTGTGGTATTTCTGGGATGCCAGGACAGGCCATGCCCTTCCACAGCGCATTTCCCTTCCCTCACAAGTAAATCTGGGATGGAAAAGGTGAAGAGAAATGCTCAGAGAGGCAGAGCAGGTTTCCGGTCCTTGCTCTGGTCGGTGAGTGGTGGGCAGGCAGATCTGGTGGACCAGCTCCACCTGCCTGGAGCTGGGTGGCACAGGGCACCGGGCTGCCCTCCCACATGATATCCAGCAATTTCAGCTCTAGACTTCAAGTCCTGTTCCTGTGAAGAGTCCAAAACGTGCTGGGCCAGGCAAGCTGATTGTGTGATCTCACAGTAACACTTTTCTCCAAAGTCTTAATGCTTTCTGAGTAAGTCATATGATTTCTTTCATGTGATAAACCACTGGAATTAGAAGCTTTATTTATTTATTTATTTATCCTTGCTAAGGATGGAACAACATGAAAGGGTTTTGAAATATTTATATTTAACCACATGAGACTCCTTCAAAAACAGTGGCCTAGACTATACGCTGAAGGGGTGACTAAAAAAAGCAAGGAACATCCAGAGGGGAAAACTGAGTATGCCAGTTTCTGCAGGGCATATTGTTGCTCCCAGAACTTCCCAGGCCACGCAAGTACCACCACAGCTTATGGCCATCTTAGACCACAGTCATTTTTTGCAAAAATAGCTAAGCTTTACCTCTTAGAGACACAGCACCGCATGAATTTTTTGAGCAACCCATCTGCTTAAAGAAATTAAGAAAAGAAACCAGATATTGGAAAACATGTTTTTGGATTAGAAAATCTGAGCAGAGGACATTCAATTTCATGAAAGTATCACAAATAAGTAATGCAAGTCTTCATTGGAGATGGCTTTGCTCAGCACCATGAATCCCATTGCTCCACTTCCCTCTCAGCTGTGTCTCCCCCTGTTTTCAGGACATCCGTGCCACCTTGGTGGTCATTGCTCCTGGATGTAGGGTACTCCATCTGCACAGGGCTCTTCCCAAACCAGCATTTCAGAGGGTGATTTCTGCTTCTGTGTTGCAGGATTTGGGTCCTGGCCACCTCTAAGTGAGCTTTCCCAGTTCCTGCACACACTTCACAGCTGGATGATGACACTCAGAAATGTTTCACAAACTGAGTAAAAGTATTGCTATTGGAGAATTGTTATGGAAACACAAGTACCTCCAGAGACGACCACATTTTGTCTATTTTTTGTGTAGCTACATTTTGTGTAGCCTTGCACTGTAGCACTGCCTTCTAGTAAGAGGCTGTAAGCTTTGCAGTGAATTTGCAAGACCTTCAGGCTGAGGCTTGCCAGGCTTGTTCTGTCTGAACTTCTCTTGACCTGCCCCAACTTGAAGGTCCAGAGGAGCACAGGAAGGGTGACCACACCTCTAAGAAATGGGACAGAAACTGAGAAATATATGTATTGCAATTTTAATTCTATTACTGCTGTTATTGAGACATTTTCTGTACAGAAATGCTCTAACTGCATTATTAGTCTCCCTGTTTCTGCCATAACTTATTGACTAATAATGATTCATGAATGAGACTGATAAGATTTACATTAAAAAACAATACATTATTCCCATTATTTATATATATGTCATGCTTCCTCTTCGCCCACAAACAAGACTTCAAATGTAGCAGTTTGTTATTTCACACCCACAACATGAAAATTTTATTGGCATTTTGGGAGTGCCTAAGCCGAGACGGACAAGCCCTCTGAGTTCATTGTCCCAGTACCTACAAAGTCTGCATGGCTACACAGAACAATTGTCCTCTAAAAGCTATTTGCCGGGTCCTTTTTTGTTGTTGTTGTTGCGTTTTTTGTTGTTGCTGTTTGTTTGTTTTTGTTTTGTTTTGTTTTGTTTTTGTATGTGTGTTAATTCATTTGTAGACCCTGTTTCCCAAAGAAGCAAAATATTTCCTGTCTTGAACCACCGCAGAAAACCACAGCTATTGGTGAGTATGGGGGCTGCAGGTGGAGAAAAAGAGAGATTTGACTTCAGTCTTTTGGGCTGGGGATTCGTAGGCAAGCAAAAACATGAAAATAATCACATTGATCCTTGTCTGCAGTAATGGGAGGATATGAACTGAACATCCCTGGGAGTTGCCTGGCCATGACCTTTGAAGACAAAGTATTTTGTCTCTTCCCTGTTTCTGCCCCAGGAGTTGTCATCCACAGGAATACCTCAAGGTCAAAGTACAACTTTCTTACCAGTAAAAACAAGATGCTGAAGTCACAGTGGGGTGACCAACAGGAAATTTTGGCCACGTCTGAAAGAGCTGCACTTCCATTTGGGAAAAGATGTGTTTATATGTTAAACTGAGTTCAACAGCAAGAAATACTGCTGTGCAGCTGGAAACATCAGAGGACCAGAGGTCTGTTTGAAATGTCAGGGAAGAGTGGAAAATTCATTACAGCTTTGGCAGAAGGAGATGGATGTGGGAAGAGAGGGTTTTCATTACAGATACCGTCTGATGGTAGCCTTACCAGGAAATAACTGTATATTTGTATTTTTGAAGGCAGGTTTCCAGCCTAATAATGCTACTATTGCTGTCCTTTGAGAGCTGCTATGCCTCTGAGAATGCCACGCGCTGCGCCGCTTGCCATAAAGGCACAATTGTGCTGTCATGCAGAGTGAGGGCTTTGCTCAAACAGCTCACATCACCACGCAGCATGTACGTGGATACAGACACGCATGCAGGGTGTGCAGGCAGAGTGCAGAGCAAGCTTACAGGGAAATGAACCTCTATTTCATATTGCCTTTTATGTTGCATAAAATATCAGGGCCACAGTTTCAAGTTATGAATGCCTACACTGTTATATCCACATGTTCACTTCCATTTGGTGCACTTTGAAAATAGCTACATGTGCAAAATAAATTCTTATGCATAATAATTGTCACCAGCAGATGTTTCATGCACCATTCTGACTATTGAGCAACATCTCCCAACAAATGCAGAATCCTACTGCACATCCACCCACTGCACAAGTGCAGGTTTTTTTTCTTTCTTTTTTCCTCCAAGTATGCGTATAATTTATATTTAGTCCTAATTTGTAGTTTCCTAGATTCGAAGTTAATTACTTCATTCCATACATATGCCAGAAGTCCTATACACAGCACTTTGAGAAAGCACCAGATTTGAATACAGAACCTTCAGGATCAGTATTGAATGTGGTGGGTTTAGACGTTTTTCTCAAAAAAAAAAAAAAAAAAAAAAAATCTGCTTGTATTATGATCTGAAGCAAACATCTAGAATGAATACTTGCCATCTAGCCTGAAACACATATTTTCCATCTATATCAACTTTTGAAAGATTGGAAGATTTTGACATACTCACTAAATTATCATTATCTTTCTCTAAAGCTGAAACTGAGATGTATGCAGGTACAATGAATGGTATGAAGAAAACAGAGTATGCCTTGCCATTGCACTTAGTTGTACTGCTGAGTTAAATGAGGTTTTTATTTCATAAAGTTGTGCACTAGTCAGATATCTGAGTTAATTTCAAAGAGAGCAAGTTTCAATGGTGACAGATGCAAATATGCATAAACAAAGCATATCTTTAAAAAACAAACAAACAAACACATACACACACAAGTTTTCCAGGCCTGGATCCACAGCTGAGGATTTTTTGGATTGGAAGAAGTCCAAAAAATATTGGGATGCTCCTTCAACAATGCAGAAAACTCAGGGTCTGCTCAGTGAGTCTGACTTTGCTCTACCTATGAACCACTGTAAGAAGGTAGCAAGTCTGCTCCTGGTAAGGGAATGGAGCTTGGCATCAGACACAGGTGAGCCACTTCTAGCTCCAGCAACTCAGCAGTTGGGGATGAAGCACAGCACTACAACTGCTAGGAAAATACAAACAACAATTTGTAATTTGTAGCAAATGGATCTACCTGCTCTGCATTTCACAGGCCTCATTCCTCACAGCATAATTAAAATTATCAGCAGGTATCTTACTGCACTAAGTGGAGGGTGGCATGCAGGGAAGAAGAAGGAGGTTCTGCTGAAGGCCTACTCATGCTCACTGCAGCACCCACACGGACCTCACCAAAGGTAGTGTAAGAAATCTGCAAGATGCATTTAATGACTAATTTACTAAGTGAAATTTTTGCTTATTGATACTTCTGTCGAGAATATCCATTCTGAATATTTGGTCTCCCCAAAACAGATGTTCCGTGAAGACATCAGTGGCTGCTGTAAGAGGAGCACACCAGGACAAGCAGATATAGCAAGCCAGGACAGAACCTGAGTCATGTGATGCTTTTAGTGTAATCTGTGCTGACAATTAAAATGTGTTCTTTTTCATGGCTACATAAAGAAAAATGTGAGTGTTTTCTCTGGTATTGCAGTTAATGTATGGGGAGTGTTTTAGAGGAGCATGAATATTGCAGGGACTAGCAAATATTAGGTACCAGCTGACCAGTTTCCTGCATTAATGGATTAGCTGCTCTCCAAACTGAACCTCCTGTATGAAAATAGACACATTTGTAAAGAGGTTACTCAGCAAATTCTACATTTTCAACAATGAAATAAACTGTATGGGCAAGAAACACCTTCACAAATCTTTGCAGTGTTTGTGTTGCAATAGCAGACAAATATATGAGGGAAAATTGCATCTACAGACATTGCTAATTCCTAAACTGAGTTCTTGGAAAAATTCAAGGTTATTTCAGATGGCTATATATTTTGCTTTTTGGATGCTCTAACTTTTGGCCTCAAATAAAGGGGAAAGCCTAAATTGCTTTGTTGTTCATGGAGCATGGATTTAACCTTATATCTTAAAGTGACAATCTGTGCAACTTTGGGGAAAGAACTGCATGGATGGAGGAGGAAAGAGAGAAAAGAACCAGGAGAGAAAAATATTCAGGGGCATGCACTGTTCAAAACCACATTCAAGGACATGGCCATTGCCTATGACGAGGTATTAACAGGCTGATGAATACATTCATTGCTCTGTAGTGCCTGTTCAGAAATCATATTTTGTTCCTGACAGAAGTTTTTTACTTCCCCAAATATATTTTTCCTTGAAGTTTTTCCTCACTTCATAATTACTGAAATAAGACAGGATGGGAAACAGAAGTAGGAACCTTGCCTGGTTGAGGTGGCTGGCAATATCTCTGAAACCACAGAAGTTAAATGCTCAGAAACCTTGGAGGAACAGAGGACTTGAACCCGTTTTTTTCACTTGGGAGTTCACTAATTAGAACACAAATCTAAACACTTCTCAAACTTTGTACACTTGAAATCTTTCTTTGAATGTCCATAACAAGTTTGGGGATTATTTCAAATTAGATGTGCCAGACTATCATAGTGCTCAGCTGTGCTGTGTGTCAAACAAGATGGTAGAGGGATTAGCACAAGCAAATGCAACCACAACTGTTATAGGTTTCAAACCCTTATATTTGCTCAATAAGGTCACTGTGCCAGTGCTGAAGTTACCAACAGAAAATTTTATACTTTGGCAAGAATAGACATAACTAAATAGAAACAACTCCAACCAAACAAACTCTGCATTAAACAACATTTTGATGAGCTCAAGTTGTCATAAGAAGATATTTTTTGGCTGTTTCCTACGTTAGCTGAGGAAAATGAAAAACTCACTCTGTGCTAAATGAAAAAATCTTTGCCTACAGGCAGAGATGCTCTTGGCTCTTCTTTACCCTGGAGGGAGCACAAGCTGCCCTCCCCTTGGCCCTCCATTGACAGGGAAGAAGGAATAACTTCATGATGAGCTAAAACTTGTTGCATCATGGAGCAGAGGGCGTCATTGTGCAGGTGGGGCAGAGGTGGTCAGGGGACAGTAGAGCTCACAGCAAGAAGCAGATCCTCGTGCCTGGGCTGTAGAAGGTCTTTAGTCCTGTAAATTACGTCAGCCTGGTCCTCTGGCCCACTGGGGAAAACCTCATCTGGTATCGGCCAATCTGAAGCTGAGGAGTTTTATAGACCTGACTTATAGGCATATGGCATATGTATTGTATGGCATGTAATGTGAGAGATAGGTATGGTTAGATTTCCAGCTGTAGATGGGAGCATTTTCAAGCTTAAAGATGAGTAAACAAACAGGAAAAACAAACAAACAAATAAACACACCAAAAACCACACCAAAGGTCAAGCAAATCAGCTACACAATAAATTCAAATAGGGCCTTTTACAGGAGCACAAGAATGGGAGCTCACCTGGGCAGAGGAATGAAGGGAAAGAGGCTCTAACACCTGCAGGACAATCTGGCTGCCTTCAGGAGCCAGAGCACTTCTGCTCCATCTTGTGCTACAGATGCAATCACATCTCCCCTTACATGCAAGTGCTTGTTTCATGTCAATTAACACATACCTCACTACTTAAACTGTGCCTGGCTGACATGTATACAGTCAGACACTGCAGAGCATGGGGGGGTTGTGCCTCAATCTCTCTTCTGCTTCTTGTGATTTCCTTTTGGCCCTGTATCCTTCCTGCAGTATCTGCAGCTGGAAGGCTCCTCTGCTTGGAGCAGCATTTCCCCAGCACTAGAGAAGGAAAAGGAAACCAAAATCAGGATTCAGCTTTTTTTTTTTTTTCTCTTGCTTGTTGTGTCCCCGTGACCATCTCAAGTGACCTCAAACTTTGAGGTTGCAATTTCTTATCCTTTATCCAGAACACCTCATTTGGCAGTAACAGAGAGGATGTTTCCAGACTGGTATACAGAGCTAAGCCAGCTCACTGATGGGTCATAGAAACCCCATCACTGCCTGTGAAGAGCTGCACACAGGCAGAAATATCTCCTAGAAACAGCTCTCCTTAGCAAATTACAGCTTCTTTGCAGCCCCAAGAAGTTAGCAGGTCTTTGTTCTGCTCTCTCTGAATGGCTTCTTCCATTTCGGCTCACTGCTGCATGGGAGCACTCTGCCAAGCACCTGAAATTCCTGCCATAACCAGCCCTCTTTGAGATTACCATTATTTTACAAATTCTGGTTTCTATGTCAATATCTTATCACCAGAGCCCTGTCCAGTACCTACAGAAAATGGTGACATGACAAGACTTAAGTAGAACTGAGAAAACATTACCTCATTACTTCCATGCAAATCCACCATATTCAGGACTCGTGTAAGTCCATCATATCTAAACACCTTGCCTAGGTGAAGTACATGCAGAAGACTTCAATAAATACATAAATAAGACACCAGCCATTCCAAAATATTTTATTCCTTGAAAATATGAATGCAGCACTGAGAGCACACTGCAAATGAATACTCTTAGTAATGTATATAGCAAGGGTGGGACTATACATATTCACAATGACTATTTCAAAAGAGCTTTAGTATGTTAAGGACATCTGTGGCTGAACACAAGAAAAATGTCAGGAAAGTCTTGACACTAACACTTCTGCCAGGATGAATGAGGGAAGAAGCGAGGCAGTGTAATGGAAGGAGTTAATTTCTTTCCAGGTTCACAGAACTTGACCTTTTTATGTGTAGTTGGCTGTTGGCACGCAATATAAAGTTGGCATATGAAGAGAACCCTAGGATCCAATCTGAAATTTGATGTTACCTCAACTTAACCTTATTAAAGCAGCTAAATTCACCTAAAGCATATCAGATTTTACCTATAAAGCCAAAACTGCCGTATTTCCTGTGCTCTTCTTTAGTACCTTTGACACTGATTAAATTCTGCATGGTAGACAAGCAGAGCCAGCTGACGGAAGAGTTATCACACTCCCTATGAAACCACGAGAATTTTTCTGGCTGGCCAGCCCAGCTAACAAAACATCTGGCACCAGAACAGATCCAACATCTCAGCAAAGACCAGGCGTGTCGCTGCTCAGAGGCAGATGGGATCCATCCCCCTACAGACTGTGAAAGCCCTTTTTCAACAACAATTGGTGGAGATGAGCTCACTTCGCTGACAGAGCACTGGTCCAGACGAACAAGGACCCAACAGCTGGCTTCCATGCCACCCCTGCTGCCAGCTCAGCAGGTGCAAAAGTGGCAGGACAACTCTACGGAGGTGAGGGGCACATCTGGAGAACATGGGTCCAAATGCAAAGCTGTGGAGGAGCTTGTTGGCAGGCTGCAGAGCTGCTTGCTCTCTGGAAGCAGGGATGCTGTTGGATCAGAGATCCACAGGCAGCTCTGGACAGCTGAGCTGGGGTTTGTAGTCTAAATCTTGCTGCATTTGTTTTGCCCACACAATGAGGCTACAGTAAGTACCATCTGTAAAAATGGTGAGGCTTTACTACACCCTGTTTATGAATCCTGCCTAACGAGAGGGGGGGTACAGAGGCCAAACCCCCACCAGTGTGCACTGAGGCTTCCCCATGGTGGGAAGAGTCAGCTGGTAACACCACTGCTAACACAGGATGCCAAGCTGGTCAAGGACCAAGCCAAAGCCCAACATTCAACTAATTCACACTTCTTTAAAGAATGTTCCATTGTGGTTTTGTCAATGAAGGGAATGAGCTGAGTTTTGAGGAAAGATACTTTAAAAGGAGCCTATTAAGATACTCCTTTTGGATGGGTTTCTATGACAATTCCCTGAAAAAAAATATTAAATATGGATACATATTTAAATATAACTTTACATACAGATTATTCAAAGAAAGAGTGGCCTATGAACAATAAGGGTTATCAGTTAATGTTAAACAAAGGATAATTCATGTAATTGCTTTTATGGTGTGTGTAATACTTCAGGCAACTGACTAGGAGTCATGATACAGCTGTCTTTTACATCCATGCTCTAGATAGGAGACGGACACAGGGGATTTGTGATTTGGTCATGCTGTAGAACAGTCAGCTTTTGGCAATTGGATGATATGTTGTTGATTATGTGCATGATTTGTCAAATGTTTGAGGCATCCAGGGAGGGGAGAGCTTCCAAGTCATTCAGAATATATATTGGGTTGAAAATAGAGAAAAAGTCAGAGGAGAAGCAATACCAGCAAAACCAGCACAAACAAGAAGACAGTCTACTGAGGAATATGTTTTTTCTGAACATGTTGAAAAACAAGGTGAATGTGTCCTATTGAAAGGGAGTCTACAGAGAGTAATTTCAAAAGATGTGGGAGAAGTTCATTTCAGTGGAGCCGCCTCTAGCAAGCAGAAGGCTTACAAGCACGTTCAGGATGTAACCAGGCATAAACTCAATCAGACAGAGTACCCCATCACATAAACTTGGCTGTGCAGCACTGTGGTAACCTTACTCTGGCACACAGAGATGAACGTTAAAGATTTAGCTGCTTTTTGGGGCTACTATAAGCTACAGCTGCTGCCAGAGGCACCCATGGAGTTGGGATCTCTCCAAGGCACGTAGTCTGGGTTGATTAGTGCAAGGAGTGAGGATGTTGCACATCTTCCTTTTGCATTTGGTTTTGATTGCAATGGTTGATAATAAGCAATAAAAAATAATAGCAATAATAAGCAATTAAAACAATCAGTAAGCTTGCAGTTGAGGTGAATATAGGCGTGTTTTGAAGCATATATTATCACACAGTGCAATTTGATAAGAGAGCCAGAGGAATTTTTGTTTCCAATAACTTCAGTTAAGAAGGATTTGCATACAGACCCTTTACAAGGAATATTTCTGAATGGGAGAAAAGTGGTGCTGTATGGAATATCTTTGCATATCATCAAGACTGTAACACAAGGCTAGGACCATATAATGGACAAAACCAAAGGATTTCATACAGAAAAAAAGATCTGTCAAATTTGTTTTGTCCTTTGAAATACCATGTGGAAACTCTCATAACTGTGGAAGAACAGAGTTTGACATGGCATCTGTGATAGACTTGCTGCTTAAAAAGAATTATGCTCCTTTCTTGCCACATATGTAATACTGACAAAACATTTTTTTCTTTAAACTGACACTGGCTTCCCATTCTGATTTTCCTTCTTTCCACATTCAAGTGGAATTTCCTTGCCAATAGGAAATCAGTACAAAATCTCTCAGCAGCTGGAAAAAGTAATTAGAGAACAGAATTAGGCAATTTTAATGTATGGAAGAACAAACTCTCCTGGAATCTGCCTGCTAAAATCTTAGCTTGCAACTGCTTTCATGTACTGTTCTTGCAGTGTAAGTAGGACACGGAAAATACGACAGTCATATGAAGAACGGAAATTCTAGCTAGAAAAGTTTTTCACATTTTGAAGTTTAACTTCATCTTAAGCTGGATAAAAGCCCAAAAATTCAGGTTTCTTCCTAGCGAAATGCCAAAACATTTTCCAAGCTGCTAGGTTTCAATATATTTTACTTTTTAAAAAGCTGTTCCAAAAAGACAATGAAAACAACTACGTTTTTTCCATTTTTAAACAATTCCAGTGTACTTCGTTTCCTTTATAAAGGACTTTGTTGCAATTGCACATTTCAGAGCAATGCTATTCCACAAAGTCCCTCCAGTGAGCTCTAAGCAGATCTTTTATGTCTCATTGCTCCGGATTTCCCCAAACTGTTGCTCACTACAACTGGGGCAGGGGGGAGGGGAAAAAAAAATGAAAAGAAAAAAGTGGATCCTTACAATGATTTTAGTATGTGCTTAAGAAGGGTCTTTTCTTAGTGAATACCCGTGTGGTATTTTGAACATTCTGGTTGGCTGAAATATAAATACTCACATAATTCATGTTCCTGCCATACGAAGAAGCTGCCGCCTTGGCAGCCCTGGAGGCAGGAAAAAGAGAGACGGTGCCATTGAATGCTCTCAGCTGGGCTGCAGCCAGTCTGGTCCTCAGCCAGGCACAAAGGAACAACTCCCACTACGGCTGTGAGAGCCCCGCACGGAGCAGAGACCCTGTCCACATTGCAGCCTGCAGCAGCACCATAGATACTGAGGTGTGGTGTTGAGCAATGTGCAGCTGGTAGGCATTATTTATGGACGATTTAGCAAATTAGGCTAACGATGCACATGAATGTTGGTGCAGCAGGAGGGCTTTCCCATCAGAGCTGTAGCCAGTGGCACAGGATAGATGGAGACTTGCAGGGGCCTCCACTGACCTCAGAGGGCTCACAGGGGCAAACAGGGATACTGGAGTACCTGGTTTGGCAGCACTAGCTTCCATGAGTACAACACTCTTTGCTAATAAAACGTTGACAGCAACAATTTCTCTGTTTGCTTTGCATCTGCCACTGGCATTTGATTAGTGGGTATTTGGTCATATGCATCTTTGAGATTTGCCTTGTGTTGATGGAAAAATAGGAAACAGGTCAATCTTTTAAAATACTTCAATATAATAAAACATACATCCATAAAACTGAAACAGCAATATCCCATTGCCATCAGATGGGGGACACTCTAAACGCCTCAGGCAGGCACAGTCTGACAGCACCAGCAGGAGCAGGGCTGCCGAGGGTGAGAACAGCCAACCTTCTGTTCCTAGATGCAAACCTTTTGCTCCTGACACATTCCCCCATGTTGCAATGGTAAGTGTGTAATCTGCTTAGTGACTGTGGTGATCTCACACAGGATTTTAAATGGACTGGGTTGCAGGAAGACTATGACCCAGCAGAGTTTTTACTTTATCCTGTCTGATGGATTGCATGTCCCTGTGAAGTAATCCAGTTTGAGTGAAATCCAGCTGGCTCAGATCTCTTCTCGATTAATGAGTTCAGTTAATATGTCAAATGAGTAAGGTGATATGGAGTTATGCTAGAAAACAAAAGAAAGAGAGGTTTGACACCAGTGGTAACAGAATTAGCTAAATAGCATTGGCCCAGTAAACAGGTTTTGTGATGTTTGTAAAAGTCATTGAAGGAAGCATTTGCTTTCATCACATGCTTTTACAAAACAGCCTAAGTGGTTAACAAATATTTTTCCTGAGGACTTGGGCTTTGGCAGAAGAGGACACCATCTTGTTACTGGTCACAGGCTTCTTCCCGCAGCATGGGAAATGAATTAGAATCAGGCAGTTTGCAGACAGGCAGCAGTGGGATTGGTCTGGGCTGGCAGCACTGGCATGGCACAAGAGGTGCCCACCCACGTTTGCTTTGCATGCTTGCTTTTGCCCACCTGTCCTGGTGGACACGCAGTGCCCCATACCATTGTGCTGCTAGTTGACCCCAAATAACTTCCTATTCCCTGCATTAGTCTCCAAATAAAACATAAGAATCTTTTCATATCATTTCACTGCCTCAAACAAACAATCCCAAAATACTACATGCTGATCTGGGAGATGCCTAAAATTAATGCATTAAAATTGCTGAGGATAAGAATAGACCTAAGCTTCCAGCGCTCCTCCAGATTTTAGACGTTTGCTCCAGGAATAATTTCTAATGCTGCTGTATCTGAAGAAACCCGATCTCTAATGATGTAGAGAATATAAAGCAGAACTAATATTTCAAGTGGGAAGATTTTTTTTTTCCCAAGAAGTGTACAGGCTGAGAAACAATCCTTGTCTAGGGAAGTTTGGACTTCCAAAAAAGAACACAGTTAGAGATTAAACAAAGTGTGTCGGTATTCTTATTCTTGAGTTTATTGAAGATTTTATTCTTTGAAATAAAGTAACTTGCAAAGAGTAGATTAAATGTTTGCCAGTATGTATACACATTACACTGAATGTGAAATAAAGACTACACAGTCATCTGCTACATTTAGCTGACAACTGCTGCTTATCTACTCCCAGTTTGCCCCAGTTCAGTCAGTTCTCCTACTGGCTATCCCAAGATATCCAGCTGGACCTGCTGATGGTTCATGCACCCACCAGCAGGAGACATGGCTAAATCAGGCTGGTCAGAAGCCAAGGCAGATATCAGCCTGGGACAGGCACATCCTTACACACAGCTTTCGGTATCCACAGAAAAGTTGAGGTTTCCAGGAAAGATGAGTTTTATCGTCAAGTAGAAGTTACAGTATTTGTCCAATGTGTAAGAAAGAGTATCTTCTACTACTAATTCTTTTTACAGAAGTGTACTTTCAAGATTTCATTCTTAGTTATGCCAGTTAGTTGCAGGATATAGGATATATATATATATATATATATATATATATATACATATATACTATTTTGGCCAGCAGGAATGCTGGAAACATTTAAGACTAGTCTGACTGCCAAAATAAAATGTCTGTTAGTGTTATGAATCACAAAAAGATGCTACACAATCACTGAAGTATGATAGGTTAGCACAAGATTTGATTAGAATGAATCTTACATACGATCTCCCAATAATAATTATTCGGATTGCGTTTGCTAAAGGTAAGATGATCTGAGCTCACGATTTCTTACTTACAGGCCCCACATTTTTTGTCATTTCCACAAGAATCCTCCCCCCCAAAACAAAACAAAACAAAACAAAACAAAAAACTTACTCTATTTCAGAAAACTATTTTACTTGTATTAAGGTCAGCTTGGACTCAAGTTGTGCTTTGTAAAGCAGCTATTGAAGCCCAACAATTCCCCAAAATTGTCAGATTTAGGAAAGAACATTCAACAGAACATAAGTTTTATCAGAGAACTTTTTTTTTTTTTTTAAATGCTTACATAATCTAGTTACTTTAATTAAGGAGGACTCTCTCACAAATTCCTCATTATTAAACTATTTACTCTTTAATCCCTTTGTAAGTTACTAGAAATCTTCTGTTCTGCTTTAAATGGCAAGAAGCACCTTTCAACACCAAGGCAGTAAATAAGTCAAGCTCTCAGCCTAAATCAATAAATTGTTCTTTATGGATGTGCAGGACAAACCATACAGCTGCAACAATATCATCAGCTCAACACCCCAGCCACCCCAGCCTTAGGCTGTTGAACACAGCCAGTGGTGGAGGGAAAATAAAAACGATTAAAGTCAAGTCATCACTCTCTTCATCCTCCCTCACTTTCCTCCTTCAGCTGCTTCTGCATTAAAGCCGACAAAACATTGAGTCATTAGACAGCTGGCATGCAGAGGCCTGTCAGCTTATTACTCGATGTTATATATGTCTACAAGACAAATATGAGGATAAAGCCATATCATCTGCTAAAATTGTCTTCATCTAGCTCCTGTGAAGTCACAGTGACCCATGTTTTAGCTCTTAATAACTACAGGGGCCAAAGGGTTATTTTATTTTCATTGCCAGTACATGTTGAACTGTGTTACCACCTCTCCACTGCCACGGTTACCCACAAAAATGGGCTCAAACTTGCCCATACATTAAATATATATACATTATACATTGTCCATGTATTGCCTACTATCCCTTGTACCTATTCCATTTGTTGGAGCTGTTCACTTAGTGTCATTTGAGAGGAGGAAAGACCTCTAGCCCTTTGTTACGGGCTTGCTCAGTGCCATGTATGATGCTGGAGCATGTCAGTGCTGCTGCAGTATGAGCAAAGGGGGATTAATTAAGAACCTTAGAACATGACCATGAACAAAACAGCAGCATTGGTTTGGAAACACTCTCAATAGGAAAAACAGAAACTACTAAACAAGACCTTTTCCTGCTGTGAAGCATCTATTGTGTTTCATTTACATCTCTCAAATACTCCAGGGTCTTGGATTTGCTATATAGGATATTTACGCTTGCCAACTGAGCTGAGAAGACTGAGTTTTCAATTTAATAATCATGGGAGAGGGGGTAGTAGAAGGTTTCAGTTCTCCACTCACTCTCATTTAGTGTTTGTGTTTTAAGAAGAGACAGGTTGTGATCAAAATACAACTCAGGGGATCATGCTGATCTCTACTGGTCTACAGAGGACCAAGGTAACAAAGTCTGTAGCAGCAAAGACACCACACTTGCTGTGTAAGTTCATATATCACCACATTTTTTCTGCTTTCTAAATTCCCGTGTTGTAATATAAGTTTCGCACTAAGAATTTTAGCAAGGGCATATCAGATGCCCTAATGGCAGAAAATAAATCTGTACACTCTATGTGAATATAACTCAAACTCTGGATCATATTTTTAATGCAGTACAGATAAAACAGGTTTGAAGCTCAAATTTTACAGCCCTCGAGCCTAGTTGTTTTTGTAGTAGGAATACAGAATTAGATACCTCTAAACATACTGATCTGGAAACAGTCCTCATAACAATTCCTTTTACTAGGATATAGGGTTGCTACTAACAGTATGGAATTCCTAAAAAGAACAGTGAGCAGAGACCCAAGAAGCCTGAACTAAATAAATCACTCCTACATAGGAACTAAATCCATGAGGTGTCTTTGCCAAGACATAGTCTAATGTAAAATTTTACCGCTTTGTCCTGTAATAAATTTTAAATGCCTTAACCGTGAGAATAGTGCTACTTACTCACAAGGTTATTTTTTTAAACAGCATAATAATTTTCAGTGTTATGGAAGATGTGCATCTGGTAAGACTTTCGTTTATTGAAATAGTTGCTAAAACTTCTCAAGACACAACATAACTCAGTCACTTCAGTATGCTCATGAGAAAAAGATCTTTATGGAGCTTCACAGATTTGAAAAACTTCAGAAGAAAATTTGAAGTTTAAAAAAGTTAATTTAAAGATGAGAAAAAAAATAAAGTGAGATCTATCATTAAATATAAAAATTCATTCATATAATAACAGAATGTTACAGAAAGATTAAAAGACTAATTTGAAATGAGATAAAACTGGTATTGAAGTCATATTGCTAAAATGGCTGGCATCCTAAGTAGATTCACATTCAGCCTGGTAATACCAGCACATTAGATCACTTCTGTTTAGTCATAGCTTCACTGTTATCTTCACCAGTTAATTACACAGAGTAATACTCAGCTTCACTTCATTCAAAAGAAACCCCTCCCATCTTCTGTAATGTTTGTGTGGAAGAAGCCAAGTCTTTCAGGATAGGCATTTTGTTTGTGAAAACATCGTTTATTTTCTGCCCTAGTTCTGGGTAGGTTTTGACTTACCACATTAAGAATACGATCATTGCTGTTACAGAAAGAAGTATTAATTCCTTCTTTATCTCCCCAAATGTACTTATTAGCCTTTCATGAATAATAGACTGTTTAGTAAAGAAAAAATATGCTCATGTGTGTGACTAACTTGGCTGAAAGCACACATTTAGTACTCTTTCTAAAAATACTAAAGTGTTTAGCTAATTGAAGAGTTGGCTTGAAATCGAGAACTTGAAAATTAGTTGTAGATCTATGAAAATACTCCACTGCCCTTGGGAAAAATGCAGAAAAAGCATATGACTGTCATTAAAATTTTTTCTATCCCTGCCCTTTTCCTACAAATGACCACACTGTTTTAATATCAGAACTAGTCTTCCTAATTCCTACACCTTACTTTTTTTGTGTGAATATCATTCATTATTTTCCCTGTGACTGTCTCTCTGTGTCTGTCAGCTCCTGTTTTTGTTTGGTCCATTACTCCTGGGCACATCATATCCACAGCAGTTCTTTGGTTTACGACCTTCCATGATGACCTTGCAGGCAGCCTGTAAGCTTGTAGTCAGCTTTGGTCCCTAGGCTATTAACTTTTTAAAATGTATGCTCACATGTTAAATCTTTCAAAAGTTTCTAGCTGGAGGAAATTCAAGGAAGAGTAGCAGCAGTACATCTTGTTGCTGCTTCCAGCTTTTGTGAAAAAGCTGCCCCTAATGTTGCCCCTTTCACTTGTGAGCACAACTTTTTGCTGCAGGCATCAGTCAGAGCACAAGCTTGGGAAAGGAAGCCCTGCAGGGCTGGTTGCAACACACAACATATCAGAGGAGATGTGGCTTCTCTTCATCCCTCCTTAAAGGATCCTGTATTCTCCTATGAAGAAAGGCTGAGAGAGCTAGGGCTGTTCAGCCTAAAAAAGAGTATGCTCTGGGGTGGCATTATTGCTTTTCAGCATTTAAATGGAGCTCATAAAATAGATGGAGAGCAACTTTTTTGTTCAGTCAGATAATAACAGGACAAGGAGGGATGGTTTTAATCTAAAGAAGGTGAGATTTAGATTAGATGTTATGAGGAAATTCTTCACTTAGAAGGTGGTGAGGTTGTTGAGAGGCTGTGGATGCCCCATCCCTGGAGGTGTTCAAGACCAGGTTGGATGAGGCCCTAGGCAACCTGATCTAGTGGGTGGCATCCCTGCCTCTAGCAGGGGGGGTTGGAACTAGATGATCTTTAAGGTCCCTTCCAACCCAAGCCATTTTGTAATTCTATGAAAATTACTTCCTCAACCCAGTGTGGTTGAAAATGCTGTCTGTGGAGAGCAATTCTATCAAAAGGAGAGGTAGGAAGAAAAAAAATCTGCAGAATATATACCTAACACCTATTTACAAAACTAAAATACTGAAGTATTATATCCAGAGTATGTGTATGTAAATAATCTGGATGAGCTCAGCAATACTGGATGTTTCTCTATTTAAGTATCTAACAGGCTTGTGAACACACTTCCACACGTGTGACAAATAAGTTAACAAAACTGTAGACTTGTCAGCTCTGTCATCCTCTCCTTGTACATCAGATGCTCTGATTCATTCATCATCTTCATTGCCCCTTGCTGGCCTCACACTGGTAGAGGTCTGCTTTTCTTGTGCTTAGGAGCCCTGAGCTGGACACAGCACTCCAGGTGTGGCCTCTTGCAATACTCTGGCCTATAGCCACTATTCATTTACAATTCAAGGACTTGTGAAGAGTTCAGTCTGAATGAAGTACACAGACTTAATCTTATTAACCTAGTTTTAAGTGTTGGAGCTGTAGAAACAATAAATATAAGCCCTAGGGCATCATTAGAAGATGAGTCAAAGGCTATGCCTATCTGCCAAATAAAAGAGGGCCAGGAGTGAGTCTGAATGCTGGCAGCCTAATTGTCTACACTGATTAACATCTGGCTCAGCTCAGGGTTCCTCCAGCCAAGTGCCTCCAAAGCAAGATTTGGTCACAGGCAGGGAGATGACTGACTCCAAGGACCACTCCCAAAAGACAAGTCAAATGAAGTGGTACCTCAGAGGCACCAAACAACAGTGTTTGCTCTTCAGTAGGAGACTCTCAAGTACAAGCACCACTGGCATCTCAACTCACAGTGCGGTTGGGATATTTGTTGGCATCAAATCTGCTACAGGCTGTCAAGAACACCTGACAGGAAAGGAGTGAAGAAGCTCGTACTTCTGAGTCTATCCTAGACATGACTAGCGTGACTCATTCCTTGTTTCTTACCACCTGTTCAATCAGATTACATTTTAAATAATTACCAATTACTAATTACTCTTTTGTAACCAATCATGTTTGTTCTGAGCAGAAATTGGAAATGACCAGAAATTTAATCATTTTTATAGGCCTGTACCCAGATGTTAAGAGTAAAATGATCTAGACACAAATCCCCAGGTATTTGTAGTATGTCTTAAGAAGGTATGACAGGCACAGCAATTAGTTCCTAAAATATCCTTCAGCCAGTTCTTCGTTTTCAAGCTATAGTGTAATACTGAAGTGAGAAGTTAGAATCAAAATAATGTAGCTGTAACTCCAGCCACAACATCTACAACTTCTATTTTCTAAATATGTTTTCAGACTGCAGTGCAGTTCTGGTTATCACATGCCACACCCCAAAGGCAATCACTGTTTTCTAGCACTTGCAAAGTCTGGTAGAAATGCTAACAAGCTTTGAACTCTGAAAAAGCAGCAAGCGTAAACTAAATTAAACAGGAAATTTCCCCAAGAACATGAATATTGGTGGGAAAGGGTTGAGAAAGGGAGAGTAAACTCTTTCATTCTGATCCCTGCAGGGAAGGAGGTGATATTTTCCTAACCAGAAAGCACACATTCACAGAACTGCCATTTCTTTTAAGCCAACTGCTGTTTGAGTCAGGAATTGAAAACTGAAGTTTCAAAGAGCACCAGTATCTACAAGCTCCTTATCCAAAGGAGCAGTGATTTTGAATTCTCAAGGAGTCAGAAAATGGATAGGACAGAGAGATGTTTTTTGGAGGCATTTCAAAGAAAGTTCTGGATCTTGCTGTGGTGTGAAGGCTTCTCCCAAGGGAAAATTCCAAGTCTGTAGGGTAAACAGGAGCAGTGCTGCAAGCTCACAGCATGATGGTTTTAAAGATAACAAGTGTGTCTAGAGATCTTCATTGATAAACATCCTTTCTGCATCTATAGAAGCAACTATTTACCCACTAGCTAGCTGATTGATTGAATCAATCTTTTCCAAAAGTCTTCCCTTTCACATAAGAATACAGCAGGTCACCATTCAGGCCTGCAGTATTTCTCTTTGCTTTCTCCTTGCTTGCTTTTAGACATAACTGTAAGATCCTGCTTGAAAGACCTTCAATCTAATTTGCTTTATCCACGGAGTAATCACTAAGGACACATGGTTATCATGCTGTGGACTGGCAGTCAAAACAATTCAAAAAATAACACCCTCAAAACCATGGCACTTTAACCACCTCGAAACAGAGAACCATGAAGAGGAGGAGGTTTGGGCATCCTTCCAGCAAAGCAAAAGGTCATTCTTAGAGACTGCGCCTATTGCATCATTTGGGCATCATAAACTAAAAATGTGCGTGGGTCTGGATATCAGAAGTTTAGTCTGCATTCAGGAAAGAAAATGACAAGAATTGTTTGCATTTGTAAGCAACAGTATTTTAGAAATGGCCTAAAAACCAATAAAATAGGCAATGATGTGAAAATGGGAGCTGTATGGTGCTATAAACGAACAGGCAGCTAGTCCTGAAAGGTGAGCAAACATTCACTTTTGCAATGAGACTTGGCACTGCATGTACCCAGCCAATAAAAGGGCTCTGGCGATATTGTTTAAAATATGACATGGACAACATTTTGTTTTGTTTTGTTTTTCAAAACTTATAAGAAGTGGAGCTTCTGAAGAACAAAGAAAACAAAGGAAATGGAGAATTTGAGGCAAATGTCTGTGAACCAGCAATGAAGAATGAGGCTTAGGAAATTTCAAGAGGAAATGAAAAATAAGAATGAAGAGGTAGAGTAAAAAAAGTTTGCAAGAATGAGAGGTGAAACCCTGACTTTTCTGCAGGCCAGAGAGCTTACATCATTGGTTTTAGCTGAGCCAGGAGTTCACTGAAGGAACACTGGAGCTGCTAGGAGCCCAGGCAAGATTACCTGATGGAGGAAAAGATCTGAAGCTAACCAGAAAGACTTAGTGTGCTAAAAGCCCTGAGGACAGGAAAAGCATTTTGAGAGAGAATGAAGTTCTGCTGTACAGAAATTTTTAGGACTAAGAATGAGAAAATAACTGCTACTGGCTTCATCTCTATAATCTGCTGTCCTGCTGATGCACTATAGTGATTTGAGGAAGAAGATACCTGGAACTTTTTTTCATCCTGGGTGCTACACACAGACAGTAACAAAATTTCAACCTATGCTTGGGACAGGCTATGATTTTAGAATGTCTCTGAGTAGCAGGTTAGTAGTTGCATCAGTTAGAAACAGCTTGGAAAAAATGCAAAAGGAAAGGGAGCAGGTAGGTCTGAGGTGGTGTCTGGCTGCACACTGTTCTGGCACTTTAGGACAGGCAGAGACATCATTACTTGCAAGGATACCTGCAGAGGTATCATTACTTACACAGCTGAAGTACTTAGGCTTTGCAAATGCAGGTGGCAAATGCACACGTTTCTGGATGTTGAAAAGCACAAGCATATTTGCAGATGGTCACCAATCTGCAAAGGAAGGAAAATTGCAGAAGAATTTATATGATGTTACAAATGTAATTCATATATTCATGAAAACAAACAAACAAACAAAAACAATAAAATAAAAAGAAACAAAATCACCGCAAAGACTGGGTAACATGGTAGCCTTGAAAAGTTTGTAATTTGAGCATTTTAGAACTTTTATTTATTTAATTATTTTCCAGCCTGAAACATTTTTTCTGCTGATTTTTTTGTCCATTTCTTTGCTCAGTTAATATTTCCAGAAAACAGTAGCGAATTTAGTTTTATTGTGCAAGTCAGTCGGCATGCAATTTGAAAATATTTTGTCCTTTTATTTCTACTCCTTACTAGGAACAAATATAATAACCTGCTTGGATCTTTGTAGAGTTAAGAGGGTAACATCAGCAGAAAGAACTTGAGCATTTTTTTTTATATATTTTTGCTCTTAAAAAAATCAATACAAAGCATTAACAGGCCATTAACATTAAGGTCATTAACATATAACGAGATGACAGTGATGATATAAGCTTGATTTGAGTAACAAGATGATCTGACCAGATAAAAATGAATTTCAAAAACATTATAACAATAAAAGAAACAGTCATCACAACAATAATAATAACAACAACAAAAACAACCTCTCTGTGTTAAAACAACTGAATTATCATATATACCTTATACTTTCATTAGGTTCACACTCTGATTCAAATGATCTGAGTTTCAAATTCAGAGATTTTGTGATGTAGTGTAAGTGTGGACTGTCCAGTGTTAATTACCAGATATAAATTATATTCCTTCTTGCTATTCTTGTAATTCTCTTGTCAAAAAAATGTTAACAGATTATTTTCCACTCAATTTTATTGATCACAGTCTCTCTGATGCATTATGGAAAATTAATTCATTTTAAAAAGTTACTGTGGTTTGGCTAAGAGAGAGAAAGTGTTTTTCATGGCATCTACCAAACATTTTCCTCTCTGTTTAACAAAAACATTTACTGGAATTTGCACAGAAGGAAAAATGTGCCAAGCTAGAAGATAGATGGTTGGCAGAGTGCTCAGTACATGCATTGATGCAGGAAAGATTGTTCCTTTTGTGAAGTGGTCTAGCTCAGACAGGAAAAAAGAAGAAAGGATGAAAATATCCTAAGGACTTCTCAGAGTTTTAATTTAAAAGGGAATCTGCTTTAAACTTTTCAGTATTTCACATGAGTAAAATTAGCTCTTTGCTTTCTATCAGCCTGTACCCTACCTTTAGTTTACAGAGTCTCTTCTGGGCACAGGCTGTCAGAGCAGCTCAGCTTTGAGCTGGTAGAGGCTTGGGTCTCTGAAGAACCTGGCAATGGTGGACATTAGCAGAGGGCAAAAGGTATCTTGGTGGTCAGCAGTGGTGGAACACGAGAGCTGCAGCCAGACTAGAAGCCGGTACAGACTTAAACTGGGACAGGGTTTGCAAGAAGGTTTGGAGGGCAGCTGATACAAGTGGTACAGCTTCTAGACTGGGAGAGGTTGCAGAATGGAAACCTGGAGGATCTGAGGAGTAAGGGCCTGGGTCAAGCAAGAGAGAGAATAAAATGTCCTGGACAGCACAGGTGGGACCTGGTTTTGGGGAAGGGATAGACACATTAGAGCTTAGCTTTTCTGATTCTCTTTACCATCTTCTTTCTAGCTTTTGGAAGCACATCAGCCTCCAAAAGAGTGTCTTGTTGCTCTCTGACTTGCAAGTTTTACTAGTTAAAATAAAGCCCATCAAAGAGCCAAAGAGTGTTATATGAAGTTATTGCAAATTCAATGCTTAAATTTAATTACACAAATATGGACTCAGCATGTTTCCAGAAGCACTAAAAATTGCCTATTAAAATATTTTTTTAAACTATTGAAAGTTTTAAAAACTATGTAAGGACAAATTTTAAAAGCATGATGAGTAGCCAAAACCAAGCATCCCAAACACCATCTTTCTTTCCACCCATAGTAACCCTGTGGTGTCCATACGTTTTTGTTTCTGCTCTCAGTCTAACAGCTTCCAGCAGCCTGATGGCTTTGTAATAAAGTGTACAGAGTCTTTGCTAGCTCTTGAGGACATCTGTTTGTTCTTTCAGCACCTCTGAGGCTTGGCTGCGGCTTGCTCTTTGCCACAGACAGGGCTCTGTAACTGCTGTAATGTGCTGTGGCCTCCCCAAGCTCTCCATTCCCCCGCTGAACCCTCAGGTCTCAGAGCAGTCACAGTTTCCTCCCCATGGGTTTATCTGACTTCACAAAGAGAAGCCAAAAAGGGCAAGTGCAGCCCTGCTGCTCTGCTGCTCAGATGCACTCTTTTAATGAAAGCCGCCACACATCATACACAGAGTAAGCTGTGAACACACAAAAAGAGTGACAATATATAATTTATCACGTTTACCCTGAGGTGCGGTGTATTTCCATTATACCAAAGACCCAAGGAAATGATGTGGCTGAAACTCATCAACCACTACAGCAAACTCATACCAAACCAAAAAAAACAGACACACGCTTACCACTCACAGCATTTCTCTTTGAAAAACAGCAATGCCATATCTTATTTCTTGGTCATAATCTTCAAAGGAGGAAGTTGAAATAAGCATCTCAGGTACTAAAATCCCGGATTGTACTGAAAATTATGGACTCAAGAGAGATACTAGTATAAGTATTTGTTATGACCTTCCTGATTTCCCCCCTGTATCACTCAGGATGCAACTGCACATTTTTTCTACTCAGTTGATGTAATTAAATATAACTAACAGCAGTCCTGTAGAGCCTGAATTTAGCTTAGATTTAACTGTTTTCTGCATGTGTCTTAAGGAACCTTGAGCTCAAAAGCCTTTCCCCTTCACTCCGACAATTTGAGGCTACAGCAGAGCCAATCCAACAGGTGTAAGGGAAGGGCTTGCTTTGCCATCACTGCTCCTAGACTGAGGCTCTGGTGTTTGTCTGACCCTTCCATAACCGGACTAAACCAATCTGAGGTGTTTTTTTTTTTTTTAGTTAGTTTGTTTGTTATTCAATTGTTGAATTTAATTGCTTGGGAAGAATTAGGCACAAGGTGATAGGAGAGGTAGAGCAGCACTTTTTGTGCCAGTGAGATGTTGGGTAGCCTTATTCCATTTCACAGTAGGCTACAATTGGTATCCCAGTCAGATGAAGGGTACTGAATCTCTGTACGATCACAGGAGAGAAGAGGGTGATTACCATAGCTGTATAAGACACTGTCAAGACAAGTGGTGATCTGAAATCTTCAGATCAAGAGCAAAACACCCAGAAGATGCTCCCCAGACAAGCATGTCTTTAACAGACAAAAATTCTGTGGTCAAACAAAGTGATGTAAGAGGTCAAAGTGTTCTAGTAGTTATTCTGGTCCTTTAAAAAATGTAAGACAAAAAGAAGTAAACAAAACAGTCCTTTGCTAGGACCCTGGATTTTAATTTGGACTTAAATCTGGTTTTGAAGCATCCCTCCACCTCTGCAGTCTTTTTGAACTGAAAAGACAGAAAATTGTTCCAGAAGTATGGGCTTCTAGGAAAAAAAAAAAAAAAAAAAAAAAAAAAAAAAGGCTTTACTCACCATCTTAGATGAGACAAAATGGCTAATACCTTATATTATGTTTCAGGCAGAAGTTGCTCTTCTAGAACTGCTTTTTTCTTCTCCATCCAAAATGGCTATTGGAAAGCTTTTGAGTTTAAATATTGCATCAACAGTGGGTAAACAGAGCAGCTCTTTGGTCCTGGCATGGGACCAGGATGAGGTCAGATTTGCTACAATAACAAAAACTGTCAGAATTTAGAAAATGATTTAACAGTGGCAACAGTATAACTGCTGGCACTGGCTGATTGCATGCAAAGGCAGCTGTACCATAAGAGTCAGGGCATTAATTTTATTGCTCTTTGGCATTTTCTTTCTTCAGCTCTTTATATACCACCATTTCTGTGGAAGATTATTTCAGAGCAGACACTGTACTAGACCTAACCACATGGCTAAAGTTATTTCATTCAGGATTTAACTGGAAAACACTTTCTACTCTAAAAGATGATGGGAAATGGGACTTTAAATCGTTTTACCCCCGGACCAATATAGCAAAAAGAATCCTGCAGTGTTAAGCTCCTGACTTCATTTTTCTCTGAGTGGTGCTGCTCTAGCTACTACTTAGGGTCCAGAACAGGCTATTCACAGTTGCAATAAAGTCCCTCCCTGTGGCTACAAACAAAGTTATTTGCCCTCCCTCACATTTGCCAGCCCAACAGGCAAGCACAGTACCAGGGCATTGGACTTTGCACTCTCTAGCAGTCAATACTTTTATTTTTAAAATTTTATGTCTGTTTTTTGAACTGCTTGGGGTCCTTCAAGCTCCCTCCCCCCGTTTCTGTAGGAGTCAAAATGAGCATGTTGTCAGTAGGTATGGACAGGCCTCCAGCTGTTTTCAATTGATGTTCTAGTACAGAATTAAACCTTGAAACAGAGCAGGCAGGACAGCATGAGTCACTGGGAAAGGACAGGAACACGAGGGCAGTTTAAAATAGTTTCTTTCTCCCAAGAGTGGTTCGTTTCAGAGGCCAGCTGCAGCACAGCACTTGTTAGTGTCTTCAACCTGAAAAAGGTTGTGAGCCTTGTCTTTTGGGCCCTGTCTTCATACTCAATATATATTTGCTGTTCTTCATTTTCCCTAGCTCTACATATCACTATCATTTTCCTGGATTTTCCCTTTTCCTCCATTGTTTACTTCCTTACCTGTGTTGTAACAATGAGAAGTGCCTGGAGATGTGTTCTAGCTACATCCAAGCCTGTACTGGGGAGCTATATAGCTGTGCCCCCCTGGCAGGGATCTAAGATGTGCTCCGCAGGTGCACTGATGTGGACTCCAGCAAGGGGGTCTTGAGGACTACAGGGGACTACAGAGCACTCTAGACAGACCTATGGTTCTTACTGACCAAAATGATTGTAGACGGAAACAGCTTCTGTATGAATCATCATGACTTTGTTCTGAAGTACTTTTCCTTAGAAGCAATGATGTATAGTCTAGCTGTGCTCAAAATAAAGCTTAATATACCTATTTCAGTAATTGAACATAACTGAAAAAAAAAAAAAATCTGCTGCAAACAAAGTTGAGAAATAGCATTTTAGAGTTTGCTAATATATATATGGATGTCAGTCAATCATAAGATGGCACAATGACAACTGAGTTTGTTGTGTGTATAATTTTGTTATTCTGGATTACATCAAATCTTGACCACATACAGTGAACAAACTTAACACTCTACAGCTAATGCTCTTCCAAACTCTGAACCCAACCACATTCTGATAAGTGTGCTATACACAAGCCACCAGCAAATTCACAGTGTTTTGCACTGGTTTAATTTCAAAACTTTGAAACTGCTGCATGATCAGAGTGAGCACTTCCTACAATGGTTTGAGTAAAACCAAAGTATGATTAGTTCAAACCCAGAGATCCTTTTTTTTTTTCTTTTTTTTTCTTTTCTTTTTTCTTTCTTTTTTTTTTTTTTTTTTTTTTTTTTTTTTAGTTTTTATTTGTTATTTTTTGTTTGTTTGGCTGGTTGGTTGGTTGGTTTGGTTTGGTTTGGTTTGGTTTGGTGTGTGTGCATGTGTGAGGATTTCCCACTGCTCACAAGGGCAAAGACTTGAGGTGGAAGAGGAGAAGGATGACACTTCAGCTTTTTAATTTTCAGCCATGGTCACACCAAACACAAAGCTGTGCTCTGCTGGACAGGACAAGTGAGACCTCTGACCATCTTTTGGCCAAGCCCATGAAGGCTGGATGTAGGACTCCCTGGTCCTACCAGCACCCAGGGAAGAGGGCAGGCTGCAGGGCTTGAGCACACTGATTTTCCTGAGCTCTGATGTATGGGAAAGGCACTGTGGAGGCCTTGGGGAGCCTGCTGCTAGCAGGGAGAGGGGAAGCATGATGAAAGAGGAGGACTACACACAGGAGGGTGGAAGGAAGGACTACAGCACCAGGAGGGAAGTGACCTGCCTTCACAGATGGGCCTCGGAGGTAGTAGCAGCAGTGGGCCTGCCTGTGGTGGGTACTGGTAGTATTTAGAGACGAGAGGTTTAAATGAAGCTATTGGGAAAGGGGAGGACTGAGTGAGGCCTGCAAAACACCCTGTGAAGGAAATTCAACCAGGATCTCTTGTATTAAAGGAGATGGGAGCAGAGCCCAGCCATGTGGGAAGATTTCTGGGGGAGGCAAATAGCACAGGGCCTTGCCAATTGCAGAGCCGTGGGCGCTGAGGAGGAAGGGTGTCTGTGGGCCTGGGCCCCAGCCACCGCTCCAAATCTGTGTGGAAACATGGCCAGGTGCAGTGGGACAGCCAAGCAGCTGTAATGTGTTCTGCCTCTTCCTAACAGACCTCAAACGCCGATGCAAGACTTCTCCCCGTGCTAGCTTAAAGCTCTGGTTGAGCCGCTCTGTGCTTATTCAGCCAAACTTTCAAGCATGTGGTTAACTTCTGGGCACATGAGTCAGTCCCTGGGACTCCGGTGGGACTAAATCATGTGCTTAACTTTTAATTTGTGCTCAGGCACTTTGCTGAACAGGAAGGGGATCTCCTATGTACTTGAGGTTAAGCAAAAGCACTTCAGCACTTGGCTGGGACAGGACTAACTCAGGAGTCAGTCTGCCGAAATCAAGACCTCCAGACTCACTGAAAACAGAAAGAAATGAGAGAAGAATTAGGCTACCTCTTTTTATGGAGCTTTTCCTGCTGGTTGTATCTGTTGATGTCAGCAAAAGCTGAGATACCTAAAAAACAAAACAAAACAAAAAACATTCATGCTTGTTTCAACATTATTTAAGGGATAACAGAAACCAGGAAAGGAGACCACCATTATGCAACTTCCTATCTTTAATAATACTGTATAAAAAGGCCAGCTCTGATATTGATCCTGGTTTCCTTCTCTCATTGCTGCAAAATTTTCATAAAAAGCATTAATCATCACAAGTATCATAAACTAGAGGTGTCACTGAAGGTGTACACTGATGCAAGAGAAAGGAGAATTTGGACTGATCTTTACAGGCATCTGCTCTGAGCAATTCATGCTGTTGATCACAAGCATCCAAATATTTTTGTTCTATTTATAAATAAACCAAGCCTTTTACAACTTACTTCCTGGTAAAAATGTGTTTTTTAAGCCACAGAAATCCTTTGTATCATGTGTAGAGCTCATTCTTCTGGGAAACTTTGTCCACTGCCTATTGTATACTGAATGCTTTGTTTCAAGCTTGCAGAGGTTCTGGATGCTTCCATCCAGTGTTACTCTGTCTGTGTTTAACAAGTATTTAAAACCCAGAGCATGTATTTGTAGCAAGAATGAGAATATGTGGCTGTATGTCAAGAGCTATTGAAAAACAGAGCCTCCCAAATGCTAGGGGAGGGGAATTGCTGCAATTATCAGCAGGAAACTTATGGAAGCCTGAAATAATAATAGGAATAATAGAAATCTAAGTATGATTTAGAAATGTAAATAGTTTTCCGTTCCAGTTCAGGGCAACTGCAAAATCCTATTTCAGATTTTTTGTTCTAAAGTTCCAAGAACATGGCTATATATTTCAGAGTTTCTAGGAAACTGTAGTCAAATATCTCAAGTGGGATGCAAAATTCTGACTGTTTACATACATGTAAATAGTAAAGCTATTAATGTGAAAGCCACACTTTCTCAAGCAAGTAAGCTTGAATAAAGACCACCTAGTAGCCATCATGACATTAGTTTTATGCTTTTTGAGGACAGCAGGAATCACTGGGTGTTTTCTAGGGATAGTGTTTTGTGCAGACACACTGCGTACATCACACGCAGAAGCACAAACCATGAAAATTTCAGATCATTCTACTAGTATTCACTCAACAGCTGTCTGGGAATGCACAGACTCCTAGGTACTTCCTTTTCCTCTGTCTTAAACTGGAAGATAAAAATATACTCACTGTGATATGCTCTAAACAAAAGTTTCAGTATGATTTTTTTCTTTCACTGGTGTCTAGCAATATCACTATATATGCTGGTGTGCTCCTTGTTAGGTTCACAAGTGAATATTATATGTCTGTGTGGTGAACATTACTCTGCCTACTGCACTATATTGACTCATTTTAGCAGCAGGATTTGCACCATTTATAAAAACAAGTCCCTTTCTCCCCCTTTCAGAATTCCCATTAAACATTCAATGATTTGGAGTCCACCACCTTTACTTTCATCATTTCTACAAATGCATTAAAACTGAATTTTGTAATGAGATTCACAGGGCAATTAGAGGACTGTTTCTAGACTGGCAGTGGAACCAATCAGTTGTCTCAGAACAGCATTGACATGAAATTACACTGACATAATTTCCAACAGCAAAAGTTTCATCCTTCTTGAGAAGAAAGTGGGGTATGGTTGCAGCAGTAACCCCCTAAACTTCAACTGAGACAGATGCAGCATTAGACTAGAATGTCCCCGATTACTTGAACAAAATGCCTTGTTTAAATAATTTTGAATCTTTTTCTTCAGGAAGATTACACATCATGGAAAAGCTGGTAGCTGACTGTCCTGGTTTCAGCTGAGATAATTTTATTCATAGTGACTGGTATGACACTTTGTTTTGGATTTAGGATGAGAATAATGCTGATAACACACAGATGTTTTAGTTATTGCAGAGTAGTACTTACACTAAATAAGGGATGTTTTAGCTCCTTGTGCTGCCTTGCCAGCAAGGAGGCTAGGGGTGCACCAAGAGCTGGGAGGAGACACAGCCAGGACAGCTGGCCCAGGCTGGCCAAAGGGATGTCCCACACCATGTGGTGTCCTACTGAACAGTGTGGGGAGTTGGCTGGGGGTGTGTGAGGGGAAGCTGCTGCTTGATGCCTTGCATCAGTCAGTAGGTGGTGAGCAATTGCATTGTGCATAATTTGTTCTGAATAAGAATAAGAATAAGAATAAGAATAAGAATAAGAATAAGAATAAGAATAAGAATAAGAATAAGAATAAGAATAAGAATAAGAATAAGAATAAGAATAAGAATAAGAATAAGAATAAGAATAAGAATAAGAATAAGAATAAGAATAAGAATAAGAATAATACCTTCCCTTCCTTTTCTATTCTATTAAACCTTTTTTATCCCAAACCAAGGGTTTTACCTTTTTCTGATTCTCTTTCCCATCCCACTATAAGGGGTTGAAGTGAATGAATGGCTGTGTGGTGTTTAGCTGCCTGCTGGGTTAAACCACAACATGGAATAATAACTACAAGTAGATTTTTTTTCTTTCCTAATCACATGGCCTTACATACAGCACTGCAAAGGTAACATTCAGAGAGTAGTCTTTTCCTACTAGATACATCAAAGCCTATTACTGGATTCACACTCTACCATGACTGCTCCCATTTTTGTTGCACATGCAAGACATTGAAGTAGACAGGACCATTTGGGGCATACCGTAGCACAGGAAGAATAGTCAAATAATAGCTCAGTTCCCTGAGTTTAATTTCATTCTGTCTTGTCCTGCTTCCTTACTGTGGCTTTTGCTTATAGGCAGGCAGCCCTTTCTCAGTGAGGTTCCTGTACCAGTCACACCACTTGGCAACAGAAGGAGCAGATGCTAGCATTTCCTATTCTATTGTTGGCTTAGATGTGTGAGGCAAAAAGCACGGAGTGTTTTCCAAAGCATTTCTTCAGAATTTAAATTACACTATTAGAGAAATTAATATAAAATATTGGTACAACGTCTTACATTTTCCAAATAGCATTCCTCAAGGACAGAGTACTGGTAACAAGTAACAAGTTGCAGTAAACTTATGTGGAAGGTGTTTAGTTTCTTCCTAGGTGAACTTTGCAGCTGCTGTGTATAGCAGTTCTAAAACATGTATTAGAAGGAGAGACTGGTGGAATGTGGTTTGATTTATTGTATTTTGCTGCATATTGTATTTTGCAGTTTGATGTATTTTATTTTGCTGTATATATGTATATTATTTTTTTCTCTATAAGAGAGTTGCCTGTTACTTTGTAAAAAAATATCTTTTGCTATGTAATGTTCCCTCACATTTTTTACAATGACATCCTGACTATCTTCTTTCTACTAATTTTTTTATTTTTTTATTTTTTTTTTTATTGGCAGTGTAAGAATGAGGTAATGAGTTGGTTTAACTTTGACAACTATTATCAGAATGAAATCAAGGGTGCAGAAATAGTGGTTGCTAATATAATTCATAGCAGGTGCTTGCATCCTAACTTTCCTTATCACAGCATCAAAGAAAATGGTTTCAAATTTGGATAAACTTCAGTTACAGAATAAATATCCTTGTTCTCTCTGAAGACCTATAGGCCTATCCCTTTGAGATAATGTGTAAATTCTTCGAGGAAAAGCTTTAAAATTATAAAGGAGAAAAGGACCAACTTCAAAAGGATGTTGCATAGAGGTAGGAAATGCCATCATCCATCCTCTCCAGATTCTGTGTACGTTTGGTGCTAACTGTAAAAATTTCTTCCTGTAGTTTAAAGCTGAATAAAATTCCCAGTGAAGTCATTCAATAAGCTCCACAGTGTCAAATCCAAAGCAGTAAAAGTAAATATTATTTCTTCCTGTCCAGGTCAGAGTCTTTTACTTTTAAGATAAGCTGCTTAGGACCTTCATTTTTATTCAAAATTCCCCAAGGAAAATCCTTCCAAGCACACTTTTGGCTATTTAATTCAGAGGGAAACGTCATGCATAGCTTAGAGCTGATGCACATTTCCCTTGCTGGTTTCCTGCAAGCCTGTCAGTTCCTTAAGGGATCATTCACTTTACAGCATATTCAACCTCTGGTTTGTTAATCACACAGATAATATGGAAGAACATTAGGATCTATCTGAAATGCAAATATTTTATCAGAGATTCTGAAACACTAATTGAAAAGTTTGCAACCCAACAAAGCATTCAAGTATATATACAGTGGAGAGAGTATGCAAAATTGTGATTAACCACTCGACTAAAGCCTAGAAGTCCTTCTCTGAACAGGTAATGGTACCAGTGACTTCAAGTATCAGGTCTGGCTGCCTCTAAACAGGTGCCTGTCATCACTTCCAGATTTTCTGGCTTTTACACCAAGTTCTTAGAGCACTGCCAGTGCACAGCATCACGTCAAGGCTGGAAACAGGCCAACAGCAATTTAGCTTTAAGCTAACAAAGGCAGGAAGCGGGGAACATAGGCTTTATCTAAGCTTGCTGAAACATGCTTCCATCAATGTAGTGTTGAAGAAGGGGAGAATGTTGCCGAAAACAGAGTGACCTTAAAAGGGAAGTTGGTGTTACTTGTAACAGGAGCTAGAACCCCTCCTTTAAAAATAGAAGTAATGAAATTTGTCCAGTTAATTCTGTAGATGCATTTTTAGGCTGCATTTGTGTTTTGTATCACATCACTGAGATATTCTCGCTTTGCATGCCTGGTATGTAGATGGGATCTGCTTCACTGCTTTTGCTGATTAGATAACAAAACAGACTGTAATGAAAATTATAAAGCTCAAGGCTATTTGTAAGAGCTGGTTGAATTCTTTCCAATGAATATTTCAACAGGATTTAATCTAAGATCCGCTTTATAAATTATTCACAAGCAATGTAATTCTTCAAAAGGATCTAACATGTAAATATCCTAGAAAAAAAGTAATGATTAATAATTAGGAAAAAAAAAAAATCTCTCTCTTTTTTTTTTTTTTTTTTTTTACCTTTCCAATTCCATTTCCCTTCTATTTCTGCTCAAAAATGTGCTTAAAATGTGAAATGATTTAATAGCTTTTTATTTTTAAAGGTAAAAAAATCACACAAAGAAGTCTCTGAGTTGATGACGACAAAAATAAGGGGAAACTGTTCCCTTTCCCCACTTTGTTCCTCAAATGAAGCAAATTATTTAAAATCAAAGTTGCTTTTCCTCCACAAAAACAGGAGCACTAAGAGAGTGCAAAGAATTATTTTATTTTATTTTATTTTATTTTATTTTATTTTATTTTATTTTATTCTTTTTTATTTATTTATTTATTTCCATCAAGATTTAAAATACACACAGAGTTTTTGGATAAATCCAACCTTCCTGTTTAACAAGACATCAGCACAAAAAGAAATCCCTGGTACTGGCTGCATCTGCTGTTCACAGTAATTCACAAGCTCCCTGAGGAAAGAGAAGTCTTTGTATGGCAACCCATAGTTTTCAGAGAAGACATTGATCCAGAAACTGCAGGACTGTACCCAAGCATCTGCCTGGGTCCTTACCTCAATCTATCAGCTTATCCTGAACAAGTGAAGCAGTCACGTTTAGATCTAAATAAAATGATACTAGCAAAATCTCTGAAAATATGTACATGGAATTACTCTGAATGTGTTTTCTCAATTTGGAGACATGTATTAGTTGCATTTTGTACTTTAAAAATTGATTGTACTGAACTCTATTCAATTTGAAATCGTGGTACCCGTTGGCAACTGTACTGCATTACATCAGTACCCTCAAAGGAATGTAAATCTAAAGGCAGAGACCACTTTTTGCTGTGGTTGCAAAGCAGCTGTCAGGGACATTGGGAGCCCTGTGCCCTGCCTATTAGACATAAACAACTGCAATAATATGTGCTAGACCTTCCCTTTCTCAAATCTTTATCTACTGGATAGAAGACATTACATACATGACTTTGCAGCCAAATGAGAGGCAGTTTTGAGGTTAATTAAGTGCCTGGTCTTTGAATTATATGTCTTTGAAGGATACTTAGCAGAAAATAAAAAGATTCTACTAAATATAAGTGTATCGTTGCTATTAGGTCATGGATCCTCCCTGTCACCACTCCTTCCTGGAATACTCGTGTCACTGTGAATTCATGATGCAGAACTGGTGTGTCACAGGCTGCTCTTTGCCAAGATAAATGTGTAATCCTACACAAGTGCACAGCTGAGGTGTCTGGGAACTTTCCACAGTAAAATATCTTCTATGTGTGATTAATGATTTCTCTAATCATTTCACTCATTTGTCCTATAATTTGCTGATAAATTACATTACACGAATTGCAAAAGCAAGCATTTTTACTCATCATGCTTTGCGTAATCAACAACCACCAACTTCTCTTTCTTGAGCACGTTTCCTGTCTGTGGAAATTACTATAGGAAACATTCTGTGGAGACTGAAAAAGCCTCAAACGGCAAGTGTTTGCAAAGCCATCAGGAGGCCCTTGCTGCAGCAGGGACCTCTCTTTACAAAGGCTTTGATGGTTTGAGAGCATAACGCACGACTGCTGTGCCACGGTGGTGGCTGACCAAGGATCTGCTGCAGTGCAACAGCTACTGCTCAGTCACTGCTGTGGGTGGTGCTGGAGCAGGGGCTCCATGTTACCTGTCCCTGCTTTTCAGAAGAAAAAAAAAATCCTTGTTCATGCTGATGGTGTATGAATTCAGGAAGACTAGAAGTGTTTGGATGTGTTTGAATTTAACTGAAACATGGAGCTAAACAGTCTAGTAAAAACATATTCTGTTATTCAAACCATTTGTTCATAATCTAACATCTATTTGTTCATAATCAACATAATCTAACATCTCTCAAGATGCCAGAACTACAGATGACAATAATTAGCTGAAGTCTCTTTCACAGAGGGTTAACTTAGTGCATTTTACTTTTCTTTTGCCATGTAACTCTAACAGAAAATGAATGTATGGGGTATACTGCAATGACATGGTCAACGCATGTTCACATATTACTCTTCTACAGGTTGTTCAAGTGTTTGAAATCTGGTTTCTCTACTGGAAATTTACCAGAGCTTATCTTCTGCTTGACTATTACAGAATTTGGCCACAAAAACAAGGAGTTCTCTGGGCTGTGAGGGACCTCTGGAGCTCATTTAGTCCACCTCCCAACTCAAAGCGGGGCCAGCTTCAAAGCCAAGGCAGGCTTCTCAGCGCTTTTATCAGCTGAGTTTTAACAGTCTCCAAAGAGGGAGATTCCACAGCCTTTCTGGGAACATGCACCAATGCTTAATAGCACTCATCATGAGATTTTCTTGCCTTAGATCCAACTGAAATTTGGATAGGTGCCTTTTCCCTCTTGTCCATTTGCTGTGCTCTTCAGTGAAGGGTCTTGCTCTGTCTTGCTCTAAAAATTTCCTTTTCATAGCTTTGTAATAAAGACTTTTTTTTTTTTTCCTTCAGGATGAGTTTTGAAAAAATATTATTTTCTGTACATACTTTTTGATATGCAAATATTGTTAAAATATTTAAGAATACTTTCATATGTTTCATAACTAACCCTATGTTTTTCATTCTGTGATGTGTCTTCTATAGTTATTCTCAAGAAAAATACTTCCTGAGGACTGCTTTTAATTCCACTTCCCTTTGCCTTGCCATCTGTATTTACTTGAAATGCCTAGGGTGAATTGAAATTTATTTGTAATATTGAGGATAGCTCAAGTCTAATTAAAGATTTTAAACTCTTGCTTTTCCATTTTAACTACATTAACTAATGTTTTATCTAAAGAGAAGTTTTTTGCTTTGTCTTCTTAGCTCATATATTTTTTTATTTTTTCTGAGCAATAAGGCTCTTTTTCAGGCCTGTTCTACATGCAATGCTAGAAGTAGGGAAAAAAATGGCAAGAGTTAAGTAGTAAGTAGAGACTGTTCTCTCCACAGCCTCTCTGTAACTTCTATAACTTTGGAAACAGTTTGGAAGCTGGTGTTATTAAAGATTGATAAAACTGTCCTGGAGTACTAGCATAAAGTTACACCAAAACAAACAAACAAACAAAAACAACAGGAAACAAACAAATAAAAAACACTTTATATTAGCATAAGCTACTCTCTCTTTCTCTCAGAGGTAAAATTTGAGTTCCATACTCCAAAAAAATATTTCTGTCTATCAGGCTGGCTGTTTCACCTCTATGCCTTATCGTCTGTCTATAAAATGAAAATCGTCACACTTCCCTAACATATCTAGCTACAGTATGGAAACATTCATGATATTTCTGGGAACCACAGGTATTATAATTATGTTGGAAATGAGTAATAGGAGAAAGGAGATGATCTGACTCTTTCTTTTTAAGGCCAGAAACAGCAGGAATAATTCTGAAGTTCATTCTAAGACAGCTGAGCTTCTGAATTTCTAAGTGTTTTTCAGACACTGAAATTCACCATTGCAGTTTGATCGCCACCAGATGCCAATGTGCTAACTTTGTCTGGTCAAATTTTACCCGAGGATATTCTTGGACCACAAGACTTCTGTGAGCATTTTGAGCTTTCTGATTCAGGGTCAGTGTCAGTCTTTCAATTTGTAGCTAAACCTGGTCACTGAGGCCTGAAATAAAATCTAAGCTCCTGGAGTTATGGAACTTTATTTATTGAACTACTTCTGTACTATAACTTTCACATTGTATGAAGACTACTGGTATCAGAAATGGCCATGATATATAAGTTGGAGTTGAGTTTCTTAGCACAGATATTTCAATCATTATAAATATACAACACAGGAGAAAACAAACAAATTAGTAAAAAAAAATAAAAATAAAAAAATTCCAGTGCCCAGGGCCAAAATCAAAAGATTACTCAAAACACACCTGATGTGCTGTGGCTGATAATTATTAAGGCAAATTTTTATATAATGTGTCTTACTGTTAAGGTTGTCTCATGCCTCAAATGAAAATGCATATGTTTGAAGTCCTATTGATTTACGCAATAACACTTGCTTCTCAAAATTTCTCTGCTAATGACTCATCAGAGTATGATCTCAGAGAAGAGCAGAGGCAGAAAGAGCATTGTGGCTGCAAAGGTGAAGGCAAGTTACTGAGGGAGATGCAGGGTCATCCATCAGTTGTTAACAAAGTGCTCTTTACATGGGGTACACATGGTGTGTAGGAAAGGATGCAGTGCCTTTTCTCCACCAGGGTATCTTAGAAATGCAATATGGGCAACCAATCAAGCAGTAAAGTATTTTTCCTCCTTCCTAAGCCGTCTTTTATGCAAATAAATTAGTAATTCTCATGATGCATCTGCAAAGCCATAGCTTTGGGCTGCCACTAGGTAAGACACCTCTGACTGCTGAACCACAGCTCTGTGTTGCCTCCTTTATGCTGCATGGGAGAGCTGAACTGGGGGATCAGGCAAGTTCGAGGACTGAACAAGGGAAGGGGGATAAGCACCCACCAGCCACACCAAGGACGGAGAGGGGAGTGGGATTTCTTCTTTGACAGGGATGAGCTGTTCAGTCTGCTCAGCCCATTGCATGGAACACTAAGCTGCTGTTCAGCAAAACAACTTAAACTAGTGACAGCTTGAGCATGAGAGGACAGATCTGGTGTCCTCCACTGCTATTTTCAACTATGGCAAGCTTCTAAAAGAGCTAGACTCTTTGACACAAAGTGCTGACAAAATTTTGCCACTTTATATAAGAATTTGTCTTAAATAGAAACTGATTGAGAACATATATTGCAGTCAGAGAACTGAACTTAGCTGGCCTATTTATAGGAATGCTTTGACTTTTAAAAGTGTTGGATTTTGGTAATTGCTCAAAAGGAAGGATGTGTGGATTTTAGGTGTTGTGGATACCCGTTAGCTAAGAAGTGTGTTCACAGCAGGCCATACGTCTTCCATTCACCACTGTCATCAACAAGACGATGGAAACTTCAGGATCTGACAATGAACTTTGTTTTTTTTTTTAAGTACAATGTCCCTGATCCTAAACCTCCAGGTACCACTGTTCCTTTTTTCCCTCAACTTTAATGATCAAACACTTTCCTTGGAATACACAGTTGTATTTCTAAAAGGTAAATAGTGCAGCTTTCAAAGCTCCAGGCAGAAATACACCTCCATGAACCAAATACCTTGAACTAAACATGCAGGGAGTGCCATGCTTTAGTTTAAGTCTTGCAGGAGCTTGAAAAGATAAGAGCAAATGCAGCTCTGGTCCTGCCTTTCTTTCTTACAAAGACTGGTGAAGTGGTACACTTGTGAACATACACCATGAAGAACCAGCCTGCTAGTGTGTGACGCTTAGGTCAGATTTAATAAAATGTGCTTGCACCACAGGGTGGCTCAGGTGGTGTGCAAAGAAACAAAGAGAATTTCTTTGGGACAACTAGCCCTACTAGCTCAGGGGAGCCAGCCCTAGAAAAGGGGCCCCTGAGGCCCCCCAACCCTCCTGCTTCTTCCACGTGAGAGCATCTTCCAGGCTGCTCCCAACACAGCCTCCTCTGGCCATGCGTGGGCCACTCCATCACAGAGGCTCACGGAAGTCACAGTGGCCACCACTGTCCTGCCTTTCCTCTGGGCCCTATAAAACCAGACCCCTACAGCTGGCCCACCATTCGCTGAGTTTTGAGGATCTCTGACAGCCAACTTGTGTGGCAGGAAGAAGAGCCAAAGCAGCAAGGCAAGTGGCAGGCCTCCTCAGTGTGAGGACATCAGTGCAGTCCAAGGAAGCACCGAGAAGGAGTGCACCTAACAAGAAGTGTCATGGGCAGAGGGATCGCGCCTGTGGCACAAAAGACACCAGTGCCCAAGGGACATTTGGTGCCCAGCCCAAAGACACTTACAGGCGGTACCACTGGCACCGCAATGATGCAGGGAACAGGCTGCCCCCACAGCTGTACAGTGACAGGGGGCCGGGGCCTTCCCGTTGGTGCCATGGTGGCATGGAGCAAAGCCAGGAGCATCAGCTGGACTCATGGAGGAGAGACATGCCTATCGTCCAGAGTACAGCGTGGGACCCAGCCATGGCAGTAAACCAGACGTCAGTGTTGAAACCATGCATGGAAATGAAGCAGACAGTGGCATGGGACCTATGCGTGGAACTGTACGACCTCTTGGTTCAGCAACCTGTTCTGAAAACATTCCAGATGTAAGGCATCCCATTTGGGCAGTCCTGGGCAAGGACTGGCTTGTCCTCCTGCCAAACACTGTGGAGTCCATGGAGTTGGTTCCACCAGAAGATATGGAGGAACCGATGGAAGTGGATCCACCTCGGCCAGACCAGACCTCTGACTACCCCACCATGTCTTTGCTTTCTGCCATGCGAGTGCACCAACAGTGTCGTATGAGTGCCCGGCGAGCTCCTTACTCGTCATGCAGACTCCATCCCAAGCATTAGCTTGGAGCTGCCAAACACCATGGACATCCCACAGGCTTATCTGCAGGATGTCCAGGCAATAAAAAACTCTGTTGCCAATTCTCAGGGGTTGTGTGAGTGCTTCTTTCCCATCCCCCAGCCCTCGTGCAGGAGGCGGCATCCCTTCTGCACAGAGCCTCAAGGAAGAGCACAAGAGAGGACCCAGCTCCCTTTGGGCTGCTGCACTGGGGTGACAGGAGGAGTCCCCAAGGGCCACCATGAGCCTTTAGCATTTGTGAAAATAGAGTGAGGGGTGAAAATAGTAGTGTGTAAGCGATTATAGATGGCTAATTTCTTATATTAGGAGTGAGTTTCTATATCTGAGTAATTGGTAATGACAGACATGGAGAAGGTTGAGGTACTTGACAATCTCAGAGTGCCTCCAACTGCACTGGTCGACAGACTTCCCAAATCTTTAATTTCCATGAACCCATAGATGGAAGCTGGGTGATCAAAGTCCCACCCACTGTAAGTGAAGAGCAGGTTTGAGACCACCTGATGAATCTAAACAGGTACAAGTCTATGGGACCTGATGACATGAATCCCAGGGTCCTGAGGGAACTGGCTGATGTAGTTGCCAAGCCTCTTTCCATCACAGTTGAAAAGTCCTGGCATTCGGGTGATGTCCCTTGTGAGTGGAAAAATGGAAACATCATGCCCCTACTCTACAACAATTAAAACAAAGAATTGAACTAAGAGCACTCCAACAATTACAACAATTAGGAAACATTTCTTCTCAGAAAGAGTGGTCAGGTTTTGAAAAGGGTTGCCCAGTGAAGTGGTTGAGTCACCATCCCTGGGGGTTTTCAAGGAAAGATTGGACCTGGTGTGTAGGGACATGGTTTAGTGGGTGACATTGGTAGTAGGGGGCTAGTTGGACCAGGTGATCTTGAAGGTCTTTTCCAACCTTAATTTTTCAATGTTTCTATCATTCTAACTCTGCTGCTTTACTGTATATTTTGGGCACCACTGAGCTAACTGCTATTGCTGAAAATAACCCCTTCCCAAACACACTTAGGAAATACCATCCCTCATCTTATGAGCAGAAAAAAGACATCATCTCTCACAGAAGATTTGCAGGCATACATTACCATGGCTGCTGAATATATCTCAGACTTGCAAGATTTTATAAAATTTAAAATTACCCCAGCAAATTACAGATATTTTTGGAAGATGACAAGAAGTCAGTGCATACAGGTGCAGGTGCAAAGTAACTGTGAAGAGTGGTTGCTGGTTGTTGCCAGCTGGTGAACTGCCAAAGAGTTTGACACATCTTGCACTTGGGAAATATCTACTCCAAATGTGGTGGTACAGACTGCTCTGTTAACTGTGTGAAACAGTCAGCTAACCGATTTTATCACAAGATGGGAGCTTTCAAAGAGCTTTCATTGACATCCATTCCTCTCTCTAGGATTATCTTTGTTACTATAATGCAAATATACTCTGGCTATGATTTGCATGAACCTCTCTTGATGTGGCCTGTTGTGAACAAGATGTTTCTCTGTGCATCATCTAAAGCACAGAATATAGGCCAAGTGTTTCAGAAGTATATTCATTACTTCACATAGGGAATTGCCACAGTAAAATATTAAATACTGACAGGCCAAAATAATAGCTACATTAAGGTCTCCATTGTGTCATCAATCAAATGCAGATGTCCCAATTAATATTATGCAAACTCATTATTTTGCCTGGAGAATTTCTGGCAGCTAGGGTCATGACAGAAACTGCCTCCTAGGAAATAAAGGATAATCAGGCTAAAAAGGTTCAAAATCTCCTGAAGAAAAATTATAACTGTCAATTTAAAACACAGTGCCATAGCAATCTCTAAAAAAACTTTTATTTAAAAAAAAATGGGGGGAGGGTGGAATATGGGGGGAACGTGGGATAGACTCCAAAAGATCTTGGCAAATGCAGCCTAATTAATGTGAAACACAAAATAAAATTGAGGTCTAATGTATTCCTATGCTTTTAAATTTCAGAAGTTGCATAACATACAATTCAGAACTGATCAATTTTCTTGTGGAATTAAATAAAAACATAAAATATGATTAAGATATCTTCCTTGGCTGTTACCAAATTCTGTACATGCTACATAATACACTTAATTAAGAGCATGGCATGAAAAACAAACTTCTTCCTCCAGGGCAAGTGGAACAGTAGCAGATCATCTTGCTTGATGCTTGCAAATGAGCATGTCTGCAGGTGAACAGATAAACCTGGGCTTCTTTTTAGCGCTAATGAAGAGAAACACATTTTAGATGTAATTCACCTTGTCTATCTGAGGAAATAGGTAAATTAAATCCTATTAAATCCTTACCTCTGTCTTCTCTGTCATCCACGACTATAGTGACAGCTTAGAGACATTAACTTAAACCACAAACAAGGTGAGATAATTTTCATCCACTATGACTAAAATGTTACCAGGTGTTCAAAATAACTATATCAAGTCTTGAAAAATCAAGTCCTAAAATACAAAATATTAAGTATTCAGTAAGGGGTTTGTCTACTTTTACCTAAAAAATATTCCTCTGGCCTCTCAACTTGATGTCAGTAGGTGCTTGTTTGCTCTGCTATCTCTGCAATGTAGGGACATTAGCTACTGGATGATTAGAAGAAACTTCACTCTTCACATCTAACTTTCTTTGGGAATAGGAAGAATTCACTGAAGCCAACTATTCTATGTGGACTGAACACACACAAACCAATGGGTTCAGATGGGATGCATCCACATGTGCTGAGGGAGTTAGTGGGGGTGATTGCTGAACCACACTCTATCATCTTTGAAAGGCGCTGGAGAACAGAAGAGGTGTCTGAAGACTGGAAGATAGCCGGTGTCACTCCAGTCTTCAAGAAGGGCAAGAAGGAGGATTCGGGAAACTACAGGCCACTCAGTCTCACCTCTGTCCCTGGAAAGGTGTTGGGACAGCTTGTTCTGGAAGCCATCTCCAAGCAATTGGAAGAGAAGAAGGTTATGAGGAGTAGTCAGCTTGGATTCAGCAAGGGGAAGTCATGCTCAACCAACCTTGTTGCCTTCTATGATGGCATCACCAGCTGGGTAGATGGGGGGAGAGCGGTGGATGTCATCTACCTTGACTTCAGCAAGGCTTTGATACTATCTCCCATGACATCTTGCTAGAAAAGCTGAGACAGTGTGGGATTGAAGAGTGGACAATAAGGTGGGTTGAGAACTGGCTGACTGGCCGAGCTCAGAGGGTGCTGATTGGTGGCACAGAGTCTGGCTGGAGACCTGTAATTAGTGGTGTTCCCCAGGGGTCGGTGCTGGGTCCGGTCTTGTTCAACATCTTCATCGACGACCTTGATGAGGGAATAGTGTCTGCCCTCAGCAGGTATGCTGATGACACAAAGCTGGGAGGAGTGGCTGACATGCCAGAAGGCTGTGCTGCCATTCAGCGAGAGCTGGACTGGCTGGAGAGATGGGCAGGAAGAAACCAAATGAGGTTTAATAGGAGCAAGTGTAGAGTCCTGCACCTGGGAAGGAACAACTGCACGTATCAATACAGACTGGAGGTGACGTGCTGGAGAGGAGCTCTGAGGAGAAGGACCTGGGGGTCCTGGTGGACGACAGGTTGACCATGAGACAGCAGTGTGCCCTAATGATCAAGAAGGCCAATGGGATCTTGGCGTGCATTAAAAGGAGCATGGCAAGGTCAAGGGAAGTTATCCTCCCCCTCTACTCTGCCCTGGTCAGGCCTCACCTGGAGTACTGTGTCCAGTTCTGGGCTCCCCTGTACAAGAAACACATGGACTTTCTAGAAAGAGTCCAGTGGAGGGCAACAAAGATGATACAGGGCCTGGAGCATCTTTCTTATGAGGAAAGACTGAGTGACCTGAGTCTGTTCAGCCTGGAGAAGAGAAGACTGAGAGACGATCTCATCAATGTGTATAAATACCTGAGGTGTGGGAGACAGAGGGATTTGGCCAACCTCTTTACAGGGGTTTGCGGGGACAGTACAAGGGGCAATGGCCACAAAAATGGATCACGGGAAGTTCTGCACCAACATGCGAAAGAACTTCTTCATGGTGAGGGTGACAGAGCACTGGGACAGGCTGCCCAGGGAGGTTGTAGAGTCTCCTTCTCTGGAGATTTTCAAGGTCCATCTGGATGCCTACTTGGGCAACCTGTTTTAAGGAACCTGCTTTGGCAGGGGAGTTGGACCCGATGATCTTTCAAGGTCCTTTCCAACCCCTACAATGCCGTGATTCTGTGATCCACCTGGACTTCCTATTACAGCTAATGGTACTAGTGCCTTCAGTGTTATTATTTAGACAACTCTGCATTTTCTGTATCTTTAATAAAGGAGACAAGTTCCCAATTTCTTTCACACTGCTCTTCTTTTAAAGTTGTGTGAAGCCAGCTGGCCATGCAATCCACTGACAAAACAACACCTTTACACAGGTCCAGCCTCTTTCATTCACTTATCCTTCTATTTCCCATTGCTGTTCCTCCCAAACCACCTTGATCCCTCCCCTTACATGCCTTTGTTTCCTTTCCTGAATATCCTGTAATCTTCCCCAGCATCCCCTGTCCCCTGGCCATAACCCCTGTCTGTGTCTGGGGAGCCTCTCCCACTGATTCACTGTGTAGGATTTTGGTTTAGGGAGAAGAAAAGAGACATGATCGTGTACTTTTAATTGTCTATGGTTTAAGTAATTAATGTCTTACTTTAAATTAAATCCTTAAAATTTTAATGAAATTTATAAACATCAGACTCTACAATCATCTTCCAAGTTAAAAGAATTAGATTGGGTTTCCTCCTGCTTCTGAAGCTTAAGACACTGTGTGACTTTGATAGCCAGTTACCAGTCACAAATAGCAAGAGTTTGCATAAATTACCCAAAACCAGACAGAGAAATATCTACACACACTGTATTAGTCATGCAATTACAAATGAGTAATCCACTGTTGAAATCATTTTTGTATGTGTTTAGTCCCCAAACAGGAGTGCTACATGCATAAAAACCTGAATTATTTCAAATGAATAATTATTTGAGTAGCTCTAACCACGGCTTAGTGAATGAAACACAGAATGTGATTATCTTTACAACTGGACAATATCATATGCTGTTCCATCAGATGAATTAGCTACTCAAGCCTGTTACAAGAGATGTAAGAAAATGGGGCCATGCTATCAGTCAGTGGCTGCACCACTGGGCTGGTTGCCATTTCACCGCCTTCATAATAAATCCAAATTCTTCTGCTGCTGCTTAGCATAACAATAAAGCCAATCAATTTACCGGCACTGACAACCTTTTTCTAGATTTGAATGTGCAGGTGTCATAAAGTTACTTTAGAGAGACAACTAGCTCAGAAAGTATCTGCTTGCCTTATTTTTGTTAAGCAGAGCCAATTTCTCTAGTGTGTATAGAGGAAGTAGCAGTCTTATTCCCTGTGAAAATTACTGAACCAAACTGTCTTTCCCTTGTGTCTGCATCTCACCCTGCAGCACTGAAAAGGAACAATTAACACAAGTGTCACCTTCAACATCCTCAACAGAGAAGAATTATGCTGTGGCCTCACTTTTCTTTTCCCTCTTCCTGTAGAAAACATGCCCATAATAACATACAAAACTACTGCAAGGTGTGCTCAGATGCAAGACTAAGTAGCCAGGTGGTAACGAAAATGAAAACACCCAGAAATTCACACTGCAGAAACTACAACCAAGGAGGTTACAGCTGCGAGGTCATGCCGATGCCTTTGTATTGGGTTGGGCTGTTTCTTTCCTTTGGGGGTCCACTACCTAGATTCCATAGTCTCACAGAAGAGATTCTGATAAAAGAACTCAGTCTCTTTTTCATTAGGTTTTATATACTGCTTCTTTAAAAGATTTGGAGGTTCAAAAGCTCATCTTGGCTAAATGCCACAGTGGGTGGATTCCCAGCTAAATTCTTCAGGTCTGTAGTGATTTGAGCTATTCCTAATAACCATAATACAGCTCTTGAATTTTCATCTGTTGTCACAGACTTGCTTGTTCTTTGTCAAGACTTACAGTGTCCTAATACCACGGTCAACATCCCTGCTAATGTTTTGTTCTTTGAATGAGAATAATCCTCTTCCATTGTCCCTTCCAATACTTTATTCTGGCATTAGTAATATGCAAATACTAAGTGAAGATTATTATACTCTATTTTTGCTGGCTGTTTCCCTGAGAAATGTATTCTATTTATGGGACATGTAGACACAGCCGGTTCCAATTTTCCTTTTCATGCATAGCAATTTGGGGAAGCCTGCCATATTCCTGTATGTAAAAGCAATCATGCCAGGCTTTTGTTTCAGAGCGCACCCCAGCCTATGGGTCCTTTCTGCTGCCTGGGGAGCTGATCCTTGTGTTCACTTGCCAGATTGTCCTCAGCTTCCTCAGCAGATGTTTCGACCCCTCACTGGGGTCACGGCCAAGGATAATACCAAGAGGGAGACAATACTTCTCAAGCCTAAGGCCTGTTCTCCTCCCACTATTCTGGAATAGGAGTGTCCACACATGGAGTTAATCAAGGGTAAGTCCCAATGCAGACAAGCCCTCACACTAAATGTACCACTCTAAAAGATGCTGAGGCCTCTAACCACATCCTGGGTACGTTGCTACAGGCTCCCTCCGCACCGTGATTTTATGCTGCAATCTAAACCTGAGCATTCAAACTTAACAAAGATGGAACTGCAGGTACCCAGAGATCTGCTATTAACTTCAAGACCTTATGACAAATATTAATGTGATAGCTGTCATACTTCACATAGCCATATAAAAAAAACCTTTGAAAAACTAACTAATTAATCTCCACAATGCTACTGTAGAGAAGATTATCAAATCATAAAGAAGATTATCAGGTGTCTCACACTGCAAATGTTTCAAAACTACATTTAACCTCTACATGTGGATGTCAGGAAAATTATGATTTATCTTTTATCTTTCTAGCTAAGCTAACAAAAGAGAAAACAGTAAGTTTTCTGAGTTTTTTTTTTTTTTTTTTTTTTTTTTTTTTTTTTTTGTAGGGAGGCATGGGGAGAGATTGGGAAAATGATTCAATGTGATGACCCTCTAAATTCCTGTGGGACTCCATGAAAAAAATGATACTTTTTCTACTTTCAAATTTTTTGGACAAAATTAAAGGCAAAGTCCCAATTTCAATTCCCAGTTGCTGCTTTGTAAAACTGGAGTAACTCCACCAAAACCATTGGTATTACACTAGATTTATGCTGCTCTGAGATCAGAATTTGGACTGCAGGCTTTGTGGTCACTGCTTGACTACAAAGCTTTTCAACTTAAGAGTTTTGTAATCCTTTCTCCCAGAATTCTTTTCAGATGAATTTAGGAAGGCACTTCAGACAATGTTGCATTTTTCTTTTAAAAATCTGTGTTTTAGTTAGTGAGCAAGTGTAAGTGTAGTCTTACAAGTACAAAGTAGAATAAAAATAGGAAAAGGAATTAAGAAGTCTGAGTAACTTTCCTTTGTTCTTTCACCAATTGCTAAGATAGCTGGATTTGCTCAGCAAATGCTGGCAGTGGAATTACTATCCAAAAAACAATCAGATAAAGTTCAGATAAACTGTCTTTTTCTGCTCATTTGTCAGCACTTGGCAGGGGTTGCATTGGAGAAGCATTGTCTACAGGAGCATGCTGGGACCTGGCATTTGAAGGTCCTTCAGTTGCATCATCTCTGAAAGCTTGGTCACTCCTGTAGGTCTCCTTTGCCTCTTCCTCCTCCTTGCAGCTTCCCTGTCACACCCCACAGTGGCCACAATCTGGCTGTGCAGGTTATGTCCCACCATGGTGTTCTATTCCAGACCCTCTTTCTGACACCAGACCTGGTGTCTGTCTCTGGCCCAGCCACAGGCATTCTTCCCATGGCAGGTGAAGAACTGTCTTCTAATTCATGGGTACACAATGATCAGGATGTGGTCAAAAGGCATGTAGACTTTCCTGTGGCCCTCCTCTGGATGCCAGCAAAGCAGATGCAATGGAAGAAGACCACGTAGGCTGAGCTGGTGATGGTGCCCAGGCAGAAGGGCCATGAGCAGCCTGCCCTGCCCAGTGCAGCTGGGTCATGTTGTCCATTGCAGCAGAGTCACTGTGCTCCAGAGCTTCCTCAGTGCTTATGCTGTGAACAAAATAACCTTCACACAAGGGATTTTTATTTCATTAGTAACTACTACTACTACCTCACCAACTTCTGAGCACTGATTTGGGTACTGAAAGTAAAAAACAGAGATCATAAACAATCATTTTTCTCCCAGCTTTCTAGTATCGACTTCCCTTATGTTCACCCCAGAGCACATTCAGATGGACCCAGTACCTTTGGTGAGGTGACAACTGGTACAACAAGTCAAATACAGAAGCCAGAGACACCAAGGGAAACTCTCATGCCTGTACCAGGACAAGGCTGGCATTGGGCAAAGGGGCCTGGGCAGAGGGAGCACTTGTGGCTCTGGGGGTTATGGTATTTTGCAGGTATTTTAAGATTTCTGAGGAGGGAGCAGGACAAAAGTGTTTGGGGCTGATAAATGTTACAAGGGCAAGTTTTTCAGGAGCTTGTGGAAGTGTAAGGCTCATACCACAATGTCCTGGGGAAGGCCTAGATATGGGGGAATGGGATGGGTCCAGCCAGATGAGTGAGGAATCAGTGTAGAAAGAGAGAAGGAAAATCATAGACTCATAAGAAAGTTCAGGCTGCAAAGAACTTCAGGAGGTCCCTCACAGTCCCTGCCCACTTTCTTACACAGGGGGATGAAGAGTTCTTGTGCTCTAAGGAAAACATCCTTAATGAGTTGCCTGCTCTGTCCAGCTCCTTTGTCCCTAAGGACAAAGCTCCTGGGGATCTCATCCACTAAGTCTTCAAATAGGTCAAATTTCGCTCTTCAGAAGTTCAGGGCACTGACTTTGCTCTTCACCAGGCCCATATTCCTTGAGATCAGAAACTTAACCAGAGAGTGGTCACTGCAGCCCAGACAGCCTCCAGTCTTAACCTTCTTAATGAGTTCATCCACACTGGTGGGCACCAGCTCCAGTAACACTTCTCCTCTCGTTGGTTTGTCTGGTACCTGAATCAGGACTTTATTTTTAATGCATTCTAGAAATCTCCTGGATTGCTTACAGCCTGCTTTGTTGCCTTCCAGCAGACATCTGGGTGGTTGAAGTCCTCCATCAGGATGAGAGCGTGCTGAGCATGATGCTTCTTGTAGCTGAAGCAAGAAGGCCGCATCCACAGGTGTTTAGATAGGAGAGGATAACTATCAATCCCATTTATTTTTTGAAATCTCACTAGTAGGAAGTCACCTGACTGATACCAATCATTTCATTTCTACTGTGGAGACAAAGTCACAAAGTCCTCAAAAATTCTATCTTGAGACTTCAGCAGCGGCCCAGAAATTATTTATACTTCTTTCTCTCATGTTTGCCCTCTCCCTTACACACACATGCTCCACCCAGATCCCATGAGGCTATCTTTAGACTTACAAGCAGTTTGGATTGTTACTCAAAATCATTGGTTACTGTTGTTTTTATTTTCAAGTCCACCCCAAGAAAACAAACAAACAACAACAACAACAACAACAACAACAAATAAACACTGTAAGATAAACTTCACTTTATCAGAAACTATTAAAAATCTGTAGATGTCAGTGTAGTTTGTAGGCTCGTGAATTTTCATAAAAGCTCAAGTTGTTTAACATCAAAGTCTTTTTTTCATTATTATTATTATTTATTTTTCTGGAAGTTTTAGTCCCCTGTGGTATCCTGCTATGCAGTAACATACTACAACTGGATGCAACAGAAGATGGATGAATCATGGCAAAGATTGACAAATATCACTAATGGAGAATATGTATGAGCTTGTTTGGACATGGACCCCTAGGTCCACACTGATTACAGGATTTAGGAAAACAGGACCTGTCAGCCTGTCATGATATGACGTGTCTCCATTTGGTAATCATGTCAATTCTTGGGTAGCAAGCATGTTATCAGAGGCTCAAAGGAAAGCAGTCATTGAGCTTTGCAAATTGCCAAAGTTTGAGTTAAGTTTTGCGTGTTGATATAATTCAAGATAATTTGAATAAGTCATTTTTCAGATTTTCTGGTATAGATACTATATTCATGCCATGACATAGGCCCTTTTAACCACACAACTGAGTATTTATGTACACAAAGTGTTTTTTCAGAATAACGTATGACTAAGCATTTAAATTTCAGTTTACTAAGCCGAAAATTTAGGTTTTAAAGACCACAGAGTATCTTCCCACATAGTGCAAGCTAAGCTTCAATGGTGTATTTCCTAAATTATGGAAGTTGTCTTGCTGCTTTGCTCGGCTCCATGCATCTTACAAAGAACAACAATATCTCTCCTGTGGAAATAGATGGTCTCTGCACACATTTTAATCTGAGGTGTTCCTGTATGACCCTGTAATTTTAATGACTTTGATAAGAGCTCGATTCCTTCATTATTTTTTTTTATTTTTATTTTTCCCTTGGGAAATCTACATTAGTTTCCAACATCTGTTACCTCTTGACTCCTTGGGAATAATGACTGATATCATTAGTTTGCACACATCAATCTGCCAGTCAATCTGTGCACGTCTCTTCCCCATACTTTCATTCAGTAAAGTGACCTGTTCTGTACTCACCCCGGAGAGTGGGATAAACCCTTCACCTGCACCTAGCACAGGGGCAGCTAGTGCACTTCTTTGTGAGAGGTGATTTTTCAGGTCAGTTCCACAGTGGAGGCCATGGCCCCAACAGCTATGAAACAGTTTGTGCCTCCAGGAAAAGTGAATGTGAAGCATCCTACCTTGACCAGTTCTTGCTTATCTCTGATAGCAGATCTGGAGGAAACTGGCTGAATGACAAAAGTTAAATGTATATTAAAAGTATATATACATGTATATCCAAGTCCGTCAAACACAATAGTTTTATTTGCAAGTGGAAGGAAGCTCTTCAGACTCTCATTTTGACAGTGTTTTTTAAGTGGCCGTGCATTTTACAGAAAAAAAAAAAAAAAAAAGAAAGAAAAAAGAAAAAAAAGATCTGTGTGCTGCAACTCATGCCTATTCAATTGGACCAGCTCCCTGCCACAACATCCCTTACCAGCTCATTGCCACAAACTTCCTTTCAGAAACTCTTGGGTTTCCTTCACACAATCTTATTCCTGTCATGGAAAATAAGTGCCTCTTAGATGCCAGCATTTAGATATAATGATGATAAATGCTATTCAAAGGATGAAAGCATTCAGAATATACATGATGAGGGAAAAAATTAGGCCCTTGTCAGTTATGGTGATCCAAAGTTTCATAGTACTTTTAAAAAATCATATGTATTCATTCTTCCATGGCCAAAATTCAAGTTAGAAAGCATGTTGTCAGCTTTTCAGACTGGAAAATTTTGCCTTCATTTCCTTTCACTTCCTTTTCTCCCTAGTGTAGTACTTCCAGTACTTGCTCAGTCCCATCCCAGAGGTGGTTGAGGGATGATACCTCGCATAGAGGTGTAGCTTGTAGCTGAGTTATTACTCCTGCAAATGGTAACACAGCTTCAATACAAACCACACCTTCCACCAGATTTACCCCTAATATACCTTCATACATTTTGTATACCAAAGCTTTCTGCCCTAGAACATATCATTGTGTTTGCTCTATCTGCATCTCTAATTCAAAGCCAGGGTAGCAAAGGCACAAATAAAGGAAACAGGTCACTAGAATAGGTCACTAGAGGGAGAGGTGGACAGGGTGAGATTCTGTAACACCACATGCCAGTGATGAGCTGGAAACGCCTATGTCCAGTCAGTCTCAAATGGTCTGGGAGAAAAGAAGCACTTTCTCTCATGCTCCTTAGACCTGATTTTTTGTTGCCTTTGCCCTTGTGGTCTCCTTTATATATTGATGTTTGACTGTGAAGTTTATAATAGAAACTCTTAGTTTAGCACTGAGTGCCCATACTACCCCTTAATTTCCCCAAGGACCAAGATAGCTGCTCAGCTCTCCCTTTCATGGTGTAGTAACTCCCAAATTTATCACTGGTATGCACTGCCCTGTGCTCTTCTCATTAGATGCCATTTTTCAGACAAACAATGCCTGTTGCTCCCTCAAGCTGCCCGGATGTGCATTTGTGTAGCCCTGGGAGAGTTTTGCAGGGGGATCTCTATCTAGTGCTACTTCTACAGGGCTCATGTTGCCAGAAATGTCTCAAGCCCTCATCAGCAAAGTGGGGCTTGATGATCTTGAGACTATTTCAGATGCTCATTGAGGTGGGGATTGTAAAGTGTTTTTATTGCTTAAATGGCGTTGCAGTCTGAGAGATGCTAATCCCATTGAAAGCTAATTATAGTTCTCTCAAATATGCAAAGGAAATAGAACTAAAAGAAAAAAAACACGATGGCATGTAGATGCTACTGGTAGAACAGCATGCATTTCCCTCTATTGTGATAACATGAATACAAAAAATGACAGTTTGACAGACATCAGCCATAACATGCTTCCACCAGTATCTCCAGGCTTCATGGTTATCTGCTTTTATTTATCGATGCTCAGAGATGACTTCACAGTGACCTTTTTCCACTGCATTTTGGAGTTTGCCTTTTTTCCTGCCATTTTTCTCCTGGTATTATTCTTCCTGTTATTTTATTTATATTATTTTTTTCCTTGAGGCATTCTGCTATCTACTCATTGCTTCATACTTCCTCCTTATTCACCCCCACGCTTAATTTATTTTTTTCCTTCCTCTCTCTTATTTTTCTATCAATTTCCTATGTACTTCTAAGTTTTCTTTGCTTCCCTCCACATTTTAGCCTGTTGTCTACTCATAAACTTTGAATATTTGGCATCATGATATGAACGTGATTCATCAAAAACATCTAGAAACAAAAACAGTTTCATCCTCACAAGCAGTCCCCTCATCTGATTATGACAACAGTTTGCTACTACTCACCACATTTTATTTTTCTGAAATAGAAAATCATTCCAGCTATGAATGCTTAAGTTGACCTAGCACAGTTTCTCTCACCTCGTCCCTCAGCACAGCATCCTTGGCTACTTCCTCCCTCCCCTGAGCTCACGGGGCTGTGCTCTGACCGAGGGAAGATACAACTGAAGCAAATTTTGGCCCAAGTCAGTTCTGTGGCTGGGTGCAGCAGACAGTCTTGATAAGCACAAGGGCAGAAGTGGGGCATGAAGAAAGAAAGCCATCAGGAGGGGTGGGTGGCAGTACCTCCCCAGCCAGCTCTGAGGCTGCAGGGGAAACTTGTGCCAGTTGAAACCAATGATGACACCAAGACACTACTAAAAATTACTTTGTGCCTTGTCACCATCAGTAGATATGTGAGGAGACTGAATTCAGGTCCAGGACTCCCATTTCTCACCTAAAAGCTATGGGTATTCATTGCAATGTTTCTACTTTTGTCCAATCCCTAGTCAAGGCTTTCTCCAGTCTCAGTTAGAGTCACAAGCTTCTCCTCTGCTATCAGCAAACCACATTGAACTTATAGTGACTTCTATCAGCCTTGCCATGTTTTCTCTGATATCTCTGTGCATTATATTCTGGCTATTTTCTGTATTTTCCCATTTACTGTCTGCACTAGTACAAAAAGAGACACCTCCATTAAATTCCGCAGACTTAATGAAAAATTATATACAGGCTTAATGTTTGCATTTGAAATCAAGTGAGCAAAACATTTTTATAGTGTATGAGAAATAACTGCTCTAGCAAGCATTTTGTTTTGTTTTACTTGTTATTCTCTCTCTCTCTCTCTTTTTTTTTTTTTTAATTAGAAATCAAGACATCACACCTATTTTGTTATCAGCCAGACTTCCAGTGAGTTCACTGGGGTCTAGAGTCCTTGCTACGGACAGATGCAGAGACGTGGCCAACCACAAGCACTCCAACAGTTCACTCAGTAGACCTACTGAAAGTGCCTATAAGACACAATCCATCCCAAACTGCCAATGTCCCAGGACTTGAAAATGTTATATTATTACATCCGCAACCCGAGATATTTTTGCAGCCATCACGTACTGTACAGATGTATACAAATAATATTGCCTAAACCATCACTATGTCCCAGTAGGTCCAGCAACACAGCATGGCACCCGAAGGAGCTTTGGGCAACCACAATGTCAGCAGGATTAGGTCCTTTCAGAATGGAAAACACACTAGAATTATGCTCATATGTCCTTAGTAATCAACAGATACCCAGCAAACAACAGCAGAAAACAGGACAAGCCGGAAAGGAAGGATCACCCTTAATCCACTGCTTTGCGAATGTGCATTGCCATAGACAAAGAAGAGTTCTTTCTCTTACCAAAAAGGACACATAATTTTCAACTACGTGAATGTGTGTGTACTTCTAAGAGGCCATGAAATCACAAATGAAATAGTAAGTCCATATTTATTGTATATGTCTCTACATATATGTGAAATTTGTAAGGGAAACACTGTATCCTTTCAGAAATAGAAGGAGAAAAAAGAAATAAAGGGGAAAAAAAGAACATGCAAGTCTGTGCATTGAAAAAGACAGAAATAAAGGGACTGGCTAAGATCCCATTAGGGGAAGGGTCATGAGCTGGTCAGGATTTCAAGTGCCATCCAGTGTTCAGGGATTGGCAGTGATACAGTTTTGCTGTTCTGCAGTTGGGATTACAACTGGAACACTTCAATACCTGGTGGTTTAACTTAATTCCAGGTTAAAGCCAATGAGTAAAAATGAGTAAAAAGTCATTTTGCTTTCCCATATTTTGTGACTCGAACCCAAATCACCAAAGGGAATGAATGTATACTGCTACGGCCATTGTAAGAGCCATCATGTTTAGACTCAGCTCAATACTGAACAGGTTCAAAGACAGCCTTGTGAAATGATTGCACCAGATCAGGGCTCAGCTGCATTGTTAAAAATATACAAAACACCTCCCTTCCACTAAGCATTCTCTATTTCTCCTTTCAGTATGTATAGAAGTTCAGGCTCCAGAGCTGCCCGGTCACATGCACCACATCCAATGGAGTAGGCGTTGTTGGTGGGCACTATTTCAGTGAATGGTTTAAAGGCAAAGATCAACTGTTTAATTTTCCAGTCTTTATTGTTTTAAGTCAAACCTTCTGTAGTATTTTAATCTACATGGTATCTCTTCATACCATGTGGACTGAAAAATTGGCATGCTTTCAGACACAGCACTATGAAATAACCCATTCTCAGGTGTTATCCGGTGCTTTTAAAAATCATTCATTCCCCTTCCCAAAGCTTTGATCTGAACATACATTAATACAATTGGATGAATATTTAGGGAATGTTTGATATATCTGCCAAGTCCCCTCTTTACAGAAACCTTGCTTCAGAGATTTGGGGATGGTTGGAACAAGTCTGATGCTTTTTTAATATTTATGTGACACGTAGCTGATAATATTTAGCAGCTCACAGGTAGTTTGCCATAATCAAAATAAATGTGTTTTTCAGAAGACAGCAAAACAGACTCTTCAGAGTATTGCTCTGTGGCCTCATTTAGTTGCCACCTGCATGCAACTTCAATGGTTTTAACATATAGCATTTAAATTCTTACAAACACAATTGTGCAAAACTGTCACTCTCTGAAAGATAAAAGAAGGAAGGAAGGAAGGAAGGAAGGAAGGAAGGAAGGAAGGAAGGAAGGAAGGAAGGAAGGAAGGAAGGAAGGAAGGAAGGAAGGAAGGAAGGAAGGAAGGAAGGAAGGAAGGAAGGAAGAGAGAAGAGAGAGAGAAAGAGAAAAAGAGAGAGAGAGAGGAAAGAGAAAGAGAGAAAGAGAGAAAGAGAGAAAGAGAGAAAGAGAGAAAGAGAGAAAGAGAGAAAGAGAGAGAGAGAGGAAGGAAAGAAAGAAAGAAAGAAAGAAAGAAAGAAAGAAAGAAAGAAAGAAAGAAAGAAAGAAAGAAAGAAAGAAAGAAAGAAAGAAAGAAAGAAAGAAAGAAAGAAAGAAAGAAAGAAAGAGGACTTAGTAACTTTCCCTATTTTTCTGGAAAAAAAGGTGGGGGGAGGGAGGGAGAGATTAAATGAACTTGCAGATTCTAAAGACTTTCTGATTTGCCATCTAAAAGGTATGTTTACTCCTGTAGGCCAGGATTTCTCTTTTTCACTTCAGACCTTCTAGTAGCCTACTTTAAAATGACCAGCTAAAAACCCCAGAGAATTTTTCTTTCCCCTTTCTGCTGATACATTTTTGAGTTGTGTGTGTTTTCTTTCCACATGGGGAGTTCTAGTATTTAACATTGCATTGACTGAAACTTGATTTACTTAACTTTTTATTTACAAAGATTATTATTTTCATGCTTCTTATTTGTGTCACTGGAAATAAATGATGCATACATGGCAAGAAATATTAACCAAAACAAATATCACAAAAGTAAAATTAACAAAAATATTAACCAGAACAACTATGCAGAAAGTTTGGATAACATTGTTACCTTGTTAAATACAAACAGCAAATGTTTCTGTGGTAGAAAGCTGGAGCTAACCAACTATGTGTGATAAATGAGGAACTTTATTTTTCTAGCATTCTGGGTGGTAAACATCCTGAGGAAATTGTCAAGAATGGTGTGGTCTAATCATATGAAATGGCAAGTCCTGTGAGTTTGGTGCCTCAGTTCCTCATAGTGAGACAGGAATGCTTGTTGTCTGATTTTACCTCCTACAGGATGTACTCTACCTTCCTTGCTCCTGAACCTTATGGCACACAGGCAGCCTCTGCCCTCATGGCAAGACTTGGCCATAAAAATCTGCCAGCACTGATTGCCTTATAGGACAGGGCCACAACATTTGTAAAGCATGTGGCCAATCTTCCTGAGCCTACAAACTGCATCCCAAACTTTCCTGTGTATAAGTGCCACAGAGTCAGAGGTTCAGGAGGACAAGTGACCATACCAGGGAACAAGGATATCCTGGACGGGTTTGCAAGCAGGAGCAATAATCAGGGTTGACAGCTGCTCAAATGTTGGAACTGGAGCCTGGGACAGAGCCAGGTTGCATTGCACTGTGCAGGGTGTGCAGGTGGACTGGGAAGCACTGGCCTCACGACATTCTCAGCCTCACCTTGTTCCATTGCTGAAGACGGAGCTGGGAACTCAAATGAGCTCTAGGTGGCAGTCCCACCTGAACTGCTTGAGAGCTGCCAATGGCTCAAGAGATCACTGTAGGCTTTCCCTTGTTTGAACAGAAGGGCTTCCTATCTGCTCAGTACCAGAAATAGAAGTAATGTTTATCTTACTACATTAAAAATAGCAGCTGCTAGTTTCATTGAGTCATAAATAGAGTAAAACCCAGGAAGATGCACAGGTTAATGCGCAATGTGAGCCAGATTTCCGTTCAGATTGTATCTTTGCGTGGTCTGGGCTTTTAAGGTCATCGCCATCTGGGAAGCGATATAATTCAATTAGAAGATTCACTTTGACTCAGGACCTCATTTATCTCTTAGAGCTGGCACAATAAATCACAGCTTTGTGAGCAACAGTACAAGACAGTTGCTCTGCCCTCCACCTTGCTCATTGATCTGCCTGAAAAGAATGCATCTGTCTCCAAGATCTGGCACCGGTCTTTGTTCCCCTGGCAGTCTGGCTCCAGGAGCAGAAGTCAGAGCCAAGCAACTGAAGTAGAAATAACACCTAGTAGGAAACAAGTCATTTCCATGCAACTGGAAATGTATGTGCAGTGACCAACCATGTGTAACCAGAAATTGTGTTTGCGAATAAATAGTTCAGGCACTGTTCTGAGTCTGAGTTTGTTGCTGGTGGTGGGCCTCTGCTGAACAGCGGTGCCATTGAAGCTGAGCTTAGTATTCAAGCGTGGTTGAAAAAGCACAGCAATGTGAGTTTACTGCCAAATCTAAAAAGAGCTTAGTAGCTGAGCATAGAATTCTCTACACACTCTACCTTTTGGGGCTGGAGGGGTTATTTTGTAGAGAAAGTCATGTAGGTGGGATTAGCCTGCAAATCGTCTCTGTCAGCAAGTACATTTTCACTTACAGGGATTCTACATGAGACAAAGCACTTGAATTTAGTTTTTTTGTGGATTGTTGTGTCTCCATTCCCTTGTCATGGCCAAGACTACCTACTTTGAAGGTTGCATGGCATTCAACATGCCTTTATACAGATCTAATGCTGTCTAATAGATAAGGTCCTGAACAGACTCAACTGACTGAAAATATAGAAGGGCAGCATAGACTTGGACTAGAAAGAGGCAAATCAGAAGTGATACTGTAAACACCAATAAACTTACACAAAGAGATTTGGGATTAGACTGTTCTCTTTTTCTTTTTCTTATTATCTGAACAAAGTACAGTTGTGGAGCTCCTCACACATTTTCTGGAACAGAAAACCATCACAGGCTTTTTTTTTTTTTTTTTTTTTTTTTTTTTTGAATACAAAAGCACTCCTTTGTCTCTGAAAATCCACATTGTCTCTGAAAATCATCCACAGACTGTTGGAGCACATGGACAAATACCATATGAGGTTCCTCTCTTGATTTACATTTTCAGTAGTTATCCAAGATCAGCCACTGTTGGACACAGAATAATGGAGTAGATGGATCTTTGTGCCAGTATGTTACATGTCTACATTCTTAAATCACTGTTGCATTGGTCTGTTGGAATTATCCCACTCTTCATAGATATCATGCATCATACATGCACTCAGTGTGGAACATGGCATCTTAGTAAATTGGTGCTAACATGGAAGAAATGGGCAGAATTTTTAATGCTATTGGTGTGAACTGCACACCCAAATGTCTCAAAACACTCACACAAGAGAGAGTTTTGACATTAACATTGACATGCTATGCCTCTGTCACGTATTACACATTTTCTCTGTAAATGATTCTGTTTACTCAGAAGGAAACAGGTTTAGAATAAGAAAGGCCTTGTGAACCTCAGGGATAAATGTGATTTCTGGCATACTTACATTCAAATGGCACTCCCTGCTTTTTCAGTTTGTGTAATGCTTGAAAATCAATATGTCACTTTATCTTGATAAAGGCTAAGTGCAGATAATGGATTAATCGGATTATTGGGTTGTGATGAAAATGGTCCCAGGAGAGCACAGATGCACAAAGATGCATGCAGGTTTTGGGACTGTCCAGCAACAACTGAAAAAACTTTGATTTTGTTATGCAAATCATGACTTTTTAATGTAGTGATTCAGCAAATGATTTATAGTGGAGTTTGGGATGCATAATTAATATTGTGTTGGGTTTTTTATTTGTTTGTTTGTTTGTTTTGTGTGTGTTCTGTTTTGTTTTGTTTTTGAACATCAGTGAAGATAGATAACTACTCAGAGTGCCATTCAGAGTATGAATGTCTCAGCCTTCCTGAATTAGCACTTTAAGCACTACAGGTATATAACAAGAAGCACTCTCTTCATCATTTGAAGCAATTCAGACACTGTGCCCTGTGTATGAAATCAGTGTGCCATACAGACAAAACCACAGAAGTCATTTAAAAGCATTTTCCAACACTGCTTCCTGGTTTACTGTCTTTAGTTTATGATCTGTGAACTCTTTCTATCATACTCACAAACAGAAACAGAAGAGCAAGCCAGAAGAAGAGCAAAATTCCCTCTAAATGAACTGCGTGTTCACTGGAAAGACTGGGCAGCTAGGCAAATCAGAAAATCAAGTAGGATTAAATTGTGCCACCTCAGAGAGAATTTACTAAATACACCATTTTCTCCAAAAGCAACCCCTGCTTAATTCAAGGGACCAAGAGAGTGAGTTACCAATTAATTCAATACTACTGCAACTGCAGAGAAGCAGGAAGGGGTGCGCTGCGCTTTTGTTAAGCATTGCTCAATAAGGGAAGCTGCATATGGAAATTAATTCCTTCCCTGCATTTTAGCTGTTAATGCATAAACCAGCACAAACATTCATGACCTAACGTCTGGACAAGGAACTTTCATGCTCTCTCACTTCTTTCTTTCAGTTTGGAACTCGTGGCTTTTTTTTTTTTGTTCATGCTCCTTCAAAATACCATGACAAATGGAAGAAAGAAAAATAAATTTAGGCAGCTAGTGTAATGTAAAAGTTCTTTGATTTGTACCTTTTAGCATACCAAATGTATGCACAGTCAAATTCTAAGCCTTGATAAATGTGAAGGCAGGTTGAATATTAATTTTAAATTTTTAAAAAATTATGAATAATTTATAGACAGAGAAGTTCCCACATTGGTCAGATGAATGATTCACAATGAATAATTCATCCAACTCCATTAAATAATTTTACATCACTGAAACCCCTATGCCAGGCTCCCAGCTGTCTCTTCAAAAATCTGATCACTCTCAAACAATGCAATAACTGCAGTATTAATTCTGAATATTTAAACCATACTTTTAAACTTCTGTACCTATTGAAGGACAGAACAGGCTGGTAGGGGATCAGGAACTGTATGTATCAAGTTCTTTCCACTGAAGTGAAATAATCTGAATTCCCCAGGAAACGAAGACTTATGTTCTTCATTATCAAGCATGGGTCAGCTTTACTGTCATCAGAACTGTTAACACTACAGGTGTACCTGGTCATTCAGTTCAGTTGTGTTTAAGTGATCAACCTCTCCTTGTTTCTACAGGAACTCACTTTATCTGTTTTCTTCTACCTGAGAAAAATTACCTTAAGAATAGTACTTCGTGGTATTGAATTCATTGGTAAGTCTGTTTCTTTTTTTTTTTTTTTTTTCTTTTTTCTTTTTTTGGCAGGTTAATGAGAATGCTGCCAGAAAGCTGAATTTAGTGCAGACAGCCCTAGCAGCACTTGTGACATGTGGCAACTGGGAGGATCTGGTCTTTATTTTGTCAGAACAACCACTGGCCCCAAGGATTATGACATTTCATTTAAAAATATACCAGAGCAAAGCCATTAGGTTAGTAAACAGTTCCTCTTTGCTAGCAGAGAAATCTCTTCAACTTTACTCAGCATTTTGCATCAGATGGTGGATGGTCACAATCTCAAATTCCTGTTTATTTTCAGTGACTCAGCCGTTTCTCCTTTTTCTGCCCTGAAAACAAGCAGTTTCACAGGACTCATTTTCCCTAGACAGAGTATTTGTGAGCAACAGGGCACAAGTCACTTGTCTTCCTTGCTCCTCAGATTGTGACAACTACTCTGATCACTCGTTTCTCTTACTTCCTTCACACTTGATGTCCTTTACTGCATACCTGACTATTCGACTTCACAGATACAAAAAATATGAAGGCCATTTCCTCTTTGTCTTGCATAAGAATTTAGTGTGAGAAATAAGCATCTAGCTCAACGTCTTTTAAAGGGAAGCTAAACTGTACATGAGAAGAGGTATTTTTGAAACAGCACACTGAAGCAAGCTATTGCCCTGGTTTCAGCTGGGATAAGTTAATTTTCTTCCTAGTTGCTGGCATAGTCTTGTGTTTTGGGTTTAGGATAAGAATAAGGTTGATAACATCCTGATGCTTTAGTTGTTGCAGAGCAGTGCTTATACAAAGCCCATGTCTTTTCAGCTCCTTGTGCTGCCCTGCCAGTGAGGAGGCTGGGGGTGCTCCAGGAGCTGGGAGGGGACACAGCCAGGGCAGCTGGCCCAAACTGACCAGAGTGATGTCCCACACCATGTGGCTCAGAAATGAAACTGGGGTGACTGGCTGCGGTGGGGATGGGGCATTGCTCAGGGTCTGGCTGGGCCCTGGTCAGTGGGTGGTGAACATTTGCATTCTGCATCACTTGCTTTGCATATTCTTTTGTTGCTGTTGTTGTTGTTGCTGTTATTCTTATTCTTCTTATTATTATTTCTCTCCCTTTTATTTCCTATGAAACTGTCCTTATCTCAACCCAGATTTTTTTTACTTTTTTTTTTTTTTTTTTTTTTTTTCCCAGTTCTTTCCCCCATCCCCCTGCAAGGGTATGAGGAGTGAGGAAATGGCTGTGTGGTGCTGAGGAGCTGCCTGCTGGGATAAACCACAGTAACTATACATGTCTGTGAAGCTATTGGTATTTTATATTCTCCTCTATCACAAGTAACCCAGTTTAGACATTTTGTCCCTGTGTTATGTTGATGTGAACGCCCTGTCTCTCTTTCTCTCTCTCTCTCTCTTGTGTGTGTGTGACAATAAACAAAATCCCAGCCTGGTTTTATAAGAGGAGATCTCCTTGGGGACCTTGTACACCAGCAGAAGATGGGGCTATTGTTTTCTGATTCTTGATGACACTAGAGCAGTGCATCACACAGCTTTGAGCCACAGGACTCTGATGTTTCCGTGTCGTAACCTCTTATAGTGCCGTTCTCCAGTGCACAGGGGGAAAAATTCTCTTTTCAAAAAGGCTTAAGTATTTGGAGGCTATGTACTTATATATTGGGTCCAAGAACTCAGGCTCACCAAAAAAGTTATGTGAAGGGGATCTGTCTTGTGTTGTACTTGCTGTGTGCTGCATTGAAGTATGAGGCAAACACGGTGTTTGCTAGACCAACACCATGGGATGTTCCCAGGCACTGGCACTTAATGTTGTTACATCACCAGAATTGTCCTCAGCAAGGCTTTGGTGCAAGACAACTAAAAGACTTCCCAAACTTCCTACACATGGCAGTTTCCTAGGCTATGAGCCTTTCCTAGGAGAGTGTCCCAATTGTGGCCATCGTGTCTGGGAAGGCAAGAGGGGTTAAGAGTATGTGAGCTCTCCTAAGAGAAGTGGCTCCTGTTCCAGGTAGAGATCTCTGTCATGTTTAATTTACCAGGATAGCTGCAACCACTAAGCTGAACTCTTACCTGATTGCTATAATTGAGATCTTCTGATTTTAGTTACAAAATCTGGTGTCTATTGGTGTTACTCTGGCCCCTAAACCTGCTCCAGAGGACTCCCAGAACAGCAGGTTACACCCCATCACTGTACTGCCATGCTGTCTGCACGTCTCCCCACTTAACACTGGGTTAAACCCAACCTTTCCATCTTCCTTCTGAAGTTGACGCAAATGATGAGAGACCTTCTCTCTCCACCAGCACCTTCCACTGGAACACCAGAACGGCTAACTGCACCAGGGGGATTTGGGAGCCCCAGCACACAGCTTTCTGGGCAGCTAACACAGGAAATTAGGACTTGCCTTTGGAAAAAAAATAGAAACACTGACAAGTTATTGTGCCTTTGGAATGAAACATAAAACTCATTTTTCCTGGATGGGAAGAGAGAACAAATGCAGTCAACAGCAGCATGATCCAGTGAAGCCAATTTTGTTGTTGTTTTTTTTTTTTTTTTTTTTTTTTTTTATGAGCAGACTGCATATACAATATGAATAATTCTTAGAAAAACTCAGTGGATGGTTGCTGTTTTTCAAATTTTGCTATACAGTTCTTTAGGTCCAGTTGTGGCAAACACTCTTAACAACTTGGCTTAACACAACAATGCTGTGCAACTTTCAGAAAAAGGGAATAGCATGAAGATAGTCTTCTTTGGTCACTTTATCATTCACATAAATCATCAAGGATTCTATAGAAATAAATAGATTAAGAAAAAAAATGAGAATAGAAAAGGAGTAATTTATTCTTTGTGCACTTCCAGAGTGCTTTGTTATTTAAACAGCTGGTCATATTTCTTGTCCTGATCATTTCCACTTTCATTTTTTTCCCTCTGTGTTTCCCTTTCATTCTTTAACCCTACATCAGGCAAAGGAAAAATAAAATTGAGAAGGAGAGGTCCTCATGGAACAACTAGGAAAGCAAAACAATATGTGGGTGGAGGATGGAGAGAATGCACAACAGTGGATTCAGCTGTAACTTCATGCAGTTTGTAGCCTTGCCTTTCCAGACTGCCCAGCAAAAGGCCACATTGCCCAGCTTGGCTTGTTTCAATGAAAGAAAAACCCATGACTCTTGCAACCAGGAAATGTTGACATAATGGAGTTACTAAGAAAACCTAAACTTAGTCATTCTCCAAACTAGATGCATCACAAGCAAGGTTGCACAAACATTATTCACATTACTACCAACTGTTCTTTTGTCTTGACATGGACTGTGACAATCAGGCACCAATTTTTTGTTGGTGCATGAAATAAAGCAGTATCTTCCTTGAATACATTGAAAGGAAACATTGCGCCTGTGGTATGGATGTACCCTGTGAAAAGAGAATAGGTTTATGGCAAGGAAGACTGCATTGCAGAGAATTGCCAGGAGAGGTTCAGATATGGGTGGATATCTTATTCCTCCAGCTGCTATTGTTAATATGCATCTAAAGAAATTGAAATGACCATGAAGAGACATTAATCTTATATTCAAGAATTCTCTTTTAATATCAAAAGCCTGAACAATTAAATGCCTTTAAGCCTACACCACACTTTGATAACTAAAAGTCATCACTGAAGTAGTAGTAGCTGGATATATGGAAGACTGAATCAGTTAAATGCAATTACATAGTTGGATATATGTTGTATGAGGTCTCTGTGTCATGAACTGAGGAGAGGAAAGGAAGAATGAGCTGCATTATTTGACAAGGATGAACAAGGCAAGGACAGGAATAGAAAAACAGATAACAAATGTGGGACCTTACAGAGTTTTGGTGTTATGGGTAGCTTCTTCCCTTTGTGGTGGGAAAGGAGGGGGTGAGTGTCACTGCGGGCATGGGACCATCTGCGTGCAGCACGTTGGTGTGGTTTGTGTGAGCAGCAGTGGGAGTGAGAGGTGCAAAGGCAGGACAGCTGAGCCTGTACACCTGCCTTTGCGTCTCAGCCCAATGCTAAGCCACCTACAGCAACCTCTGCTGTCTGACCAGTTCTATCCGTTAGTTCCCCTATTTTCAGCAATTCATTTTCCATCATCTCCCATTTTCCCAAGAAAGGAATATGGCCAAATTACACCACTTTATACAAAATAAATAACTCAAAAAGTTTTTTGTTTTTTGTTTTTGTTTTTTTTTTGAAAATGTTAACATATAAAGCTTTGTAACAATTCAATGAAGATGAAGGTTCTTACTCAGAAGTGAAAAATTTGAGGCAAAGATAAGGTTTTTATTTAACCATTGCTTCTTAATATCTTCATTTCTCAGGCTCATTGCTTTCTTGTAACTTCATTTTTAGGGTCAGAAAATGTGTGCAAATGATCCCCCACTAAAGCACTTTATCTAAAGGCATGGACTAAGTCAATGCCAGTTAGGATTAGAAGCCAGGATTTCTAAAATTTTGATCTTCCTATTTAATTATCTCTATTTATCTATTCTCTCCTTTTCAGATCATGCAATCACAGGGGAACCAAACAGCTACACATTTTGCCCATCATGTTAAAACAATGAAATATTTGGGTTCTATATTGAACTGGCATGTGAGGTGTATATGGACTAAATTGGAGTTGCTTCTCTTCTGTTCCTGCATACTGTTAAACTTGAGTCCTTGAATAAAAACATTCTCCATTACTACATCAACTTCAAATGAAGTAAGCATGAATTAAATAGAAGGTATATTTTCCTGTGACAGTAAGTGACCACCAGTAATTTCTGGGTAAAGAAAAAGATAGGTTTCACGGTGGAAAGGTCTCGGACAGGACTAACCACAAGCATGTGTCATTCATTATTCACTGTGAAGCTGAAATAATAAGGGGAAAGCTAGTCTGCCTTTAACATTTCAAAGCCAAAGGTCATATTCAAAACATTTTCAGGTTATTAGTAAAACTGAGGTTCTTACATCTGCTATAACCCCCTGAAATATAAATACTTTGCCCTCTCTATATATGTTAAAGTACACAGTTCTGGACATTAGCAATGTAATCCAGGCTCTTCAGAGTGTTGAAAAATATCCCTTTTGGAGTCATTGTCTTTCTAATTGAACTGCAAAAAGGTTTCTTCTGGATAGCATTACCATCAAATGACTCTAAAAAGCATAAAACTACTGAATTACTGAATCTATTTAAACTCCACTCAGAGATCAGTTAGAAAACCCACTACAAATATGTTCTTTCTAAAAATAGGCTTTTGTTTCTAATTTGTGATTTCTGTGTTAAAAGAATTCTCTCAATTGTTTTAATCTCAACAGTTCAACTATCACAATTTAAAATAGCAATGAGGAAGAATAAATGAGCTTTTTTAAAAAAAGTATCATCTTGCCTATGTAATTTGTGTCCTTTAATTTGACAAGTACATTTATTTCCAGACAAGGAATCTCAGGACAGGCACACAGCACCCATCATGTGAGGTTTAATATTAGAAATACAACAATACCAAAAACTTGGCATTAGGGACACTCAAGATGCTTCTGTTTGCAAATTAAATAAATCAAACAGAAAACCTCCATAGTTTAATGGCCTAAAAAATTAAATTAACCCCATTCATTATGGAAAGGTTACTTACACTGCATATACCCCAGAGATTCTGGTCTCTTTACTGATTACTCTGGTAATTTCAATGATAGGGACACCTGTTCTCTGGTGTCCCTGAACACATGGTTCAGGCTACCATCCTTATTTCATCTGGGACGCTAAACAGCAGCCAGATGGCTGCTTGTTATAAGCCTTTTAGGAATTTGAATCCAAAGTGGGAAACAAAGTATGCTTTTCTGAGTTTCCCCAGAGAGTGAGCTGCATCCATACTGTGAAAATCCAGTACAAAACAGCTTAAAAATTTTCCTCATGTGAAATGGACATTTTTTAGCCTGACTTTGTAGGGTAATAAATAAGTTATTTTGTGAATAAATACCAATGTCATTTCATTTTCAAAAGGATTATTAATTTCTTCTGTTTAGAAGTGGTGAAGCACTTGAATTGTGTCCAACAGGGCAGGAGGAGAAGAGCTGTGCTCTTGAAGTACTGCACTGTGAGTACATTGCTGGACTGTGACAGAGGCAAGTGGTTGTAAGCACAAGGCAAATTGACTCTTTCAGTGTAATCATTAATTAACAAAATCCAAAGCAATTATTAGGCAACCTTTCCCATTGTGCTTTTTCCTTTCCAAATCAGAGCCTTAGTAGATCGAGAAAAACATCTGGGACGACACTGACTATGTGCACCAGGGCTCCCATTTAAAACCTAAAGCATCTTCAGTTAGGCATCAAAATCCTTAGCAGGATACCTGGACAGTAGTCAAATTCAAAGATGTGAAGGGCATACTATACCTCTTTTATGAATTTTGGAGAACATCAAGACAATTTTGCTTGTCAGAGCAAGGTGTGAACTAGGCAAGAGCCTCGTGAAAGGCTGCACTTTCATCCTACCACTTCAGAAGTCCATAGTATATTCAGGAAGACGATTCCCATCACAGGTGAAGTCAGAGGCAGGAGATTGTCAGGGTGGGAGAAATGGCAGATCAGGAAGGAGGGATGTGTTCGGGAACTGAGATATGCCACCCTCTTAATTTCCTCTTCCCCAGACAAATGAGGTGGGCAGGATCCCTTTGCTTGGCTGCCGGCATTCCTTTTTCCAGCTCATTGTATCGCTAAGGCACTTCTGTTTGACAAGGCTTATCATGAATTCATAGATTTTAAGTCTCTAAGCCTATTTAAGTCTCTAAGCCTGTTTAAGCCTGTAACTCTCTTGGAGCTACAATACATATTCAGGAAAGACTTTCAGGCTTAATTTGAAGGCTTTTAAGTAAACACAAGCAGGATGACATTCCCAAGTACATTTTTGCAATGGTTAAGTTTTGCACCCAGAAATGTTTCCCATCATTTCTTCACAGTCAGCTTCATATTACTCTGCATTTTTTGGTTTGTTTTGATTCTGTGAAGAGTCACCTGTAGTCAGAAATCTCTTCTCCAGAATTGTAATCTTCTAGGCCATCATCAAAGCAAATGACTTTGGTCACTTTTCGTCTGTGAAGAGAAAGCCTTCTTATAGTCTTCTCATAAGAGCGTGAGGTTTGATTTCCTCAGGTATTCCCCTTCACTAAATCACCCTGTTTTAGATTCCTTTCCTACTTTAACTGTTTTACCAAACATGCACAACAGCATTGAAAAATCTGCTCCTTTCTGCTCTTCTTAATCCAGTACTGAGATAATACTTCATCCTTAAGCCACTTCGACGTTCTTCTGCTTATAAGGTCAAGGATTATCCTTGTCTTTGATCTAATGCAAGACATTGCAGACCAGGTTGAACGGCTTTTTTTGCTGTCACCTATAGTCATCTGCAGTTCCTGGTCAATGTCACTACTTTGTAGGAGACAAACTCAACTCTGACTTATAGTCTTCCTTCAAACACAGTTATGTTTGAAGCTGGTTGCAGGTTTTTCAGAAGCTCAGTCTCTCAGTATCAACCTTTATTGTGTTTACATGGCAAGGTTTTGGTAGAGGGCGGCTGTGGGGGTGGCCGCAGTAAGAAGAGCCCAGCAGCTGCCCCATGTTAGATAAGGGCCAGTTCCCTGGGAGAGAGAGGAGTGAGAAGCAGCCCTGCAGCCCCCAGGTGAGTGCAGCAGGAGGGCAGGAGGTGCTGCAGGCAGGCAGCAGCAGTTCCCCTGTGGCCTATGCAGGGAGAGGCCCCTGGTGGAGCAGGCTGTCCCCCTGCAGCCCATGGGTCCCACATGGAGCAGATCTCCACGCTGCAGCCCCCTCATGGGTGGAGGAGCCCCCGGTGGAGCAGGTGGATGTGGCCTGGAGGAGGCTGCGGCCCATGGAGAGCCCCCGCAGGAGCAGGCCCCGGGCCGGAGCTGCAGCCCGTGGAGAGGAGCCCACGCAGGAGCAGGGGGTCTGGGGAGAGCTGCCCCCACCCGTGGGGGACCCGTGCTGGAGCAGTTTGCTCCTGGGGGATGGACCCCGTGGGATGGAGCCGTGTGGAAGCAGGTCTTGAAGAGCTGCTGCCTGTGGGCAGCCCCCAAAGGCTCAGCTGGGGAAGGACGGCATCCATGGGAGGGACCCCACGGGGAGCAGGGGCAGAGAGGGACCAAGAAGGAGCAGCAGAGACAAAGCATCAGGGACTGACCACAGCCCCCCTTCCCCATTCCCCTGTGCCACTCGGGGGAGGAAGTAGGAGAGGGTGGATGAGAGGAAGGTGTTTTTGGTTTGCTTCTAGTTTTTCACGTGTTAGTGATAGGCAATAAATGGCATCAGTCTCCCTAAGCTGAGTCTGTTTTGCCTGTTAGAGAGCACTGTTAGAGAACTGTTGAGAGATCT